>NC_053038.3:43557760-43869323 GCF_002575655.3 Aegilops tauschii subsp. strangulata
GATTGTTCATCCTCAAACTCGATTTTTTTTCTTTTGTGCAGCCCAAGATTGAAGTATTTTATCCCTTGTATATATGTGTATTTTTTCAGATTTTTTAAAACATAATAGTTTGAATTTTATACTTTCTTAAAATTAAGGCCTCCTTGAAGCTATGCCCTATTCCTATTACTGTAACTCGCCTTATATCTTACCTACTATTAAAGGGAATATGTATTCTTGGTTTGTTTAGTCTTTTTCGTTTGATTTAATGTTCGCTCGTGTTTGGTGTTTGGTTTAATGTTGGCTCATACACATGCTAAGCGATCTGGGCCAAATACCTATGGGTTGATAAGTCTTTTATGGGCTTTCATAGAGACCGCAAAAAAATATTTGGATGAAAATAACTCAATATTGTGGGAATTTATAACAGGACCTCTTGTTGATGTAACAACCAACGACCTATGCGTCATTCACATTTACTAATCCCAACTCGCTCTAAATATACGAATGGCAATCCTTATATTTAGGACGAGCTAATTAAGCAAATGAACTAATTAAAAAAAGGATTATAGGCTTAAATAAAATATTTAAACAGATGTGGCTAATCAAAGAAAAGATTATGGATAAACCGGTGTAATAATTAAAAGAAAGGTAGGTCTTAATAAATAAAATATTAAAATATATATGGCTAATTAAAGAAAAGACTTGAGATAAAATGGTAGGATAATTAAAAATAATAATTTGGAAGTTTTAATGTGTTGTGGCTACTAAATTTGAAAAGGAAGGATTTGATTCCCAACTAAAACAGATAAGGATGTCATGGTAACTAAAAAAGGATTATACTTAAATAAAATCAATAAAAGATTATGACCGGCAAAGAAAATATAACATGGCTAAATTGTATCGTATTTTTTAATATTCATTTTGTAGATTTTAATATTTATTTTGTAGAAGGATGATGCGTTGCGGTATGTTTTCCATAATGAATCATGTGCTGTGAGACACTGTGCTTGCACAACACATATTGCAACTGCTTAAAAAAGAAAAAGTTTGTTTAGGACACATCTAGATGTGAGATAGATATACTTGCACAACACATATCGCAACTGCTCAAAAAGAAAAAATCTGTCTAGAACACGTCTAGATGTGAGAGATAGTTATGTTACATTTAAGCTCATGTCCACTCTGTTTGTGGTCTATTTTTTTCTTTTTTTTATTGCTGCATTATATAGGGAGTTTAGAGGTGACATTCTTAAAAAGCTAGATGTGAATTAGACAAACTGAAAAAGAAAATCTTGGACGGGAAGGAAACGGTATTGGTTCTGTAAGCTGCAAGGGTGGATGAATCGAACAGCACCAAATCCTAGATATTTCAAATTCACCATTGATTCCAAGCCAGATCTCCCGATTCGCATCAGAGAAGTAGTTGTAGCTTACAGGTCATGTCACAGTATTTGCGACATCTATCACACCGATGAAAGAGTGCGAACCAACCAGACAAACGTACTTACAAACTAGGCCATTTCACAGTACTGCAACATCTATCACACGGATAAAAAGGATAACATTTTGTAAAAAAAAAAAAGATAAAAAGGATAACATAAAAAAAACTTAAATACTATCCCTTGATTGTGCACACGGCGATTCCTCGAGTCTTTATTCTTCACTACTCTGTACCCGAGGCCGAGGCAAGCTAGGCTCAGCTCAGTGGTGGCCGCCGGGGAGCTTCTCCTTGATCTTCTCCATCATGCCTTTCTTCTCGTGGGTGCCCTCAGTGGCGCCGTGCGTCCCCGCGGTGCCGGTGGTGCCAGTACCATAGCCGCCGGTGCCAGTGGTACCAGTGGTGCCAGGTCCGTAGCCGCCGGTAGCCGTGGTGTGCGGCTGGGTGTCCTTGTGCCCGCCAGGGAGCTTCTGCTTGATCTTCTCCATGACGCCCTTCTTCTCATGCGTCCCCTCAGTGGCTCCGTAGGCCCCGCCAGTGCCGGTGGTCCCCGTGTACCCTGGCCCACCAGTGCCAGTCGTCCCCGTGTACCCTGGCCCGTAGCCGCCGGCGGCCGTGGTCTGCTCCTTGTTACCGCCGGGGAGCTTCTCTTTGATCTTCTGCTTCATGCCTTTCTTCCTCCTACCGCCCATCCCGTCGTCCTCGGAGGATGACTGCACAATCGACGAGAGAAAACAAGTGAGCACACAAAAGATTGGTAAGATCATAGTACATGTAAGTAAGCAAGGAATCTGCTTATGTACCGAGCTGGAGCTGGAGCTGCCAGAGCGGTGGAGGATGCCACGAGTCTTTTGCTCGGCTACCCCGCCATGAGGGTGTGTGCCAGCGGCGCCGTGGGTTCCAGTGATCCCAGTGCCGGTCGCCCCGTACCCGGCCGTGTGCCCTGTGCCATGAGTACCGGTGGCGTCATACCCGGCGGTGTGGCCTGTGCCATGGGTCCCGGTGATCCCTGTGCCGGTGCCGCCGATCCCGGCGGTGTGGCCCGTGCCATGGGTACCGGTGATCCCTGTGCCGGTGCCGCCGAGCCCGGCGGTGTGGCCTGTGCCATGGGTCCCGGTCATCCCTGTGCCGGTGCCGCCGAGCCCGGCGGTGTGGCCTGCGCCATGGGTCCCGGTCATCCCTGTGCCTGTGCCGCCGAGCCCGGCGGTCTGGCCTGTGCCGTGGGTACCGGTGGCGGCATGCCGCGTGCCCAACCCACCGGCGTCGTGAAGCCCAGTGCCGGTGGTGTCGTGCCGAGGGGCAATTCCAGAGCCTCCAAACCCCCCAGCGTCGTGGGTGCCCGTGCCAGTGGCACCGTATCCCACCTGGCGGCCGTGGCCGCCAGTGTCGTGGGTGCCGGTGCCGGCAGACCCGTACCCGCCGTGCACTCCAGTGCCGGTGGATCCCAGCCCAACGCCGTGGCCGGCCGTCACCGGGTTGCCGTACTCGTCGAGGCGGGTGGTGTTGTGGCCGTGCTGCTGGGCCTGGCCCGGGAAGTGCCCCAAGCCTTCGGTCCCGGTGACGCCGTGGCCGGCCGGCACAGGGTTGCCGTACTCGTCGACGCGGGTGGCCGGGTGGCCGTGCTGCTGGCCCTGGAAATGCGCCATCGCTTCACGGACTGCTTGCTCCGGTGAGTGTGTTCTTGGGTGTTGTTCACTGTGGATTAAATTGAGTTGTCAACTGGATGCCGATGGATTGAAGCGATGGCGGTGGTGCTGTTTTTATAGACCGTTTGAGCAGGGTCGTGCTGTCCAACGGGTTGCCACGTCGCGTGGTACGTGTACCAGCATGCAGCGCAACGTGAGGGGCGGGCGTCGGGTGTTGGGCTGGTGGCATGCCTGGGCGACGCGTGTAATGGGAGGCTTGTGATCTGTATGACGCTCGTGCTAGCCGTCGGTGGGCGGCGTGGGTGACGAATCTGCCCCCTTCAGAGTCGTCTGACCAAATCTATGTGATATAGCGAAACGCTTCCGTGCAATAATTTTTACATACGTTTGATATCATGGTAACATTTGATGACGTGGTGTTTTAATAACGTGCAGCAAACATCCTAGTATGTAGTATCTCAAACACATACTTGTGTGCGTCTAATCCCTCTTGTTTTTTTTTTAAAAATCAGTCTATCATCAAACATCATGAAAGTACAAAGAATACGAGAATTTTTTTTGATTCATGGTTATAGACCACCTAGTGACTACTACAAGCACTAGATCAAGTCAAAGGCGCGCCGCCGTCATCACCCCTCGCTCAGCGGAGCTGGGAAAACCTTTTTGTAGTAGACAGTCAGGAAATCGTCGTGCTAAGGCCCCAAAGAATCAGCGCACTAGAACATTAACCTTCGTCGACGAAGAGAAGCGTATATCAGAGATCCAACCTATAAACACACGAACGCAGACGAATGAAGACCAAATCTATGTGGACCCACCAAAGACAAACAACGACCAGATCCATGAGATCCACCGGAGACACACCTCCACACTACATTCGATGATGCGAGATGCATCACCCAAACGAAGGCTAGGCGGTGAGAATCTTATTCCATTTTCAGGGAGTTGTCGTCATCTCGCTTTCTTGAGGAGGACACAAACCCTAAACAGACTCGTAAAAACAGCCGAAAATAAAGAATGAGCCGTCCCGTCGGCAAGAGCCGGCATTCACTACGTCTTCATGACCCTAAGACTACAGAAGACAAGGCAGATTAGCGGCGGTTCCGGCGAGAAGCAGAAAATCCCTAAACACGTGGGAGCCTTTCTTTCTTTTTGTAAGCCTTGTTGGTTGTCGCAAATAGTTGAAAAAAAATACCATCTCACATATGAAATGGACACTTATATCAATGGAAAAAAACATGAACGCAATTTTTTCAACGAGCACCCAATAGTTAAATCATACAGTCCATGTGTTTGCAGAAAAACAAGAACAAGGTTGTAACATGTCGAACCAGCATGTACAACATCTCAAAATTCTCAAATCACTGACCTTTCAACACAAATATATGTGAACTGAGCTATGTATGGCTAGATTTCTTGTGATGGAACTAACCCATCAGGGTTCAACACATAGACTAGGCATTGGCGGTCGTATTTTTCTTGATTTATTACAGGCCTTCCGGCGATGTGCGTTCAGTGGGAGGAGATGTTCCTATCAACTACAAAGACATCTGAGCGACTTTATCAATCTCAAGATAATATATAGACTAAGTTTCTCGAAGGCACTGATAGAGTTAAGGTGTTTCAGAGGTGATTGTATGTACTTATAAGCGTATTCATTTGTTGTACTATGTTAGAAAAACACAAATATATTGGGCCTCAAGCTTTGTCACCTCGGGCTTATCAGCGAGATTCCATCCCACCGGAGTCGCACCATCTTCCTCAAGTATGATGGTTAAAAGAACTCATATTTATTTCTTTAATTCTCCATCTTGAGCTCAGTAGCCAGCGAGTGTTGGATAACGTCTTCCAGTACAACGGTTGGACGGAGCAGTAGGCATGGCTCGAAAGGTATGCGCTCTCTTCGCCCGCACTTTTTTTTAATACAGTACAGACGCAAACGCTTATATACACGCGCATATACTCACCGTATGAACGCACACATGCATACTTACCTTTATGAACATCTCGAAAGACTGAGCCAGCATATCTCTATTCCTAATGGACGAGTTGGTGAATAGTCTCCACGGTTTATTTTCGCTGATTTTTTTCGTCTCTCCTCCCACCACCCCCTCCCACCCTGGTGAATAGTCTCCGCGGTTTATTTTCGCTGGTTTTTTCGTCTCTCCTCCCACCACCCCCTCCCACCCTGGTTCATCAGTTTATTTTTCTCTCCACTCTTTATTACAACCAGAACTTTCCTAACATATAACAAATCACGTATCTAACTTCCTTAAATTATGCAAATCAATCGATTCCTTTTATTGGTTCAATTTGTCTTAGAAAACAAATAACAGATTTTCAGGAAACAAATAATACATTTTAATCTAACTTTCCTAACTTATCTAAATCAATCGATTTCTCTTATTAGTGAAATTTGTTTTAGGAAACAAATAACAGACACGTCACAACTTTCCTCCCAATAAATAGTTTCTTAACATTTGCAAACTTTCCTAATCAGACACGTCACAAACGGGCAGATACTGATATCACGTTACCAAACAATAAAACCCCATTTGCAGTTCAAAAATCCTAACTTTCCTAAATTTTTACCTTTCCTTGATAACAACCAATATTTCCTATGTTTTCCACCTATTGAAGGAAATCACCCCTCCATCGATATTAGCATTTTTTTGAATGAGATCTCCGGGTTATGATTTTTTTTGCGATTCTTTCCAATTGTGACCTCTTCTTCCACTCCGGCTCCTTCTCGCATAAATACCTCCACCCCAGACCTCCTGCCTCTCCACACCTTCTCTGCCACCTCCTTCTCGTACTCCATTAACGATCCCTCCGCCACATTTGTCCACGGCGGTGTCGAGGGCATGGCGCAGCAGTGTACCAGCGGTAGAGCAGCGCATAGCAGCAGGAAGCAGCACGCAGCAGGCGAGGCGAGCGGCCGACGGTGGAGGGCAGAGATGCGGCCGCCATGGCTGAGGGGGCGGCCGACAGAAGATGGCCACGACTGGAGGCGGCGCGAGGCAGGGGCGCGACAGCGGGGCGAGCGAAGGGATAGGCGGCGGCAGACGGGGCGAGCGCAGCCAGCGAGAGTGTGGCGCGCGGCCAGGGTGTCTGTCGCGCGGGGCACAATGGTGCGGTGGCTGCGGCAAGCGCGACGGCAGCGGTGGGCGCGACCGTCGCGGTGTAGCACGGGCGTGGCATGGAGAGGGAGTGGCCCCGCGGGCGCGAAAGAAGAGCGGCAGGCTCGTGCATGGGCGTGCATAGGAGCGGGCATGTGCCACGGGGTCAATCCGAGGAGCTCGGTGGCTACCCCTGCAATGGCCATGGCGGACAGCGGTTCTCGGCCACGGCGAAATACCTAACGAGAGCAAACGAGAGGGGAAACAGGGGAAAGGCAAGAGGAGGGTGTCAATGGCGCCTTAGGGGAAGACATGGGAGCTCGGGGCGGCATGGATCGAACGGCAATGTCGCGGTGGCCCAAGGTTGAGGAAGACGGCAGCGACGTCGATGCGGGGGTGCTAGACTTGTTCTCGTTGGCGCAGACGAAGTAGCGAAGGCGTTCGGAGCTCCTCGACAAGCTCCTAGCCCGCAGGGAGGGCAGTGGCCGTGTGGACGGGGTCGGTCATGGTGGCCGTGGCGTCTGACTTCGTCCAGATCGACAGGATCGAGCGAGCGAGGAGGAGAAATGGATTTGGGAGGGGCGTCGAGGAGGAGTGAGGCCATGGGGGCAGGGAAGGCAGGGCGTCACCCTTATCCATTCCCCTTCGATGCCAGCGAGGTGGTCGGGCGGGAGCCCGGCTCTGTAGCGACGCGGCTTGGGGAACAGGAGAAGACGACCGCGCGGGGACTGGACCGCTGAGCCGGTTCGGTGGCAAGGCCCGGGGGGCAGGGCGAATCCCCTTTTACATCGTCCTTTTGGTTTTTCAATGTATTCTAATCTGTTTCTCCTTTTTAACACCGTTTCCTATTTATTCTTATCAACTAAATGATCTCTACTCCTAATGTCTCAGTTGGTAGTCTCCGTTCCGGGTTTATTTTCGTCCCACCTCCCCTGGTTTTTTTTCGTCCTCCCTCCCACCTCCCAATTTCTTGTAGGTGCATGCTTCTCAAGCTGGAGGACAACATATTAGTCAAGACATTAGGGATCCTCATTGATGTTTTATCTCTCGTCTGCACTTATTTTGTTTGCTCCAATTCTATATATTCTCACGAGTAGATGAGGTGTAAGCATGTGCAATGTAGTTCCTTTTTCTACATATGGTGATTGATTTCTTCTTTGGTAACCCAACTAACGGATGGTAATCAATCTTTAAATACCAAAACCAAACATACAAGGCAACAATCAATTCACGTATCACAATCAGATTCTTCTTTAGTACCCAGCTTAACTCACGGATGGTAATCAATCTTCAAACAAAGAAAACAATCACCGTCGTTTACCTCTCGCCAATGTTACATAAAAATAACGCT
This sequence comes from Aegilops tauschii subsp. strangulata, assembly GCF_002575655.3. Taxonomy (NCBI): domain Eukaryota; kingdom Viridiplantae; phylum Streptophyta; class Magnoliopsida; order Poales; family Poaceae; genus Aegilops; species Aegilops tauschii. The sequence goes on from NC_053038.3 coordinate 43,565,297, forward strand.
GAGAATTTAGATGTATTGTTTGTCATGGAGCTGTGGCTGGCCGATTACATGAAATTAATTCTCTCAGTTGTGGTGGCAAATATAATACACATAATCCATATTGTTATGCACTAGCGCGTGTGCGTGTGAAATAGATGGATTATGGTTCCGTACCCAATAAGATGGATATGTGTGTGTGTGTTAGAGAGAGAGAGAGGGAGAGAGAGAGGGAGAGGGGGAGAGAGAGTGAGGAAGAGGGAGGGAGAGGGTGTGTGTGAGAGAATTTGATGGTAAAAAGGTCGTCAATGTCACTTAATATGTATGAGAATATTAAATGTAATATTAATATAATTGATATTAAACTCTTAAAATTAATGTGGCCCCGTTGCATGAAATTTACGACTCGGTCCAACCTCGTCGTCAACGGAAACGTCTCCTTCCACTGAATGCGCATCGCCAGAAATCCTAAAATAAATTCAAAAATAAATGCAAACATCAGGATTTGAACCCTGATGAACTGGAGATACCACAGTCCCTCTAACCATCCAACCAAAAGTTGGTTCGCTCTCGCCCACACCCATGCAGGCTACACTGTTGCATAGGTTGTTGTATGGCACATGAATATACTTACAGGGCATTACTGTGAGGAATAGAAATCCTACAAATAACTTCCCACTTTTGATGTCCCATTCTTCTTGGTAATTAGAGCCACTCCTTCATGCCGCTCCATGACATAACCGACGTCTCCTCCTCTGCCCCACCCGATTCCATCATGCTACCCGCCTCAAACGACGGCCTCGTGATCGTTCTGCCCACCACCACCTATCCCACTGTTGTAGTGTATGCAATGCGATATGGTGGTGAATTACTGAAGTTCGTTTACACACTTTCTTCGTTGATCACGACATCTCGTTGCGTCTCTCCTGCTCTCACAGTTTGCCGCAAACACAACAAGGCGGAATGTGCCATTCAATCCACAAATGAAATTTTACGCATGCTTCTTCTCCAAGCCACCATCCACCTCTATTCTCGTTGAAGCACTCCATACGTCCACATTCATCCTCAATATATGACCTTCCCGTGCCATCGATTATAATATCCTCCTCCCCCGCTACATGTTATATGGCTACCACCCCAACTACGCTTCCATCCGAACCTTTGGTTGGTTCTATTGTCCTAACCTTTATGTTGTTGGAAATATGCCCTAAAGGCACTAGTATTTGTATTATTTATTTTCAAGTTTATAGTTAACACACATATATATATATATATATATATATATATATATATATATATATATATATATATATATATATATATATATATATATATATATATATATATATATTCTATGTTATAACTGCTATGGTTCTTGAATATGTGATTCAGAGGAAAACTCATTAGCACGTGTAGAAGCATAAATGGTAAAACCAGATTCCTAGTCTTGCCTTTAGGACTAGCTCAATTGTTAATTTGATGATTCCGTTCACCTAGTCACGGGTAGTCCTGGCCATGGGCAGCCCGGCCCGGTCGACCCGACCCGACCCGGCCCGAAAAAGCCCGAGCCGGCCCGGCCCGACCTTGTCCACAGGCCGGGCTCGGGCCTAGGTTTTGAGCCCGAAGCCCGGCCAGGCCAGGCCCGGGCCTGTCAATTTTGTCGTTTAAGGAAGAGGCCCGGTCCATGGCCTAAGGCCCGGCGGGCTTTTAGCATGATGGGCCAGGCTCGGGCCCAATTTTTAGGCCCGACAGCCGGGCCGGGCCGGGCTCGGGCCTGGGTTTTTTGCGTCGGGCTTTGGTTGGCCCGGCCCGAAGCCCGGCCCGGCCCGAGGGATGGCCAGGTATAGTCACGGGCATATGCTAGTAACATTTGAGAGCACGATGTTGGTAGAACACTCGTATTGAATTGGCCAAAGATGTTTGTTATACTTAAGAGATTATATCGTCTGTAAGTCTTTAGTTCATAACACAGGAGGTAACATATGTATGATTCCTCGGACCATAGAGTATGGCGTTACACCATACCGGACGTTGCACTTTGGGGTTGTTCCAACATCATCCGTAATAGGGTAATCATACTGGCAACTTATGTGTTCATCAGAAACGTATGACGAGGGACTAGATAGCCCGAGACTGGGATTTGCTCCTCCGATAATGGAGAGATATTCTTAGGACCCTCTCGGTATGATGGCCTCCATCATCCTCTGGCCAGACAAAGTGTGAATTGATCACGGGGATGCTAGAACACGAGAACGAGAAAAGAGAACAAAATCGATAACGAGAAAGACAGGTATAGTGAGCATGTGTTGATATCACAGGGATACCGATATATCTCACCTTTGGTTTTGTAACGAATCATGTGAAGGAAATATGCCCTAGAGGCAATAATAAAGTTGTTATTTACATTTCCTTATATCATGATAAATGTTTATTATTCATGCTAGAATTGTATTAACCGGAAACTTTGTACATGTGTGGATACATAGACAAAACAGAGTGTGCCTAGTATGCCTCTACTTGACTAGCTCGTTAATCAAAGATGGTTAAGTTTCCTAACCATAGACATGTGTTGTCATTTGATGAACGGGATCACATCATTAGATAATGATGTGATGGACAAGACCCATCCATTAGCTTAGCATAATGATTGTTAAGTTTTATTGCTATTTGCTTTCTTCACGACATATACATATTCCTCTGACAATGAGATTATGCAACTCCCGAATACCGGAGGAACACCTTGTGTGCTATCAAACGTCACAACGTAACTGGGTGATTATAAAGATGCTCTACAGATGTCTCCGAAGGTGTTTATTGGGTTGGCATAGATCAAGATTAGGAGTTGTCATTCCGAGTATCGGAGAGGTATCTCTGGGCCCTCTCGGTAATGCACTCACTATGAGCCTTGCAAGCAATGTGACTAATGAGTTAGTTGTGGGATGATGCATTACGGAACGAGTAAAGAGACTTGCCGGTAACGAGATTGAACTAGGTATGAGGATACCGACGATCGAATCTCGGGCAAGTAACATACCGATGACAAAGGGAATGACGTATGTTGTCATGTGGTTTGACCGATAAAGAACTCCGTAGAATATGTAGGAACCAATATGAGCATCCAGGTTCCGCTATTGGTTATTGACCGGAGATGTGTCTCGGTCATGTCTACATAGTTCTCGAACCCGTAGGGTCCGCACGCTTAACGTTCGATGACGATTTGTATTATGAGTTATGTGTTTTGGTGACCGAAGTTTGTTCGGAGTCCCGAAAGAGATCATAGACATGACGAGGAGTCTCGAAATGGTTGAGAGGTAAAGACTCATATATTGGAAGGTAGTATTCGGACATCGGAATGGTTCCGAGTGATTCGGGTATTTTACCGGAGTACCGAGGGGTTACCGGAACCCCCTGGGGAAGTGTTGGGCCTACATGGGCCTAAGGGAGAGAGAGGGAAGCCCGCGGGGGGGGGGGGGGTGGCGCGTGCCTCCCTTCTAGGGAGTCCGAATAGGACAAGGAGGAGGGGGCGCGGCCCCCCTTTCCTCTCCCTCTCCCTCTCCTTCCTTTTCCCTCCGGTAAAAGAAAGGAAAAAGGGGGGGGGCGAATCCTACTCCTAGTAGGACTCCCCCTTCCCATGGCGCGCGCCCCTGGCCAGCCTCCTCCTCCTCCTCTCCTTTATATACGGGAGCGGGGGGCACCCCAAAGGCACATCAATTGTTCTCTTAGCCGTGTATGGTGCCCCCCTCCACAGTTTACTCCTCCGGTCATAGCGTTGTAGTGCTTAGGTGAAGCCCTACGCGGATCACATCACCATCATCGTCACCACGCCGTCGTGCTAACGGAACTCTCCCTCGATCCTCTGCTGGATCAAGATTTCGAGGGACGTCATTGAGCTGAACGTGTGCTGAACACGGAGGTGTCGTACGTTCGGTACTAGGATCGGTTGGATCATGAAGACATTCGACTGCATCAACCGCGTTAACCTAACGCTTCCGCTTTCGGTCTACGAGGGTATGTGGACACACTCTCCCCGTCTCGTTGCTATGCATCTCCTAGATAAATCTTGCGTGATTGTAGGAATTTTTTTGAAATTGCATGCTACGTTCCCCAACAGTGGCATCCGAGCCAGGTCTATGTGTAGATGCTATGCACGAGTAGAACACAAAACGTTGTGGGCGATAATAGTCATACTGCTTACCACCAACGTCTTACTTTGATTCGGCGGTATTGTTGGATGAAGTGGCCCAGACCAACATTACATGACCACGTTCATGAGACCGGTTCTACCGACGTGCTTTGCACACAGGTGGCTGGCGGGTGTCTGTTTCTCCAACTTTAGTTGAATCAAGTTTGACTATGGCCGGTCCTTGTTGAAGGTTAAAACAATACACTTGACGAAAAATCGTTATGGTTTTGATGCGTAGCTAAGAATGGTTCTTGCTTGAAGCCTGTAGCAGCCACGTAAAAATTGCAACAACAAAGTAGAGGATGTCTAACTTGTTTTTGCAGGGCATGTTTTGATGTGATATAAGTTATTATATGAGATGATCATGTTTTGTAAAAGTTATCGGCAACTGGCAGGAGCCTTATGGTTGTCACTTTATTGTATGAAATGCAATCGCCATGTAATTGCTTTACTTTATCACTAAGCGGTAGCGATAGTCGTGGAAGCAATACTTGGCGAGACGACAACGACGCTACAATGGAGATCAAGGTGTCAAGCCGGTGACGATGGAGATCATGACGGTGCTTTGGAGATGGAGATCAAAGGCACAAGATGATGATGGCCATATCATGTCACATATTTTGATTTCATGTTATGTTTATCTTTTATGCATCTTATTTTGCTTAGTACGGCGGTAGCATTATAAGATGACCCCTCACTAAATTTCAAGGTATAAGTGTTCTACCTGAGTATGCACCGTTGCTACAGTTCGTCGTGCCGAGACACCACGTGATGATCGGGTGTGATAAGCTCTACGTTCACATACAACGGGTGCAAGCCAGTTTTGCACGTGTAGAATACTCGGGTTAAACTTGACGGGCCTAGCATATGCAGATATGGCCTCGGAACACTGAGATCGAAAGATCGAACGTGAATCATAAAGTAGATATGATCAACATACATATGTTCACCATTGAAAACTACTCCATCTCATGTGATGATCGGACATGGTTTAGTTGATATGGATCAAGTGATCATTTAGATGACTAGAGGGATGTTTATCTAAGTGGGAGTTCTTAAGTAATATGATTAATTGAACTTTAATTTATCATGAACTTAGTCCTGATAGTTTTTGCATATCTATGTTGTTGTAGATCAATGGCCCATGCTATCGTTCCCTTGAATTTTAATGCGTTCCTAGAGAAAGCTAAGTTGAAAGATGATGGTAGCAACTACAAGGACTGGGTCCATAACTTGAGGATTATCCTCATTGCTGCGCAGAAGAATTACGTCCTGGAAGCACTGTTAGGTGCAAGGCCCGCAGCAGGAGCAACTCCGGACGTTATGAACGTCTGACAGACTAAAGCTGATGACTACTCGATAGTTCAGTGTGCCATGCTTTACGACTTAGAATCGGGACTTCAAAGACGTTTTGAACGTCATGGAGCATATGAGATGTTCCAAGAGTTGAAGTTAACATTTTAAGCAAATGCCCGAGTTGAGAGATATGAAGTCTCCAACAAGTTCTATAGCTGTAAGATGGAGAAAAATAGTTCTGTCAGTGAACACATACTCAGAATGTCTGGGTACCATAACCACTTGACTCAGTTGGGAGTTAATCTTCCTGTTGATAGTGTCATTGACAGAGTTATTCAATCACTGCCACCAAGCTATAAAGGCTTCGTGATGAACTATAATATGCAAGGGATGGAAAAAAACAATTCCCAAGCTCTTCGCGATGCTAAAGGCTGTGAAGGTACAAATCAAGAAGGAGCATTAAGTGTTGATGGTTAACAAGACCACTAGTTCAAGAAAAAGGGCAAAGGGAAGAAGGGGAACTTCAATAAGAATAGCAAGAAAGTTGCTACTCCCGGGAAGAAGCCCAAGTCTGGACCTAAGCCTGAAACTGAGTGCTTCTACTGCAAAGGGACTGGTCACTGGAAGCGGAACTGCCCCAAGTATTTGGCGGATAAGAAGGATGGCAAAGTGAAAGGTATATTTGATATACATGTTATTGATGTGTACCTTACTAATGCTCGTAGTAGCGCCTGGGTATTTGATACTGGTTCTGTTGCTCATATTTGCAACTCGAAACATGGGCTACGGATTAAACGAAGATTGGCTAAGGACGAGGTGACGATGCACGTCGGAAATGGTTCCAAGGTCGATGTGATCGCCGTTGGCACGCTACCTCTACATCTACCTTTGGGATTAGTTTTAGACCTGAATAATTGTTATTTGGTGCCAGCGATGAGCATGAACATTATATCTGGATCTTTTTTGACGCGAGACGGTTATACATTTAAATCAGAGAATAATGGTTGTTCTATTTATATGAGTAATATCTTTTATGGTCATGCACCCTTGATGAGTGGTCTATTTTTGTTGAATCTCAATTGTAGCGATACACATATTTATAATATTGAAGCCAAAAGATGCAAAGTTAAAAATGATAGTGCAACTTATTTGTGGCACTGCCGATTAGGTCATATTGGTGTAAAGCGCATGAAGAAACTCCATGCTGATGGGCTTTTGGAATCACTTGATTATGAATCACATGATGCTTGCAAACCATGCCTCATGGGGAATATGACTAAGACTCCATTCTCCGGAACAATGGAGCGAGCCACTGACTTATTGGAAATAATACATGCTGATGTATGCGGTCCGATGAGTGTTGAGGCTCGCGGCGGGTATCGTTATTTTCTGTCAGTCATAGATGATTTGAGCAGATATGGGTATATCTACTTAATGAAACATAAGTCTAAAACATTTGAAAAGTTCAAAGAATTTCAGAGTGAAGTGGAAAATCATCGTAACAAGAAAATAAAGTTTCTACGATCTGATCATGGAGGAGAATATTTGAGTTATGAGTTTGGTCTTCACTTGAAACAATGTGGAATAGTTTCGCAACTCACGCCACCCGGAACACCACAGCGTAATGGTGTGTCCGAACGTCATAATTGTACTTTATTAGATATGGTGCGATCTATGATGTCTCTTACCGATTTACCGCTATCGTTTTGGGGCTATGCTTTAGAGATGGCTGCATTCACATTAAATAGGGCACCATCTAAATCCATTGAGACGACACCATATGAACTGTGGTTTGGCAAGAAACCTAAGCTATCGTTTCTTAAAATTTGGGGCTGCGATGCTTATGTGAAAAAGCTTCAACCTGATAAGCTTGAACCCAAATCGGAGAAATGTGCCTTCATAAGATACCCAAAGAAAACTGTTGGGTACAGCTTCTATCACAGATCCGAAGGCAAGATATTCGTTGCTAAGAATGGATCCTTTCTAGAGAAGGAGTTTCTCTCGAAAGAAGTGAGTGGGAGGAAAGTAGAACTTGATGAGGTAATTGTACCTTCTCACGAATTGGAAAGTAGTTCATCACAGAAATCAGTTCCAGTGATTCCTACACCAATTAGTGAGGAAGCTAATGATGATGATCATGAAGCTTCAGATCAAGTTACTACCAAACCTCGTAGGTCAACCGGAGTACGGTCCACACCCGAATGGTACGGTAATCCTCTTCTGGAAGTCATGTTACTAGACCATGACGAACCTACGAACTATGAGGAAGCAATGATGAGCCCAGATTCCGCGAAATGGCTTGAGGCCATGAAATCTGAGATGGGATCCATGTATGAGAACAAAGTGTGGACTTTGGTTGACTAGCCCGATGATCGGCAAGCCATAGAGAATAAATGGATCTTCAAGAAGAAGACTAACGCTGACGGTAACGTTACTATCTACAAAGCTCGACTTGTTGCGAAAGGTTTTCGACAAGTTCAAGGGGTTGACTACGATGAGACCTTCTCACCTGTAGCGATGCTTAAGTCTGTCTGAATCATGTTAGCAATTGCCACATTTTATGATTATAAAATTTGGCAAATGGATGTCAAAACTGCATTCCTTAATGGGTTTTTTAAAGAAGAGTTGTATATGATGCAACCAGAAGGTTTTGTCGATCCAAAAGGTGCTAACAAAGTGTGCAAGCTCCAGCGATCCATTTATGGACTGGTGCAAGCATCTCGGAGTTGGAATATACACTTTGATAGTGTGATCAAAGCGTATGGTTTTATACAGACTTTTGGAGAAGCCTGTATTTACAAGAAAGTGAGTTGGAGCTCTGTAGCATTTCTAATATTATATGTGGATGACATATTATTGATTGGAAATAATACATAATTTCTAGATAGCATAAAAGGATACTTGAATAAGGATTTTTCAATGAAAGACCTCGGTGAAGCTGCTTATATATTAGGCATCAAGATCTATAGAGATAGATCAAGACGCTTAATTGGATTTTCACAAAGCACATACCTTGATAAAGTTTTGAAGAAGTTCAAAATGGATCAGTCAAAGAAAGGGTTCTTGCCTGTGTTACAAGGTGTGAATTTGAGTCAAACTCAATGCCCAACCACTGCAGAAGATAGAGAGAAAATGAAAGCCATTCCCTATGCCTCAGCCATAGGTTCTATCGTGTATGCAATGTTGTGTACCGGACCTGATGTGTGCCTTGCTATAAGTTTTGCAGGGAGGTACCAAAGTAATCCAGGAGTGGATCACTGGACAGCGGTCAAGAACATCCTAAAATACCTGAAAAGGACTAAGGATATGTTTCTCGTTTATGGAGGTGACAAAGAGCTTGTCGTAAATGGTTACGTCGATGCAAGCTTTGACACTGATCCGGATGACTCTAAGTCACAAACCGGATATGTATTTATATTGAATGGTGGAGCTGTCAGTTGGTGCAGTTCCAAGCAGAGCGTCGTGGCAGGATCTACGTGCGAATTGGAGTACATAGCTGCTTCGGAAGCAACAAATGAAGGAGTCTGGATGAAGAAGTTCATATCCGATCTAGGTGTAATACCTAGTGCATCGGGTCCAATGAAAATCTTTTGTGATAATACTAGAGCAATAGCCTGTTGGGGAACATAGTAATTTCAAAAAAAATCCTACGCACACGCAAGATCATGGTGATGCATAGCAACGAGAGGGGAGAGTGTAGTCCACGTACCCTCGTAGACCGTAAGCGGAAGCGTTATGACAACGCGGTTGATGTAGTCGTACGTCTTCACGATCGACCGATCCTAGTACCGAAAGTACGACACCTCCTCGATCTGCACATGTTCGGCTCGGTGACGTCCCACGAACTCATGATCCAGCAGAGTGTCGAGGGAGAGCTTCGTCAGCACGACGGCGTGATGACGGTGATGATGAAGCTACCGGCGCAGGGCTTCGCCTAAGCACTGCAACGATATGACCGAGGTGGATTATGGTGGAGGGGGGCACTGCACACGGCTAAGAGATCAATGATCAACTTGTGTGTTCTAGGGTGCCCCCTGCCCCCGTATATAAAGGAGCAAGGGGAGGGGGCTGGCGGCCTCATAGGGTGCGCCCCAAGGGGGGAATCCTACTCCTACTAGGAGTAGGTTCCCCCTTTCCTAGTCCAACTAGGAGGGGAAGGAAAGAGGAGGGGAGGGGAGAAGGAAAGAGGGGGCCGGCCCCCAAAGCCCTAAACTAATTCGGTTTGGGCCTAGGGGGGAGCGCACTCCACACTTCCTTGCTGCCCTCTATTTCCACTAAGGCCCATTGACCCCCCCCCCCCCCCGGCGAATTCCCGTAACTCTCCGGTACTCTGAGAAATACCCGAATCACTCAAAACCTTTTCGATGTCCGAATATAGCCTTCCAATATATCGATCTTTACGTCTCGACCATTTCGAGACTCCTCGTCATGTCCGTGATCTCATCCGGGTCTACGAACAACCTTCGGTACATCAAATCACATAAACTCATAATACCGATCGTCACCAAACGTTAAGCGTGCCGACCCTACGGGTTCGAGAACTATGTAGACATGACCGAGACTCATCTCCAATCAATAACCAATAGCGGAAACTGGATGCTCATATTGGTTCCTACATATTCTACGGAGTTCTTTATCGGTCAAACCACATGACAACATACTTTGTTCCCTTTGTCATCGGTATGTTACTTGCCCGAGATTCGATCGTCGGTATCTCAATACCTGGTTCAATCTCGTTACCGGCAAGTCTCTTTACTTGTTCTGTAATGCATCATCCCGCAACTAACTCATTAGTCACATTGCTTGCAAGGCTTATGGTGATGTGCATTACCGAGAGGGCCCAGAGATACCTCTCCGACAATCGGAGTGACAAATCCTAATCTTGATCTATGCCAACTCAACAAACACCATCGGAGACACCTGTAGAGCATCTTTATATTCACCCAGTTATTTTGTGATGTTTGATAGCACACTAAGTGTTCCTCCGGTATTCGGGAGTTGCATAATCTCATAGTCATAGGAACATGTATAAGTCATGAAGAAAGCAATAGCAATAAACTAAACGATCATAGTGCTAAGCTAACGGATGGGTCTTGTCCATCACATCATTCTCTAATGATGTGATCCCGTTTATCAAATGACAACACATGTCTATGGCTAGGAAACTTAACCATCTTTGATTAACGAGCTAGTCAAGTAGAGGCATACTAGGGACACTCTGTTTGTCTATGTATTCACACATGTACTAAGTTTTCGGTTAATACAATTCTAGCATGAAATAATAAACATTTATCATGAAATAAGGAAATAAATAATAACTTTATTATTGCCTCTAGGGCATATTTCCTTCATAGCCTTGGCGAAGGAATCCAGATTTCACAAGAGAACCAAACACATCAAGAAACGCTTCAATTCCATCTGCGATCAAGTCAAGGAGGGAGACATAGAGATTTGCAAAATACATACGGATCTGAATGTTGCACACCCGTTGACTAAGCCTCTTCCACGAGCAAACCATGATCAACACCAAGACTCCATGGGTGTTAGAATCATTACTATGTAATCTAGATTATTGACTCTAGTGCAAGTGGGAGATAGAAGGAAATATGCCCTAGAGGCAATAATAAAGTTGTTATTTATATTTCCTTATATCATGATAAATATTTATTATTCATGCTAGAATTGTATTAACCGGAAACTTAGTACATGTGTGGATACATAGACAAAACAGAGTGTCCCTAGTATGCCTCTACTTGACTAGCTCGTTAATCAAAGATGGTTAAGTTTCCCTAACCATAGACATGTGTTGTCATTTGATGAACGGGATCACATTATTAGAGAAATGTGATGGACAAGACCCATCCACTAGTTTAGCATAATGATCGTTAAGTTTTATTGCTATTTGCTTTCTTCATGACTTATACATATTCCTCTGACTATGAGATTATGCAACTCCCAAATACCGGAGGAACACCTTGTGTGCTATCAAACGTCACAACATAACTGGGTGATTATAAAGATGCTCTACAGATGTCTCCGAAGGTGTTTGTTGGGTTGGCATAGAAGAAAGATTACGATTTGTCACTCCGAGTATCGGAGAGGTATCTCTGGGCCCTCTCGATAATGCACATCACTATGAGCCTAGCAAGCAATGTGACTAATGAGTTAGTTGTGGGATGATGCATTATGAAACGAGTAAAGAGACTTGCCGGTAACGAGATTGAACTAGGTATGAGGATCCAGACGATCGAATCTCGGGCAAGTAACATACCGATGACAAAGGGAATGACGTATGTTGTCATGCGGTTTGACCGATAAGGAACTTCGTAGAATATGTAGGAACCAATATGAGCATCCAGGTTCCGCTATTGGTTATTGACCGGAGATGTGTCTCGGTCATGTCTACATAGTTCTCGAACCCGTAGGGTCCGCACGCTTAACGTTCGATGACGATTTGTATTATGAGTCATGTGTTTTGGTGACCGATGTTTGTTCGAAGTCCTAGATGAGATCACGGACATGACGAGGAGTCTGGAAATGGTCGAGAGGTAAAGATTCATATATTGGAAGGTAGTATTCGGACATCGGAATGGTTTCGAGTGATTCGGGTATTTTACCGGAACCCCCCGGGGAAGTGTTGGGCCTACATGGGCCTAAGGGAGAGAGAGGGAAGCCCGCGGGGGGTGGGGGTGGTGGCGCGTGCCCCCCTCCTAGGGAGTCCGAATAGGACAAGGAGGAGGGGCGCCCCCCCTTTCCTCTCCCTCCCCCTGTCCTTCCTTTTCCCTCTGGTAAAAGAAAGGAAGGGGGGGGGGCGAATCCTACTCCTAGTAGGACTCCCCCTGTTGGAAATATGCCCTAGAGGCAATAATAAAATGGTTATTATTATATTTCCTTGTTAATGATAATTGTCTATTGGTCATGCTATAATTGTATTAACCGGAGACCGTAATACATGTGTGAATACGTAGACCATAATATGTCCCTAGTAAGCCTCTAGTTGACTAGCTCGTTGATCAATAGATGGTTACGGTTTCCTGACCATGGACATTGGATCTCGTTGATAACGGGATCACATCATTAGGAGAATGATGTGATGGACAAGACCCAATCCTAAGCATAGCACAGGATCGTGTAGTTCGTCTGCTAAAGCTTTTCTGATGTCAAGTATCATTTCTTAGACCATGAGATTGTGCAACTCCCGGATACCGTAGGAATGCTTTGGGTGTGCCAAACGTCACAACGTAACTGGGTGGCTATAAAGGCACACTACGGGTATCTCCGAAAGTGCCTGTTGGGTTGGCACGAATCGAGACTGGGATTTGTCACTCCGTGTGACGGAGAGGTATCTCTGGGCCCACTCGGTAGGACATCATCATAATGAGCTCAATGTGACCAAAGAGTTGATCACGGGATGATGTGTTACAGAACGAGTAAAAGTGACTTGCCGGTAACGAGATTGAACGAGGTATTGGGATACCGACGATCGAATCTCGGGCAAAGTAACGTACCGATTGACAAAGGGAATTGTATACAGGATTGATTGAATCCCCGACGTCGTGGTTCATCCGATGAGATCATCGTGGAACATGTGGGAGCAACCATGGGTATCCAGATCCCGCTGTTGGTTATTGGGCAGAGAGCTGTCTCGGTCATGTCTGCATGATTCCCGAACCCGTAGGGTCTACACACTTAAGGTTCAGTGACGCTAGAGTTGTTATGGGAATTAGTGTGCAGTTACCAAATGTTGTTCGGAGTCCCGGATGAGATCCCGGACGTCACGAGGAGTTCCGGAATGGTCCAGGGGTAAAGATTTATATATGGGAAGTCCTATTTTTGCCACCGAAAAATGTTCGGGATTTTCGGTATTGTACCGGGAAGGTTCTAGAAGGTTCCAGAGTGGGGCCCACCTGCATTGGGGGACCCACATGAACGTGGGTAGTGGGGGCAAGGCCCCACACCCCTGGTCAAGGCGCACCAAGACCCCCCCTTAGAAGGAATAAGATCATATCCCGAAGGGATAAGATCAAGATCCCTAAAAAGGGGATAACAATCGGTGGGGAAGGGAAATGATGGGATTTCTTTCCCCCACCTTTGCCAACGCCCCAATGGACTTGGAGGGCAAGAAACCAGCCCCTCCACCCCTATATATATTGGGGAGGCGCATGGGAGCCGCACCCCTTCCCCTGACGCAGCCCTCTCCCTCCCCAACACCTCCTCCTCCTCCGTAGTGCTTGGCGAAGCCTTGCCGGAGAACTGCAAGCTCCACCACCACGCCGTCGTGCTGCCGGAGCTCTCCCTGAACTTCTCCTCTCCCCTTGCTGGATCAAGAAGGAGGAGACGTCCCCGGGCTGTACGTGTGTTGAACGCGGAGGCGCCGTTGTTCGGCGCTTAGATCGGAATCAACCGCGATCTGAATCGCTGCGAGTACGACTCCTTCATCCGCGTTCTTGTAACGCTTCCGCATCGCGATCTTCAAGGGTATGAAGATGCACTCCCTCTCTCTCGTTGCTAGTCTCTCCATAGATTGATCTTGGTGATGCGTAGAATTTTTTTAATTTCTGCAACGATCCCCAACACCCCCATGGCGCGTGCCCCCTGGCCGGCCTCCTCCTCCTCCTCTCCGTTATATACGGGGGCGGGGGGGGGGGGCACCCCAAAGGCACATCAATTGTTCTCTTAGCCGTGTGCGGTGCCCTCCACAGTTTACTCCTCCGGTCATAGCGTCGTAGTGCTTAGGCGAAGCCCTGCGCGGATCACATCACCATCTCCACGCCGTCGTGCTGACGGAACTCTCCCTCGACCCTCTGCTGGATCAAAAGTTTGAGGGACGTCATCGAGCTGAACGTGTGCTGAACACGGAGGTGCGGTACGTTCGGTACTAGGATCGGTTGGATCATGAAGACGTTCGACTACATCAACCGCGTTAACCTAACGCTTCCGCTTTCGGTCTACGAGGGTACGTGGACACACTCTCACTGTCTCGTTACTATGCATCTCCTAGATAGATCTTGCGTGATCGTAGGAAATTTTTTGAAATTGCATGCTACGTTCCCAAACATCATGAAGCAAAAGGAACAACATATGATAACCAACAATTCACTCAAATATCATTGATGTAAGTATACGGATCAATATGGATATATATAGTTCCGCTACTGATCATTGAACGAAAGGTGTTTTCGTTCATGTCTACATTACCGAACCTGTAGGGCACACACTCAAGAAATTAGGATCTCTTGAGTTCTATAGGAGTTAGGAATATGAGAAAATATTACCCAAAATTTTTTGGGAAGAAAGAAATTGTTTCGAGAGAAACCAGAAGTGTTTCGGGGTTACCGGAAGTGTTTTGCTGAGTGCCGGGTAATACCGAGAAATAATATATGCATGGAAATTGTTTCCGAAGACTTCAATATAAGTTATAAAGGGCTCCAATATTATTGGGAGGTCCTGGAAATTTCTTTAAATTCATTGGGCTAAAGAAAATAAGAAAAGACCTATAAGCGAAAAAAATAATGGGCCCTAGTGGATGGTGCCCCCTAGGGGGCAAATTGGAGGTGGAACGACTCCACCTCCTCCTTGGCCAACACAAGGGGAGGGAAGCCCCTTCCCCAAGTCGGCCACTCTCCCTCCACGTATATATACTAGAGGTTTTGGCCCTTTTGAATACACAAGTTTTGGAGCCTCTCTAGTTCTCTCTTCTAGTTCTAGTTCTTGTTCTAGACTTGATATAATTCTAGTTTTCATAGAGAAGCCCCATGAGGTTCTCTTCTCTTCACTCTAGTTCTCCACCGACGTCTAGCTTTTGACAGTGAAGCGCTGCCGGATCGTGAAGCCCATATGCTTGCAATCCGTAGAGAGATCGTGTTTTCGGTCTTCGATTCGAGGGATCGTTCGTGGACAGTTCGAGGGACTTCACCAGCAATCTACACCAACTCTTCTTCCGCTGCAAATCGTTTTTGGTAACGATCCGATCATAACTTCTTAATGCATCTTCATACTAATCCCGAATATTGATCATAGGATGATTTTTTTTTGTACTCCCTCCGTCCCAAAATAAATGACTTTATTTTGGGACGGAGGGAGTACTATGTTTCACAACATACGTCACCATGCCCCACAAGCTCACTCCCAGCTCCACACCTTTCTCGGTATGGCTCTAGAGCACAAAGGATGCCGAGCCGGTGAACTTTTTTTGACACACATTGAACATTATTCATAAATGTCATGACCATTTGTTTGAAATGTGCTAACTTCTGTAAGTGTTAGAACATTAAATGTCATGAACTTTTTTCTAAAGTATGCAATTTTTTTTAATATTGATATACATATTTTTTAACCATCACAAACATATTTTTTGAAAAAATGAAAAACATTGCATTTTTTAAATACCATATTTTTTTATTAAAAAGGATCATTTTAAAAAAATATCATAAATTTTTTTAAATGTTCAAATATTTTTATGTAACAGTGAGAACAAAAATATTAGCACTCCTCAACCATTTTCATAATACACAATGAACATTTTTGAAAACTAAAAGTAAATTTCCCGTGTGTGCGCGTGCATGTGTACGTGTGTGTGCGCGCGTGTGTGTTTAGAGCTAAGAAAAAAGAAGACAAAAAGCAGAAATGATAAATCTTTTTTTTTTTCAAAAATGATAATCTTGCACCAAAAAGAAAATACTCAATAGGAAGACATGCCTTACATCTCGAAGTAAGCTGCACGAGAGTTATTTCTCGACTATTACAAGAGAGGCTTTGCTACATGTACGTAATAGTCTAATGTAATGTTACGTGAAAGCTGTCTTTCATGTTATGATTGGAAGAAAAAAATGGCCCGGGCCCCACCCCACGAAATTCGTCTCTGGCTTCCACTAAACAGACCGGCCCAACAATGTAGATCTTGTAGCAGTTTTACGAAGGTTCTGTGGACAGTTCGACTAGTTTTAGAACCTTGTGTGTGTTTTTTACTTTCATTTTATGTGTTTTTAACGGATTTTCATTTATTTTTTTCTTTTTTTAATACGTTCCTAGTTTTTCCAACAGATGTTGTACATTTTTCGTGTACATTTGGAAGATTTTTTTATACACATTAAATATTTGCAAATACATGATTAACATATTTTAAATTTTTTTAACATTTATTCTAATAAGTCTTAAATATTCTGCAACTACACATTGATACAATTTTTTGAAAGATACGAAACATTTTTGTGAACTACTTGATCATTTTTTAGTATTTTTACTTTTTTTTATAAATATCAGGAAACTATTTTCGAAATGCGTGAATATTTTTTAAAGTCTCATACATTTTATGAATAGTGTGGAAACCTTTTCTTAATTGCATTTTATAAACATTTTTTAAATATCATGTGCTTTTGTCGAAAGGCTTGATCATTTTTTAATGTCTGAAACATTTATTTTGAATGCTATCAACATATTCTGAAACTACTCTAACAACCTTTTATGTTGTGTTAACATTTTTCAAGTTCATGATTTTGCGAAAAAATGGAATATATGTATTTAGAATATTTTTGAAACAATGAAAAGAAAGACATAACCACAAACGAATGAAGCAACAAAGAAAAAAGAACTAACCTGCAGGAAGCTACTTGGGCCGGCCAAATAGTAACCTGAATGAAACAATGTAAAATTTGTGACCTTTTCTCAAATTTGTGAATTATTTTCAATTTAGTGTATTTTATTAAATTCTGAATTTGAAATTTGGGTTTTCCTATTCTTAAACATTTTCTCAAATTTATGACTTCTTTTCAAATCTATGAATTATGTGTGAACTTTTTCGAATTTATGAACATGATTCTAGAGTCAACTGACAAACCATCAATGATCAACCGTGATCGGTCAAACGAACGAGCGAGGGGGGAAAAGCCGAAAGAGATAGTAGCTCGCGTTTTGGTGAGCCTGCCCACACGATGGAGGCCATAGAGCACCAGCTCGCTAGCCAGTGTCATAAATAATAAAAGTAATTATTTTTTTCGGAGGTTGATAGTTTATTAATTGAGGACGAGTCGGCCCTTCTTTCTCACTTCGAGATTGATCATCTCAAGCCATCCATTGAGGATGAAAATTTAATAATAAATATGGTTTAAAAAAACTTATTTAGTCATCTTTTTCAAACATGGTTCATTCATATGGTAGAATTATAGCGTGTTTAAACCAACCGAATCTTAGTAGAGGCTTCCCAGATGAATACTTACTTTCTTTTATCCATATTGCTCATAAACGGCAGCTCTCTTTCCATTTTTGAATTTGCATTTTTAAATTCAAGAATTTTTATTGAATTCATGAACATATTTCGAATTGTGAACATTTTCCAGTTTCAAAAACATTTTTCAAAATCTGGGACATTTTTTATGTCGCGAACATTTTTGTAGATCACAACTGTTTTTTGAATTCATGAACTTGTGAAGTTCTTAATTTTTTAAATAAAACAGAAAATTAATAATCATGATGAATTCATGAATTTTTTTTGAATGGACGAACATTTTTTTCAAACCACAGACCTTTTCTGTATTCGTGTACATTTTTCTTAAATGCATGAACATTTTTCTAAATTGCGAACATTTTCTAAACGTGTGAACATATTTAAATTTGGTGGCAGTATTTTAACATAAGAAGCAGGTCGGAGTAAAAAAGCCTGGCCGAAAACTCGATGAGACAAAAATTACTAGTGCGCACAATACCGCAGTGTGCTGACCCATTTTAGGTTCCAGCCCAGTGCGATTGGTGACTTTCCAGCGCACTGCATGTGCGCGCGGAAAGGAGCCTTTGTGCGTCGTCCACCTCGCTGACGGCTCGACTGAGAGGTGCTGAACCCGAACCTTTTCCATTTGTATTTCTATTTGAATCAGATAGAAAAAGCACTTGCGAGGATGCTTCCCTGGCTGCTCAAACTAGTGTCTGCATGGCACTTGGGAAAGTGATCAGTGGTGCTGGTTAATTGCGAGTAACTAAGACAGTCTCCCGCTTGAGCCAATCCCTAGCGTTTTGCTGCTACCTTTCAACTGAGATGAAATCGCGGCAGCACACGCAAGAAGACGCGGCGATCTCTTCATCAAATCTAGCAGTGAAACTGTTAGCCGCTTCTTATCCGAAAGGGGGGAAAGTGCAGAGCGCGCACTGTTCGGGTCAGAGAGCGCGGCGGATCCGTATCAGTTTAGTCTAAGACGTACGCTGACTGACAAAAGCGATAGCAAACTCGATCCCTGCATCTCCATGCTCTAAGTCAATGAAATCGCCACGCCAGAGATTTCGAGGCCGTTCGAAATTCCACCAGCTCCGGAGAGCTGCGGAGCCAGTAAACTGGCGCTCCGCAAATTTCAACTATAACTCCACCAGCTCCTGGAATGAAGCTGTGGAGCGAAGTACCTCCGAACAGGGCCTATATTTCCCTATATAAACTCTATGCATCCATGGCTCGGCCAACTGAAAGCACACACAAAGACAAGACAACGCTACACGAGGGCATTATGGTTTCCGCCATGAAGCTGTCCGTCACCCTCGTCCTCCTCCTCTCAGGTACGTCCATCGTAAATTCGCATCCGGTCCGGTGAGAGATGGATTCTTTTTGACAAATTTTGTATGCGTCTGCTGGCCGGATGAACCTGCAGGGCTCGTGGTGTTCGGGGAGATCGCGGACGCCAAGGCCAAGGCGCCGTGCGCCGTGGTGTGCTTCCAGGGAGGCCACATCACCTGCGACAACTACCCCGGCCAGGAGCTCGACGGGTGCGACTGCGAGTGCGCGCCGGCAGACGGCAAGGGCTGCGTGCTACACCTCGACGACGGCGTGACCCACACCAACTGCCGCACGCCCAATATGTAGCTGAATTGTTGGTTTGAGTTTGAGTTCAATAAGGCTCTGCAAGTTTGTTGTCGACTGTAACGAAAATGTTCGCGTGTCTCTGGTTTGGCAGTGTAATTTAACTTTACACGCTTCGAATAAAATTTCCGACCATAATGTGTTGAGGCTCATAAAAGTACGCACAATAATATTAGAGATTTTACAGTACCCTGATACTCTATAAGCGCATCTTCAACGGCAACCCGCAAATTTCTTACCGCATCTATCCATGGATAAGGGGACCGGTCCACGGGCACAGGACGCGGGAGGACACCATCCAACGCTAGCCGCATACATTTCAAATTGTTTTTCAACAAACTGGATGAAATTCATGCAAACTCGGCCGGATTTCACATAAACATGATGGATTTCATACAAACCGGACGAATAATGTTACATTTTGAACATATTTTAACAAAAAAGGTAAAACTATGTGCACGTGCAGTCGCGCGGAGCTTCACTCCTATGACACGGACTACACTAGACTAGTCTACGGCCGGCCCTGGCGGATCCCTTCGTCTTTCCCATGTCCGGCTGCCCACTAACCGGACTACGGGGAGTCTTGTAAGCATATTCTTTCACCGTATCTTCCCTATGTCCGGCCACGCCGCTCATCAGAGTGGCAAAGAGGAGGCTTCAGTTGAAGGGAAGGTGCTTCCGTGGAGTCCAGATGGGTGTGCCAACGATGGTCTGAGATAAAGACCGGACATGTCACCAACTGTACAAGCTGGCGACGCGCCGGCGGTGGCCTCCATTGGATACAAGCGGTGGCGGGCTCCCGTGTTCTACTTCTCCTTGATGATGGCGGCGGGCGTGGATATGCGGGCCATCACCTCGTCGACATCCGCACAGCTGACTTCTTTCTTTGCATGCATGGCGCGGCTACGTGCGCATCGAAGGCGGATGGCGCGGTCGCAGGCACTGGATGCGGCGATGCCCGCGCCGCCGTGCTCCCCGCCGTGCCGGGATGGAGCAACTCGCCACTCCTCCGCGAGCTGGCTTCGAGCGGCGCGTTGATGAACCACGCGCCGGCTTGGGGCGGCAACTTGCTCCGTCGGGCTAGCAAGGGAGGTGGGCAGCGAGCTGCCCTGCTTGTATCCGGCGGGCTCGACGGGCAACCCAGCCGACTTTTATGCCACAGAACTGCTCTTCTGGCTCATCGGATGCCATCGGAAGAGTGAAGAAAATGATGAAGAAGGAGATGGGGAGCGGCGGAGTGGTGCGATTCTTGCCAGGCATTTGGCCTCGTTTAAATGAATGGAGGACGGGGGGAGCTAGATTGGCGCTAGGTTTAATGCTGACCTGCTCCTGAATGGACGTGTGATCGGAGTAGGTTTCTCGGCCACGCGGATTTAATGGAGCCGTTTGAATGCGGCGAGGAGGCCTGTTCAGTCGGGCGTGCAGCGAGCGACGCCCACAGCCAGCGCGCCGCTTCAATGGCGGAGGCAGTGAGAGGTAGCGTCCGTCCTGAGCCGCTTTCAATGTGGAGCGACGTGCTCTACAGTGGCATGAATGCAGGCAGCTAACGCCAGCGGGAAGCGCATGGGAGGGGGAGGGATTTTTGGTGGGCCGGTCCGGTCAGAAGCAGGCTTGGGATCGGTTCAGACTCCCGTAAACCCCTTCCCTTCGTTTGTCTCCGGTTTGCGGAAAAAAACACGTTCACGCTGCGGATCGATACAGGACCGCGTTGGATGGTTTTTATGGTCCGAACAATGCAGTCCAAACGGTTGCGGGAGGTTTAATGGTCGGCGTCATGGCCTAAAAAGTCCAATCTGGTGAAGTTTAACCAGCGTAAGCAGAGAATTGACCAGATTGCGTTGGCCTACACACGTCCCACTCTTCCTTAATTAACTTTGACGAAAAGCAGTAAGCGGCTAAGCGCTGCTTTCCACGAGTACAGTACAGTATAGTAAGTTCGCTACAAGCGCACTCTTCATGGTAACTTATGGGCTAATTTTTTTAAATAATACATTTTTTATTAATTTGCACAAATATTACGCTGAAAAATTATTTATCAAAAATAATACACCGTCGGCCCGCAGCGGGCTGACTGGGCCTAGTCAGCCCGCAACGAGCCGAGTGGGCGCAGTCGGCCAGTAGTCGGCCGACAGCTGGCCCGCCTGGCACGTGTCGGCCTCGGATTGGGCTGGCCACGTCGCGAGGGGGAGGGAGGGAGCTGTCGGCGCGGGCGCGCCCCTGTCAGCCTACCGCGGGCCGATCGGCCTGCTGATGGCCGACAGGGTGCGGCCCCACCTCACGCGCGGCTGGCGCGGCTCCCTGCGGCCTTATCCTCCCTTTCCTCCACGCTCCACGCCCAAACTTCTGTTCTTCTTCTGTTCTTGCTTTCTCCTCTCTCTATACAAAAATGCCACCAATTTCTACACCTAAATGAGCCAGTTTTTTGCGGTTTTGGCACCGTGAATGGATTCAACTTAGTTAGGGCAGCCAAAAGAGGTCTCGATCTACTGATGGGGTAGCTCGTGGTGGTCGTGGTGAGCATTTTGGTGGAGGTGGTGGTGGTGAAGTTGGGGCAGTGTGGTGGAGGTGGTGGAGGTGAAACTCGTCGTTCGTCGTTCTTCGTTGGAGGCGGAGCACCGGCAGTTTGGTGGCCGCCGTTCGTCGTTCTTCGTTCGCACGCACGCTTCAAGGGTATGTTTCAGCAAACATTTTATTTTTCGTAGGTGCTCCGGTAGTATTTGTTAATATGTTTCGATGTGAAATAAATTAGGTGTGCGATTATTGTTATTTGCCCCGGTAGTATACGTAAATATATTTAGATGTCAACTAATTATTTGTGTAAAAATGTGTAGTTGCTCCGGTGATATTCCGTACTATATGTAGATGTGAAGTATTTAGAAGTGTCAGTATTTGGAGTAGCTCCGGTAAAATCCGTAATATAGGTAGTCAAATATTAAAATCTGTAAATATTTGTAGTTGCTCCGGCAAATATTTGTAATATACTTGTAGGTGTGTGAATTGTATTAGTTGCCCCGTTAATATTCTGTAATATATATATATAGACATGTCTAATATTTGTTAGTGAATTGTATTTCGTTGTTAAAAAAATAGGTGAGCCGAGATGTCTGATGTAGTGAAGTTCAGATTTTACTACGGTCCTCGTACTGTCCAAACAACTGAGATGGGAGCAGATCTGAGTGAATTTACTCACATAGAGGTGCCAATGAGCGCACCTCAAACATGGTCTGTCTGTCAGTTGAAAGAATGGATTGCGGCAAATTTAGGTCTTGATACTGGAACACACACCGTCGGTGTTCATGCATTATGGACACGGTCAAGTACAATAATTTACTTTTATTTGAGGCCGATAGAGCAAGACTCCGATTGGGTGCGGTGGTTACAAGGTTGTGAACGAAGGGGATGCAATCCTATTGCTTTAGTGCTTCCCGTCGTGAAGGCGGTCACTGCACATGAAGGCGAGGGTGGCTACGATCCTGGTCATAGCAGTGTAGGGAGGCGGTTATCTATGTCAAATGCTGGAGATGATGGTTACGAACAAGGACAGAGCAGTCAGGTAGAAGGAGGAAATGCTTATGGTTATGAACCAGGGCAGAGTAGTTAGGTAGAAGGAGGAAATGCCGATGGTGATTACAATGGCGAGGTGGACGCCGATGAGGTAGATGGGCACATGCAGGACCAGATGGAAGAAGAAGACACCGATGTTGAAAGGGGTCATGCCGATGATTCTGACGAGTCAGATGAAGAAGAAAATGCAGAGGAGGTCCCGAATCCTGCATCGTGGAATCATGACTTCTCATCTGCAATGACCATGAATGATGGACATGATTCAGCTTGGCAATATCACCAGAACAATATTGCAACGGGTGCTATGTATCCGAACAAGCAAGCCCTGAAGGATGCAATAATTAATTGGGCAATGTCCACGCAAAGGGTTTCACAGCTCAGGTGTCCAGTCAGAAATTCCTGACAATGGTATGCAAGAACGCAGATTGTCCCGCCAGGGTGCACGGCTTTCTCCCTAAGTATGGCACAAGTTGGGTGGTAAGTGACTTAGTTAATCACACTTGTCTTATTCCCTGCATCCCTCAAGATCATGCCAACCTTTCATCCACGCTTATTGCTCGGTTGTTTTACGATGAGATAGTGCAGGGCAAAGCTATGGAAGTGAAGGCAGTCCAGACAAAAATCTTCGCCAGGTTCAAGTACAAAATTTCTTATGAAAAGGCTTGGAGGGCTAAGCATGCGACGCTTGAGAGGAGATTTGGTTCTTATTTTGATGCATATGACTCTGTTGTCCAGCTCCTCCACACCCTGCAGCAGCGGAATCCAGGCACCTATATCGATATCCAAGACGTGTTCATGCCAGAGTTCCCAACTGTGAGGGTGCTGCATTGTCTCTTCTTCTCTTTCGGTGTATGCATCGAAGCTTTCAGGCATTGCCGAACGGTGATATGTGTTGACGGTACTTTTCTCACAGGCAAGTACAAGGGTTAGATCCTGACAGCCATAGGTCAAGACGGCCAAAATCAAGTCGTCCCACTCGCATTTGCTTTTGTGGAGAGTGAGAACATTGAAAGTTGGACATGGTTCTTCAGGCAGTTGAAAATATCAGTTGTGAAGGAGAAGCCCAATGTGTGCATCCTTCATGACACGCATGCAGGTACACTCAGTGCGATAAGGACACTGACAAACCCAGGCCCTGAGGAACAAGTTCCATGGCAGGACTTGCAGAGCCGTTGGTGCATGCACCATCTAGGGGCTAATTTCTTCTCGCAGTTTAGAAATAAGAACTTGATGAATCTGTTCAAAAAACTCTGCAAGTAGAACCAGTTATGGAAGTACAATTTGATACGCGACAGACTTAATGTGTGCACGCAGAGACACGTGAGGGACAGGAAAGCTGCAAGAGATGCAGCGGTGAGGGCACATGTTGAAGCAGTAGCTGCACAGTTGGCAACAGGAACAGTGGCCGTGGAGGAGGAGTCTGTTGGGCTATGTGACCTGCCAGGCTTTGACCCACCTGGTACTAGGAGAAGGCTTGGGAGGTCGATTAAAACCTTCGAGCAGTGGATAGAGCATGAGCCTCTGGAGAGGTGGTCTTTGCTACATGACACACATGGAGCAAGGTACGGTGTCATGACAACGAACCTCGCGGAAACATACAACTTTGTCCTCAGAGGAAACCGGGCATTGCCACTTACAGCCATCGTTGAGGGTATTTTCTATGGCACCGTCAAGTATTTCAGAGATAGACGTCAAAAAGCAGAGCATCATATCTTCAACAACCCGAATACACGGTATTGTGAAAGAGTCACGAAGTACATGGACAACAAGATGCAAAAAGCTAGGTACACACTGTAGTCGCCATCGGTAACCAAGAAAGAAGGTTTGAGGTCCGCTTAGCCAACAACAAATTTGGATGTGCAAATGAGTTGAGGACGCATGAGGTAAAAATTGGTAATGAAGCCTGGCCAACGTGTGAGTGCACATGCAACAAACCGAAATTGCTTCACCTACCTTGCTCACATGTACTTGCTACTTGCGGGCAGCTTGGAATGGATGCAATATCGTTTGTGTCTCCATTTTTTTCTGAAAGAGTCTATCCTCAATACCTGGACCGGTGAGCTGATGGGTTTTCGATCAATGGGTAATTTCAACACCGTCAACCCCGCTGAAAGGCGTTACATTCCAAACCCAGAGCATATGCGTACAAGTAGAGGCAGACGGCAGTGTCAGCGCATCCGGAATGATATGGATGAATCTGAAGCAGGAGGTCCGACTAGGCAATGCATTCTATGCAATGAATTTGGCCATAGGGACACTAATTGTCCCACTCTCGTCACTGGGCGTGGACGAGGCAACCGGGGAAGAAGAGGAGGTAGAGGCAGTAGAGGAGTAAGGGCGAGAGGAAGAAGCTAAGCTAGCAGTAGTATGTTCTGAATTTGTATTAAGTGTGGCACTATGTTCTGAATTTGTATTAAGTGTGGCACTATGTTCTGAATTTGTATTAAGTGTGGAACAAGATACGAACTGTGTACGAGACTATCACGTGCACCCGGAGAACCGACGTTGTTCATCACCAGCAGCAGCAGCCGCGTTACTCCACGCACCGACATCAACCACGTCCACGTCTAGCACATCAGCCGACAACCAGGCCACCCCGTCCTGACCAACCTGGCAGTTCAACGTGGCAGCAACCACATCACTATGGTCCCACGTCGAGCTTCGTGTTTTCTCCACAGCCACAGCAGCACGGTCCCTCGTCGAGCTTCCTTTTTTCTCCACAGCCACAGCAGCACGGTCCCTCGTGCAGCTTCGTGTTTGAGCCAGAGCAGCCGTCACAGCCAGCAGGTATGTGTCTTCATATTTATTGTTTTCAATATTAATTGACGCGACCTCATTCTTCATGATGAAACGTTCCATCACGCAGGAGCCTACGGATATCAGGCGTCTATGTCGGCATCACATGATACGTGGGGGAGTGATCAACATCCCGAGGAGAACATACAGGCTCAGATGTCACAGCACACCCAGTGGATGAACATATTTTCGACTCCTCCACCTGGCCCCACACAGGATACACAGCATGACCAGGAAGAGTCTGAGATTCCTCCTCGTCCCATTAGGGCACCCGACAGGTGGGGATGGTCGCCGCTTCCAGATCCGCCTCCCCGCCAGGCCAGACGTCGTCACTGACGCTTCTATCTATCAGTAGAGACATTACCATCTATTTTTGTGTGAGACTTATGTCTATTCTATGTAAGAGACAAATGACTATGTACTTATGTATGAGACATATGCCTACTCTATTTTAGTACTCTGTTATCCGAACTACAAGATCATATTTAGATAGAACATAATGCTCATACAACAAGACATTACAAACAACTAGATAGAACTACATCTAAATTAAACGGTACGTACGACTGAACTCACAACATACAACATAAAAACTACATCAAGTCATCATCGTCATCCTCGATCGATGCAGAACTCTTGCCCTTCGACGATGAAGAACTCTTGCCCTTCAACGATGAAGAACTCTTGCCCTTCGACGATGCAGAAACCTTGCCCTTCGACGATGAAGAACTCTTGCCCTTCGACGATGCAGAACCCGGAAGCGGCGGCATGAAGATATCATCTTCGTCCTCGCTCTCCTCAGTCCATAAACATGGATTATTTGCTGCAATCCTTCTGAAAGTTTCACTCTTCGGCACCACTACCTTCTTCCACCTTTCATGACTAAGAAGTTCTTTACGTACCTCCTCATAGGTCCTTTCAGGCCACCCAGACCTACGTAATTGGTGAGCCAACTCATTCATTATGGTGTCACTACCGGTGAGTTCGTCCCATGAAACTATTCTACTGTCCATCCTGAAATCGGTAGCTAGGCTCAGAAGAGCCCTGCTCATCCCAGGGTGAAAACTACGATCGAAAGGATAATGGGACATCTCAACTACACTACACTGGAATGCTTATCCACCTCCGTCTGAAGGGGGTTTTATAGGTAGAGAGGAGAAAATGGCGGGAAAGAACGACTGCAGTATGGCGGGAAAGAGTTGGCGGGAACATATGGCGGGAAACGGGTGGCGGGAAAGAGTTGGCGGGAACATATGGCGGGAAACGGGTGGCAGGAAAGAGTTGGCGGGAACATATGACGGGAAACGGGTGGCGGGAACATATGGCGGGAAACGGGTGGCGGGAACATATGGCGGGAAACGGGTGGCGGGAAAGAGTTGGCGGGAACATATGGCGGGAAACGGGTGGCGGGAAAGAGTTGGCGGGAAACGGGTGGATGAGAAACGGGTGGCGAGAAAGAGTTGGCGGGAAAATACGTCATAGTTTTGAAAAAAAACTGTAATATCATACGGGGCAAACAAAATCTGTAATATGGCAGCAGGCCAATTAGTTCATGTCGGCCCACAGCAGGCCAATTAGTTCATGTCGGCCCACAGCAGGCCGACTGGACCTTGTCGGCCGCCAGTTGGCCGACTGGACTTGACCTGGTGGCCGACAGCCCAATCGGCCAGCAGCAAGCAGATAGGCCCCTAGTCGGCCTGCTGTGGGCCGACTAGGACCAGTCGGCCTGCTGTGGGCCGACGGTGTATTATTTTTGAAAATCATTTTTTGGGCGTAATATTTGTGCAAATTAATAAAAAAAATGTATTATTTAAATTTTTTTAGCAACTTATGGCCAGTTTGGGTAATTGGCACGTCTAGATAAGAATGCAATGGGTATGTGGGGTCCACTAACTCTAGACCAGATCCAAGGCTCAAGGCTGCTATCTTTTTTATGTGGTTGTTGCACTGAACCTAATTGCAAGACACGGGTTACTTTCTCTTTAGAAGGCAGGAACAGTCCAACTGAACTTTGTTGTTGCACTGAACCTAATTGCAAGACACGGGTTACTTTCTCTTTAGAAGGCAGGAACAGTCCAACTAAACTTTTGATTAATCCATTTTTATTTTTATTTTTTGGGAGAACTACCAATCTATTCATTTTCAATCATGGCAATACAGTGAACACCTGAAATAATAAAAATTACATTCAGATCCGTATACCACCTAATGATGACTACAAGCACTGAAGCGAGCCAAAGGCACGCCGCCGTCTTCGCCACTCTTTTGCCGGAGCCAGGCAAAACTTGTTGTAGTCAGTCGGGAGGTTGTTGTGCTAAGGCCCCATAAGACCAGCGCACCAGAACAGCAATCGTCACCATTGAAGCGTAGCGTAGATCGAAAGGATCCTACCTGAAGACACACTAACATAGACGAACTACGATAAGATCCGAGCAAATTCTCCAAAGACAGATCTGCCGGAGTCACACCTCCACACACCCACCGATGATGCTAGACACACCACAGGGATGGGGGCTTGATGAAAGGAACTTTATTCCATCTTCAAGGATCCACCACCGTCTCGTCTTCTTGAGCAGGACACAAACACTAACAAAATTCGAAGAAACGTCTAAAAAAGTGAAGCCCTCAAGGGTCGGGATCCATTGCACCGCCATGACCCTAAGGCCACTAGAAACGAGGTGGACCGACGGCAGCGTCAGCGGGAAGCAGAGGAACCTTAGTTTTGTTTGGGGAGGAGGCGGCTGTGTTTGGGAGCGGGTTACGACGGTGTCCTTAAACTGAGAGTACTTAATTAGATAAGTTTTGCGTGATCTCAAAAGAGAAGAGAAGTTTGCATGATATAAAAAAGATAAGTTTTGCATGATCTAAAAAAAGACATAAGTTTTGCATGGCGCAAAAGAAAAACAACAAAGAATCGGTAGAAAACACCTGCTAAAATGTGAAGCAAAACAAAAAATAGTCTAGGGTTGTGAAGTTTTAGACCCAAGCGGGAGCGTCGGAACCGCCACAAAAGTACATCCGTGATAATTTTGTGGGCCACAACTTCAGGCATACGCAGTTCATCCAGAACCCCAAGAGCACAACCATCATAGTAATGGCTCGCGGGAGGAGCACTGATACTCTTTCAATCAGTAGACCCCCCCAACCACCTAGAGGATGTAACGTTGTGATGTAGCTAGCATTTATTTTGAATGCTATCAACATATTCTTAAAACTACTCTAACAACCTTTTACGTTGTGTTAACATTTTTCAAGTTCATGATTTTTCAATTAATGTTTTAATGGAATATATGTATTTAGAATATTTTTGAAACAATGAAAAGAAAGACAAAAAAACAAACTAATGAAGCAACAAAGAAGGAAAAAACTAACCTCCAGGAAGCTACTTGGGCCGGCCAAATAGTAACAACAAGGAGGACACCCCTTGTCTCAAGAAGCGAGACATTTCGCCGCCGCAATTCCTATTCGATGCCTTAGAGCATCTCCACTCGGCCCCTCAACAGGCCCCCTCAGACCCCTTTTTTATCGCTGGCTCAAAAAATCGGCCCAGTCGCTCCCCCAAGAGCCCAAATTTCGCCGGTTAGGGCCGAAATTGGCGCCTGTGGACTCAGGCCGAACCCGGTGCGCTGGGGGGGGGGGGTTGATAAACCACAAGTATAGAGGATCGCAATACTTTTTGAGGGTAGAGTATTCAACCCAAATTATTGATTCGACACAAAGGGAGCCAAAGAGGCTCACTAGGGACACAGTGTTTGTTTATGTATTCACACATGTATCAAGGTTTCCGATCAATACAATTCTAGCATGAATAATAAATCTTTATCATGAATAAGGAAATATAAAATAACAACTTTATTATTGCTTCTAGGGCATATTTCCTTCAATACCGAGTGGGATCAAGTGAGCCTTGTGTACTAATCCATGATCTATGTGAGGTTTCTATTTGGGGTTACGTATCGTCCATGTGCTTACATCAAAAGGAAGATCTCATATCACCCATGGAGTGGAGGGTGACATCAAGGGGCGATCGTCATCAAGGTTGTGTTGTGAAATTTCAAGTGGAGCATCACGAAGAGATCGCATGCTTGAAGCTTGTCGTCCATTGTTGTGACAATGGACTTGTGAAGACATGCCTAAGAGTGGCTCACCCATAGTGGAGTATGGGGGATCAATCTACTAGTCTTAATCGAGCCAGCGCAATCAAGAAAGGTGGTCCAACTTGAGGAGGAGAAGATCATCATCATTTAGCTCAAGTGAACTATGCGCAAGGTAAAGGTTTGTCCTTGATAGGTTTTCTATTTTATTGGTCTCATGATGTTAGTTGGGAGACCGGGTTATAGGATTGATAGCCGTACTATCATGGGGGCTCTCGAGTGAGTAGCTTGATTGTATTGTTCGTATAGATCTCAAACCTTTGCATCCTTGGCATCATCTTTCTTGGCTCTTGTTTGGCTTTTCTCTTTGTGAGTTTTGGAGCTTTGGGTCTTCTTCATGACAAGCTCTAGTTCATCGTAAACATATTTCGTATGCATCATGTATTGCGTTTTCGATGTTGGAGTTTATGTCGGTTCCTCGCCGATGGAGTTCATCAAAATTAGAGTTCATTTGCAGTGATAATTTTGGTCTTTTCGCATTCAACTGTTGTGCTTGGGCAAGTTTGCAGTACCCAGGCGGTAGTACCGCTCAGGTCCATGGTAGTACCGCTTAGGCGTTATTTCCGCAGGATGGTGTCGCTCCTACTTTTGCTTGGGAAATGCCTTTTGTTGCTATCTGGATTATAAGCGGTAGTGACACGGTAGTAGCACGGTAGTATCGCTTGTGCGGTACTTCTGCTCTAGTGCTGCGCTGGCTACTGTTGGTTCCTCTGTAACCCTTCGACAATTTGTGGTAGCACCGCTTGTCGGAGGCGGTAGTATCGCTCCGGCGGAATTGCCGTTCTAGTACTTTTGTACTCGTTGGGTTGCGTTGACTGGGCTAAGCGGTAGTACTGCTCCCCCGAGCGGTAGTACCGCTTGAGCACGACTAGTGCATATAACGATTGGATTTGTCCTCCCACTATAAAAAAGGGGTCTTCTTCCCCATTGCCCCCAACGACTTTGGCCAAGATTTCTCCTCCATTGTTGACCTCCAAAAGCTTTGCCTTCTCTCCATTCCTCCCATGGATCTTGAATCTTTTTTAGGGAAAAGAGAGAGATATCTAGATCCACATTCTCCACCAATCCATGTCTCCTCTTAGTGAGGGAACCTTGTGGATCTAGATCTTGAAGTTCTTTTTGCGTTCTCCTTGATCTTCCTCTCATATTCCTCCATAGGTTTTGTTGCTTTGGTGAGATTTGAGAGTGAGGGACTTGAGCACTTCGTGTGTTCTTGTCATTTCATTAGTTGCATCGGTTTAAGTTCTCCACGATGGTATGTGGAAGTGAAAGTTGAGAAGCTTAATACTCTTGGGTGTTTGGGCGTCCTAGATGGTTGGTGGTGTCGCGGAGCTCAATAATTATGGTGTAGAACTCTGGGCAAGCTTCGATCTCTCTAATTAAGTTGTGGAGATTCTCCCGAGCAATTTGTACAGGTTCGGTGACTGCCCCCAAGGTTCCATTTGTACGGGTTCGGTGACTGCCCCCAAGGGTCGCCATTTATACGGGTTCGGTGACCGCCCTCAAGGGTCCCTTAGTGGAATCATGGCATATTGCATTGTGCGAGGGCCTGAGGAGATTACGGTGACCCTAGTGGCATTTTGGGAACATTATGCCTCCACACAACTTCAAACGGAGATCAGCATCCGCAAGGGTGTGAACTTCGGGATACATCGTCATCTCCGCGTGCCTCGATTATCTCTTACCCGAGCCCTTTATTTATGCACTTTACTTTGTGATAGCTATAGCGTTTCATGTTATATATATCTTGCTATCACTTAGTTGTTTATCTTGCTTAGCATAAGTTGTTGATGCACATAGATAAGCCTAGTTGATTTAGGTTTTGTGCTTGACAAATTAAACTCTAGTTTTATTCCGCATTTGTTCAAGTCTAAACCGTAATTATTTTAAAGCACCTATTCACCCTCCCCCTTCTAGGCGACATCCACGATCTTTCATCCTTGTTCCGATCTTTGGTGCTCGCATACCGGCGAGCCCTAGGAATGATGTAGAGACAAGAGAAAGAGAGAGAGAGAGAGAGAGGGAGAGGGGGAGAGAGAGGGGGGGAGAGGGAGAGAGAGGGGGAGCAAATGACAAAGGAATAAGAAAGACATCGCGCAATATGCCAGGACTTTTCGTTGGCCATGACAATGAAAAGGAAGTTCTTGCTGCAGTAGACCACGAAGACGATAACTGTGGGTAGGTGGAACGAGCGCGGGGGGAGAGGGGTGGTTGTCGAGCACGCTTCGTTGCGGTCAGCAACGAAAAGTCTCTCTCCGTCTGGGCCTCGGAAACTCCATCTTCATCCGAGGTGGCCACAAAAACTATCTCTTCGTCCTAGTCGGATATGAAAAGCGGCTCTTCGGTGGCAGCAACTACAACAAGATGATACAATCGTATTTCTTGAAATTGGGATCATATTTTCGGATATCATAAGAAAAAAGATCCACACGATTGATGTGAAGTACCCAGTTGGGCTGAAGGGGTTTCATATGGTCATCTTGCTGTCAATTGTCCGTACTTCAACTCTTTTTTCTCTTTTAAACTTCTGATCTATTCATTATTAACCATGACAATACAAATAACACCAGAGGTAATAAACATTACGATCAAGTCTATAGACCTAGCAAGGACTATAAGCACTGGAACAAGCTGAAGACGCGCCATTGTCATCGCCCCTTCCTCACTGGAGCCAGGCAAATCTTGTTGTTATGCCAAGCCCCCATAGGACCAATGCACCGGAGCAGCAATCATCACTGCTGAAGAAAGTCGTAGACCGGAGGGGTCAAACCTGTAAACACCCGAACAAAGATGAACGGACACAGGGTCCAGAAAGATCCACCGAATACCAGCACCGGCTAGGTCCACGAGATCTGACGAAGACACACGTCCACACGTCCTCCGATGAAGCTAGACACACTATCGAGATGGGGATCGAATGTGGGAGACATTATTCCTACCGAGGGACATCACTACCGCCACACAACCCTAATGAAGACACTAAACCTAACAAAAGCGGGAGCAGAGTCCCTCCTGCGGGCGGGGGCCGAGGTCCTCACTACAACACTACTATTTGGCCCAAAGGCCATAGGAGACGGGGCGAACTGGCGGCAGCACGGATGGGAGGAGGAGGAAAGACTTCTTTTCTTGTAGAGGAGGAAAGAGGCTAGGCAACTGTTGTGTAAAGGTCCAAACTGAGCCTCCATACTTCAACTCGAAGTGAATCTGCCATGCGTGATGGTCGATGGACCTCGATAAGCAGCTCTAGAAATAAAGAAAGGAAACAATGATGATTGTTTGACTGGACCATTTTGGATCCAGATCACAATGTTGAATGCAAGATAACTTTTTTCAAGCTGAAAGAAGTAGGCCGAATGCTTGCAGGTCACGTCCCACTGTGTGTGAGATTGAGACTTTGAGCGGCACGTCAACCCGATCCGCATCGAACAAACAGTGGTACGGGTTGGCGGCTGATCCATCCAGCACCGCAACACCGCACAAACCAAGAGGCGGGCGACCAAGTCGGCAACCTCCTCTGACTTTTTGCCCTCGATCGGCCGGACAAAGCATGCTGCCTGAGATCGACGGGAAACGTGGCCATAGTTCTGAAATCTACGAAGCCGCCGTCGACGCAAGCACGTACGTATTGGAGCACATAGCCACATACTATCGCCTGCCTCCCATGTGATCTTGCTTCAAATCCCCAGTGAACCTACACTACACGGCACAAAGTCAGAGAGGGCCGCGGATCCAGCATGCAGTTTGGCTGAGCTGAACTGAAGCCTCCCTATATAAACGCACCGGCACCGCGCTGCAACCACAGACCGCACGACGCGCAGGCACGGAAGCGCAAGCATGGCCGCCACCATGAAGCTGTCGCTCACCTTCGTCCTCCTCCTCTCCGGTACGCCTCCATCCTTACTCCCGTATCCTTACGCTTCAACGGCGCACAGTCTCTGACGCTTTATCCTGGCTTGTGTTTGTTGTGGATCGAGCAGCGCTGGTGGTGTTCGGGGACGCGCAGGCGACCTGCGACATCATCCGGTGCAAACAGGGAGGGTACATCACCTGCAAGAACTACCCCGGCCAGAAGCTCGACGGGTGCGCCTGCGTGTGCGCGCCCGACGACGGCAAGGGCTGCGTGCTCCACCTCGACGACGGCTCCACCAACAAATGCACCAAGTACTGAACCGGATTACACGCGTTCGTCATTTTCGTCTCTGCTCTCGTGTTTGAGTTCGAGCTAAATAAAGCTGTATGTGTGTAACGAAAGAAATGTAAGCTTGTGTCGTGGAATGAATGGAATGCAATCCGTTGATCAAGTTTTGTAGCAGGGCTAAGCACGAGAGGGCACCTCCTGCACCCATGGGCATATGCACCCACTTACCAAAAAATGCACTTCAAGCACATTTTAAAAAGTCAAAAAATTCAAAAGAAAATTTCACGCATACATGTTCGCAAATGTGTGTGCGAGGCACAAAGTTTTGTGAAAAAGTATCTTTTTGTTTTGTCTCTGTAAAAAAGACAAATTTCAGTGCTTCTAAATAGCGTTTCACGACATAATTTTTTGTCTTTTTTGCACACGCCACAAAAAAAAAGCTATTTTTCCGTGAAAATCCGTACAACCATTTTCAGATTTTTTTTAAGCATTTAGAAATATGTTTTTCGAAGTAGGTTCATATGTACCTGGGTTCATCCATACACTTCCCGGCTAAGCACCAGCCGGGAAAAAATGCATTAGAAGGAAAGAAAGAACTGAAAAAACACAGAACTAGCTCAGTTTGTGGACCCCAGTAGGTGGCGAACATTTGCTGTGAGAGGGCGATGTCGTGGGAGTAAGTCTGACAGTAGAATAGGGGGTACGTAGGAGGAGGCAAGATCCTAGATACGGCGAGATTGTGCACGCAAGATTTACGAGTTCAGGCCTTTCTCGGAGGAAGCAACAGCCCTACGTCTCGGTGCCCGGAGGCTTGGTCGACTGGATTATGCGTGAAGTTACAGGGGGTGCGAACCCTTGTCCCAGTGGAGGGAGGTGGCTTATATAGAGTGCGCCAGGACCCCAGCCAGCCCACGTTACAAGGAGTTCAATGTACGTTAAGGTGAGACGTTACTGGTAACGCCAACAATAAAGACATATAAATGATCATTAAGACTACGGAGTGAACGCCCGACCCTTGCCATCCCGAGTGACTTTAGATCTTCTGTACTCCGAGTGGTTTCTGGTATGGTCGAATGATTATATCCTGGTCGAATGGAATTGGGTTATCTGAGTGGAATTGTTGGTCGAGTGGGTTGCACTCTGAGGTGATTTCAGTCGGTAGATGCTGCTGTATTTTGAATGCCTTTGACTCTAGGGCAGTGTCCTTGGGAAGGGTGTCTAGGTCAGCCTATTACCCACCCTAGGTACATGTCATCGTCATTAGCCCCCGAATGGATCGAGGTCTGAGTGGAGAAGAGGTTGAAGATGGTTCCGACCCGATTTTTATGCTTCGGAGGCATTTTACCTGGGTCGGTGAACCACGCTGAAACTTCAACTTCATTTTCAGTCGCCTTGATCCATTCAGAGTTTATCGAGTGAACTTATACTGATATGCTTCGAGTGTTGAAATGGTATGAAATCTTTGGCGCGATTGGTTGCACTGCCGTTCCCGGATCTCAGGGGATTCAAAATTTGGAGAAGCGCGGGACGGAGAGCACCGCAGTAAACGGTACGGATTAGGCAGGGACGCCTCGATTCTTGCGCCACCTTTTTCGCCACGTACCAAGCGCGCGACTGTTGCGGGATTTGACAGGATCGCTTGGGTCCACAAGTCAGCCACTCGGAAGCGGGCCTATATAAGGCGTCGGGGTCGATGTATTCTGCACAGTGTGCCTCATTCCCCTTCTTCCTCCTCTGCTTCTCCACCGCGTTCGCCTCCACCCTCGACGCCGCCACCCCGTCCGTGCGCAGTCTGCTGCGATGGGAAAGGACAAGACGGCGGCCCTGGAGTGCGCGAAGAAGGCGACGACGAAGGGCAAGAAGACGAGTCGGGGGGTCTTCGTCGAGGTCCGGCCTGCCGCCTGGCTGGATCCAGGGCGACAGGATTTGGTCCACGATCCAGAAAGAAGACCTGGAGGATCTGGTCGAAGGGGGCTTGATTGCCTACGGATCTTGGAGGCTGCCGGGAAACGACACCGAGCCGCGGCCGCAGGAGGGTGAGCGCGTCCTCCTCGCGACTCATGTTAGACCGTGGCTTCTCTCTGCCCCCTCATCCTTTTTTCCGGGGTTTCTTGAACTTTTTTGGAGCCCAACTTCATCACTTTTCCCCCAACACCATCACATATCTCGCTACATTTGTTTCCATGTGTGAGAATTTCCTAGGTTGTCGACCGCATTGGGGTCTCTTCAAACACATCTTTACTTGCCGCTCCCAATCTGTGAAAAAGGCTAATCCTTGTGATGAGAGGACGCACGTGATCCAGACGTGTGGAGGTCTAGGGATTTAGATGAGGGGTAGGAGTACTTTTCCAGCTATGATTCTTCCCGATTCAGTTAGAGGGTGGCAGTCGACCTGGTTTTATTGTAAGGACCAACCGACCCCTGGTCAGTCGACTGGCCTTCCTCCCTTCTCCATGGAGCGAGTCCAGCAGCCTTCTTCCTTGAAAGTGACTCCAGCAGAGAAAGCAGAGGTGAACATGTTAGTCGAACGGGTAGTCCAACTAGTCCGTGATGGCGTGACTGACATGGATTTGCTTGAGGTGTTTCTCAGTCGACGTATCCAGCCACTCCAGGCCCGCGATCATCCTATGTGGATGTGCTCGGGTATTGATGACACCACTCAGATCCACCCGGAGGAAGTCATCGAGGAGACAGTGGCGCAGTGGTTGCAGGGAATCACTGGAAACAAAGACAACCCCAGGGGGTCCAGGAGGGTTCCACCACTCGACGCCGCCAATGAACCAGACAAGGTCTGACCTTTACTGCCGAGTGTCTTTTTTGCTCTGATTTGTAAGTGTCCTTGAACCCGACTGATGCTTGTGCACTCCTTTTCCTTGCAGATCTATACTGAGATGTACTCCATGCCGAATGGAGAGCAAGTCCAGGAGGGAGAGGCAAGCGGAGGCGAGAGCGCCGACGGGAAATCTGATGACGAAGACGAGGAAGAAAGTGAGGACTCAAGCAGCAGCGAAAAGGTCGACTCCCCACCTCATTTTGAAAGACGTTTCAAGCAGACGCATGATCCGGCGAGCGTTCGAGGCAAAGCGGTCGCATCGAGCACGCATGCATCGAAGCGCACTCGGACATCTTCCCCTGAGCCGACTGAAAAGGCCTCGAAGCAGTTCAAGGTTGCGCCTACCAAGACTCGGAAGGCCCTGCCAAAGATCAAAGTGGATGTCCCCATTGCCTCTGGGTAAGTATTTTGCTTTATCTCTTTGCTTTTGCGTCGTTTGAAAACTTCTATAGTTCAGTCGACTCATTCTCCTGCTTGGCCGAGTGAATTCTGAAACTTGCAGTGCTGCTACTTCTGGGACTTCCATTTACAAGGATGACGATGATGAGGAGATTGAAGACGCGACCACTTCCAAAGCAGGTATGACTCCTGCCATCTTGCCTTCACTTTGTCAATTGATTTAACGGTCGACTGAACTCTTGCGGTCGAGTCTTTTGCAGCTTCGCAGAATGTTATTGAACTTCCAGACGACGATGAAGATATGCCCCAGAAGCCTACGTGAAGGAGGGGCAGGACCTCAGGCAGGAGGGTGCCAGCCAGCAAGGCACCCCAGACGACGTCAGTGCTAGAACCAGTGACCCAGCAGTCCAGAGACCTCAATCGAGCTTCTGTTACTTTTGCCGATCCCGTGTCGACTGAACGTCCTTCGGCGTCGACTGTCCAAGTCCCTGCCTCGTCCATGCAACTCCATGCCTCAGATCCCCAGATTGTTGCGACTGTTCCACCAACTCCACTTTTCGTCACCCATCATGTCCCGGAGGACAAAGTTAGCGCTGCCAAGGAAGCTATACGCCAGGCGGGCCTTATGATGGAGCAGATGAAGGTGGTGCGCGAGGCCAGTCAGGGTGCTTATGACGCCAGCTCAGCACTCCAGACCAACGTCCAGGTTAGCTCATTTACGACTGATCTTCTAGCTTGACGCTTGTTCTATTAGGATATGCTACCCAAAAAACCTTTAATGTGCATCTATTGTCAGTCTGCACCTTGCATCTGTCCACCCACTGGGTGTTTTGACTTTTGCTGAGTAGTTTTTCCACTTGAGTCGACTAGGTTGCGTCGAGTGTGTCTTTGAACTAGTGGGGGCACGCAGAGTGCACCCACTGGGTGTAGTCCCCGAGGCCACCGTCGAATATTTGATTCGGCGGGGGTCTTTGAACAAAAAATTTCTTGACAGTTCTTCCACTTAGCCTGGGCGGACCATGTCGAGTGGAATCTGGACCAGTGGGGGCACGGTGAGTGCACCCACTGGGTATAGTCCCCAAGACCGTAATCGACTGCGAGCAGTCGGCTATGGTCTGAGAATAATTGTTGTCTTCTTCTTATTTTTTTGTTTTGGCTGGACGGACCAAGTTGATTGAAAAGTCGAACCAGTGGGGGCACGCTAAGTGCACTCACTGGGTGTAGTCCCCGAGACTACTGTTGAATGTTTGATTCGGCAGTAGTCTTAGAACTCTTTTTGTCGTAGCAAGTTGAACTTGTATTTTATTGCTCGGAAGCAACCAATCTTTGTTTCTGCCGACTGACTGTTCACTGACTGCAGAGATCTTGTGAGCTTGGGGACCGGTTTGCTAACTTGGAGCAGAAGCAGATCCAGCTCAATCTTGATCTGGAGTTGGCCAAGGAGAACTTGCAGAAGGCTAAGGATGAAACTGCTGGTATGGGAGGTAAAAAACTTGCCGACTGTCTCTCTTGACATCTTTTTCTTTCCTCCTTCTGACCCGAGTGTTATTTCCTTTAGAAAAAATGAGGCAGGCTCTGGAGAAGAAGGACCTTGACCTTGCGGCCGCACAGAAAATGGCGTAAGAGAAATCAGCACTCGCCGACAAGAAGCTGGCTTCAGTCGGTAAGTTAGAAGAAGATAACGCCAAGCTAAAGACTGCTCTTGACGAAGCCAAAAAGGAAGTGACGCGACTAAAGAAGGACAAGGGGGCTCTGACTGACAAAGTTGAAGATCTTACTCGAAAGAGGGACGAGCTGGAGGTTTATCTGGGAGGACTCGCCCGAAAGCTGTTCCTGATGCTTGAAAGTACTTTTCCTTGTCCGACTGATTTCCTTTAGTCGACTCGTCATATAGCTGCCGACTCATCATTTCTCTGTATGTGCAGAATTCTGTCAAAACTTCGAAGAAGAGACTGGGAGAATCAAAATGAGCTTGGACCCCATCAACTCCCCTGTTAAGGATGAAGCTGCTATGAACGTGCTCCGACTGGAATCTCGCCTTGCCAGTGCCATGGACTACCTCGTACGACTGAAGGTGGCGGTGTCGCAGATTGACACGGCGCTCTGGCCAAGGGAGACATTCCAAAATGACCTCGAGTCCCTGATGACTCGACTCAATGAGATTCCCGGTCGAGTGCAGGAATGGAAGAAGTCATCCGCCCGATGCGGTGCTGATGTAGCTCTGTCTCTGGTTCACGTCCATTGCAAAGAGGCCAAGGAAGAGAAGCTAGCAACGCTCAAGGTTGCCAACACTAAGAAGCTTCACTTCCAGTCCTTCATGGAGACCTTCATCGAAGCAGCCACTCGCATTGCAGACGGAATCGACCCGGACGAGTTCGTTGAGCCTGCTAACCCTCCTCCTGCAGAGTGAACAAACTTTATGCCCTGATTAAATTTGCCTCGGAATGCCGAGTGATTTTGTAACTGTTAAACTCCTTCGGGCCTGATGCCCGAGAACTTTTATCTGTGGTTCGGAACCTTGTGAGATTTATCTGAACTTGTTTTTTTTTCTTGAATATGCTTGTCTTTGTCTTTGCTGCTTTTGAATCTCCGGACTCCGAGTGAAACTTGACTCTTCACTCGGAACTGACATTGTATTTGTGACGCAGCTCTGACGAGAGGGTTGTGGGCATGAGCATTAGGTGCTACACATGACCTGTACCTCGTCGTCCTTGCGGATCGGGATGGAGCGTACATTGTACTTGTGACGCAGCTCCGTCGAGGGGGTCATGGACAAGAGCACTAGGTGTTGTACTCGACCTGCACCTCATCGTCCTTGCGGATCAGGATGGAGCGCACGTTGTACTTGTGACGCAGCTCCATCGAGAGGGTCATGGGCAAGAGCACTAGGTGCTGCACACGACCTGCACCCCGTCGTCCTTGCGGATCGAGATGGAGCGTTCATTGTATTTGTGACTCGGCCACTTGGAGTGGTTTTTAACTTAGGTGAGTACGGGACTACAACTAAGCCCCCGAGTGAGAGGGTTGCTCTTCACTCGGTAGGATTTTTAAAACTTAGGCGAGTACGGAACTACAACTAAGCCTCCGAGTGAGAGGGTTGCTCTTCACTCGGTAGGATTTTTTAAAACTTAGGCGAGTACAGGACTGCAACTAAGCCTCCGAGTGAGAGGGTTTCTCTTCATCGGTAGGATTTTTAAAACTTAGGCGAGTACAGGACTACAACTAAGCCTCCGAGTGAGAGGGTTGCTCTTCACTTGGTAGGATTTTTAAAACTTAGGCGAGTACAGGACTGCAGCTAAACCTCAGTGATAGGGTTGCTCTTCACTCGGTAGGATTTTCAAAACTTAGGCGAGTACGAAACTGCAGCTAAGCCCCTGAGTGAGAGGATTGCTCTTCACTCGGTAGGATTTTTAAAACTTAGGCGAGTACAGGACTGCAGCTAAGCCCCCGAGTGAGAGGATTGCTCTCCACTCGGTAGGATTTTCAAAACTTAGGCGAGTACGGAACTGCAGCTAAGCCCCCGAGTGAGAGGATTGCTCTTCACTCGGTAGGATTTTTAAAACTTAGGCGAGTACAGGACTACAGCTAAGCCCCCGAGTGAGAGGATTTCTCTTTACTCGGTAGGATTTTCAAAACTTAGGCGAGTACGGAACTGCAGCTAAGATTCCGAGTGGGAGGATTGCTCTCCACTCGGAGTAGTTTTTGAAACTTAGGTGAATCAGGTTCGCGGCTAAGCCCCTGAGTGGGAGGATTGCTCTCCACTCGGAGTAGTTTTTGAAACTTAGGCGAATCAGGTTCGCAGCTAAGCCACCCACTAGGGGTTTTTGAACACATGCATATGTAATAACAATCATTTAAGAGACTATAAAACTGCGTCTTTGATAAACAAACTGAAAGGTACTTCTTATTACATCTCATTAGTCCGAATGTTTAAGTATAAAAATGGTGGAGCAGCTATGCATTCCAAGCGCGTGGCTCATCTTTCTTCTGTTCCACATTGTAGATGTGATACGCTCCATTGTGGAGCACCTTGGTGATGATGAAGGGACCTTCCCAAGCAGGAGCAAGCTTGTGAGGCCGTTGCTGATCCACTCGGAGCACAAGGTTTCCTTCCTGAAATGCTCGACCTCTCACGTTTCTGGCATGGAATCGACGGAGGTCTTGCTAATAAATGGTCGACCGGATCAAGACCATCTCTCTTTCTTCTTCCAGAAGGTCAACAGCATCTTGCCGAGCTTGTTCAGCTTCAGCTTCTGAGAAAAGTTCTACTCGGGGCGCGTTGTGAAGCAAATCACTCGGCAGCACGGCTTCAGCCCCATAGACCATGAAGAAGGGAGTCCGACCAGCCGGCCGATTTGGTGTTGTTCACAATCCCCAAAGGACTGATGGTAACTTGTCTACCCAATCGCCTGCCGCATGCTTGAGGTCACGCATCAACCGGGGTTTCAGCCCTTGGAGGATCAAACCATTTGCTCTTTCGGCTTGTCCATTTGACTGTGGGTGGGCGACTGAAGCGTAGTCGACCCGAGTGCCTTGGGAAGCACAGAAAGCCTTGAACTCATCTGAATCAAAGTTTGAACCATTGTCCGTGATGATGCTGTGCGGAACCCCATATCTTAATGTTAATTCTCTGATGAAGCTGACGGTGGTACTTGAGTCAAGGTTTTTGATGGGTTTGGCTTCAATCCATTTAGTGAACTTGTCGACTGCTACAAGCAGATGGGTGAAGCCGGTCCTCAGAGGTCCAACCATATCCAATCCCCAAACAGCAAATGGCCAGACGAGTGGAATAGTCTTCAAGGCTGATGCAGGCTTGTGGGTCATGTTGGAGTAGAACTGACAGCCTTCGCACTTGTCGACTATATCTTTTGCCATCTCATTTGCTCGTGGCCAATAGAATCCCGCTCGGTATGCTTTGGCCACGATGGTCCGAGAGGACGCATGGTGACCACAGGTCCCCGAGTGGATATCATTGAGAATCATTCGACCTTCTTCTGGTGTGATGCATCGCTGAGCAACTCCAGTAACACTCTCTCTGTAAAGTTGTCCACCTATCATAGTGAAGGCTTTGGATCGACAGACAATCTGACGGGCCTCATCTTCATCTTCCGAAAGCTCTTTCCTGAGCAGGTATGCAATATATGGCACCGTCCAATCGGGGGTGATGACCAAAACCTCCATGATCAGGTCGACCACGGCTGGGATTTCGACCTCAGTCGGATCAGTAGAACTTTTCGGTTGCGGGGGCTCTTCTATGAAAGGATCCTCTTGAACTGACGGGGTGTGAAGATGCTCCAAGAACACATTGCTGGGAATGGGCTCCCGCTTGGAACCTATCTTCGCCAAGTCATCAGCTACTTGATTCTTGAGTCGGGGTATGTGGTGGAGCTCTAACCCTTCGAACCTTTTTTCCAACTTTCTCACTGCATTGCAATAGCCAGTCATAGTTAGGCTCCTGATGTCCCACTCCTTCATCACTTGATTAACCACTAAATCTGAGTCGCCGTAAACCATTAGGCGACGGACGCCGAGTGAAATGGCCATACGCAACCCGTACAAAAGTGCCTCATATTCAGCTTCATTGTTGGAGGAATCAAAGTGAATCTGGAGAACATAACTGAGTTTGTCGCCTCGCAGGGATACCAGGACTACCCCAGCACCAGAACCATTCAGTATCTTGGACCCATCAAAGAACATAATCCAATGTTCCGAGTGAATCTGAGTCGGTTGTTGCTGCTCACTCCACTCGGCGAGGAAATCTGCTATTGCTTGGGACTTGATTGCTTTCTTTGCCTCAAACTTGATATCCAACGGAAGGAGTTCAATCGCCCACTTTGCCACTCGACCAGTTGCATCTCTGTTGTTCAGAATTTCTGACAATGGAGCGTCACTGACGACTGAAACCAAGTGATCTGAGAAGTAGTGTGCAACTTTCTTTGTAGTCAAATAAATTCCATAAACAAGCTTCTGATAATGCGGATATCTCTGCTTGGACGGAGTCAAGACTTCAGAAATATAGTACACTGGGCGCTGAACTTTATAGGCTTTGCCTTCTTCTTCCCGCTCGACCGTGAGCACTGTACTAACAACTTGTCCAGTGGCTGCAATATAAAGCAGTAAAGGCTCTTTGCTGATTGGGGCAGCAAGCACTGGCTGGGTGGAAAGCAGGGCTTTGAGCTCTACAAACACTGCGTCAGCTTCAGGAGTCCACT
The DNA here is from genome assembly GCF_002575655.3 of Aegilops tauschii subsp. strangulata. Taxonomy (NCBI): domain Eukaryota; kingdom Viridiplantae; phylum Streptophyta; class Magnoliopsida; order Poales; family Poaceae; genus Aegilops; species Aegilops tauschii. Next base: position 43,608,685 of record NC_053038.3, read on the forward strand.
CGAACTTGTCAGATTTCTTCATCAGTCGGTAAAGAGGCAATGCCTTTTCACTGAGACGAGAAATGAATCGGCTCAATGCAGCCAAACAACTAGTAAGCTTCTGAACATCATGCACACGCACAGGGCGTTTCATTCGGAGGATTGCACCAACTTTCTCTAGGTTTGCATCGATCCCTCGTTCGGAAACGAGGAAACCGAGTAACTTTCCACCTGGGACTCCGAATGTGCACTTCGACGGATTAAGCTTGATATCATATCTTCTCAAATTGGCAAAGGTTTCAGCAAGGTTAGTCAGTAGGTCGGAACCTTTACGTGACTTGACCACGATGTCATCCATGTATGCTTCCACATTCCGACTGATTTGAGTGAGCAGGCACTTCTGAATCATGCGCATGAATGTTGCACCAGCATTCTTGAGACCAAAGGGCATGGTAACATAGCAAAAGCACCCGAATGGGGTGATAAAAGATGTTCTTATTTCTTTGGGTCCATACAGTTGGATCTGATGGTACCCGGAATAAGCGTCCAAAAAGGACAAACGCTCGCATCCCGTAGTCGAGTCGACGATTTGATTGATGGGGGCAGAGGGAAATGATCTTTCGGGCAGGCCCGATTGATATGCTTGAAGTTGATGCACATACGAAGTGAATCATCTTTCTTGGGGACCATGACAACATTGGCGAGCCACTCGGAGTGGTATATCTCTCGGATGAACTCAGCTGCCAGAAGTCGAGCCACTTCTTCGCCAATTGCCTTCCTTTTCTCCACGGCGGACCGTCGGAGATGCTCTTTGACAGGTTTTGCTTTCGGGTCGACTTGCAAACGGTGCTCAGCCAGTCCCCTGGGTACACCTGGCATATCAGAAGGCTTCCATGCAAAGATGTCCCAGTTCTCACGGAGGAATTAGGTGAGCGCTTCTTCCTATTTGCTGTCGAGTGTTGTTGAAATATGAGTCAGAGCAGCATTGGGGTCGGTCGGGTGAATGTGAACTGGCTTTGTTTCACCGGACGACTGAAATGTAGACTCTGAAGCAGGCTTCTTAGAATGCAACAAATCACTCGGATCTGCATTTTTCTGATATTCTTGCATTTCTACTGCTGCCATCTGTTCATCGGCAATCTTTGAGCCCTTCTGGAGGCACTCTTCTGCTCTCTGCCGATTACCAGTGATTATGATCATGCCCTTGGGACCAGGCATCTTCAGCTTGAGGTACACGTAACATGGTCGAGCCAGGAAATGGGCATATGCGGGTCTACCCAGAATAGCATGATAGGCACTGTGAAAATCCACAACTTCAAATGTCAACTTTTCTTTGCGGTAATTCGTCGAATCACCGAAAACCACATCAAGAGTAATCTAGCCGAGTGAATCGGCTTTCTTCCCAGGGATGACCCCGTGGAATCGCATATTGCTTTCGCTAAGCTTGGACATCGGAATGCCCATCTCTCGGAGAGTCTCAGCTTACAAAATATTCAGACCACTTCCACCATCCATCAAAACCTTGGTGAGCCGAGCACCCCTAACGACTGGGTCGACCACCAACGCTTGCCGCCCTGGGGTAGCAACGTGCACTGGATGGTCGGACGGGTCGAATGTGATGGGAGTCTTTGACCACTTCAAATATGTTGTCGTTGCCGGAGCAACCATGTTCACTTCTCTATTGATGACTTTCAATCAACTTTTGCTCTCAACATCAGCAAAAATCACTAAAGTGGCATTGACCTGGGGGTAACCATCATCCTCCTCTTTGTCTTCATCCTTATCAGTTTCCTTCTCTTTCTCACTGGGCTGGCCCTCTCGGAACTGTAGGATAAGGAGTCGACACTGTCGAGTGGTATGCTTGGGATAAATCAGGTTCCCCTCTTCATCCTTCTTGGTGTGTATATGACACGGCAAATCTAGCACATCATTTCCTGCTTGATCTTTCACCTTCTTGGGGATCCAGGGCCCCTTAGGCTTTCCTTTGAACTTTCCTTGGGTCACAACCGCGGCCTCGCCAGGACCTGCGGGTTCGGATTTGTGCTTCTGCTTCCGACTGGAATTCCCTCCTCTGGTGTCCTGGGCGACTGGTTCGTTCTTGCCACTGCGGATTCGGTCCTCTTCCTCGCCGTTAGCATACCGAGTGGCTATTTCCATCATTCGGGCCAGAGTCATATCTCCCGTCCGACCGAATTTCAGGTTAAGCTCTCTGTACCGAACACCCTCCTTGAAGGCGCAAATAGCTTGGTGCTGAGACACATTTTCCACTGTGTGATGCAAAGTGATCCACCTCTGGATGTAATCCCTCAAAGTTTCATTCGGTTTCTGCATACAATGCTGCAATTCAGTCAGCCCTGCAGGTCGTTTGCAAGTGCCCTCAAATGTCCTGACAAACACTCGGGCTAACTCTTCCCAAGTGAATATACTACCAGGAGCCAGCTGATTCAACCAAGCTCTGGCTGAACCCTCCAACACCAGAGGGAGATGTTTCATGGCTACATCGTCATTGCCGCCACCAATTTGCACAGCCACTCGGTAATCTTCTAGCCAAGTGTCAGGCTTCGACTCACCAGTGAACTTGCTCACTCCCGTAGCCAACCTGAAGTTGGGAGGGATCTCTGCAGCTCTGATTGCTCTGCTGAAGCATTCAGGCCCGGAGACATGCACTCTGTTGCCAGTCGGACGATCTCTGTCTAGCCCTTCTCTGTGTACTCGGTTTCTGTCGACCAGACCTTGTACAAGGATTGACCTCGCGTCAAATCCGGGCTCTCTTAGGTCGACTGGGACCCTCCACTCATCGCTGTATGGGCGCCTGTCATCATACTGTCGGGGCACGTATGATCTTCCCCTCGGAGGAGGCGTAGGCACTCGACGGCGGTCATCACGGTCGAGTCGATGATCGTACTGCTCATGATTCCGACCCAGGTACTGCTCTTGGCGGTGCCCACGTCCCTCACGCCGCAGAGGTGATCTTGGGATGTGGGCCGACTGGACCGTATCTGCTACCACGGACCTGCTGCGGATCCTGTTACGAGACTGAGAAACGGTTGTGTTCTGCTCTCCTGCTGCCCTGAGCAATGCTCGGATCTGCATCAAGCCTCTTCCAGCCTCTGACTGGGACGGCTAAATCGACTCTGCTATACGGGTTGCAGCTGTAAGATTCTGAATCGGAGTGCGGTATACCTGAGGTTCAGGCGGGAACAATTGTCGCGGTCATCGACTGGATTCGAGGATCTGTCGTCGAGCGTGCTCGTCGAGTGAATGTTGAAGGTTTTCCAGCCGCGTGCGCTCAGCCAAAGTGGCCAAGCGCGCAGCCTCCAAGGCCCGAACCTCGGAGGTCTCTCCGACGATGGGAGTGTGGAGCGCTTCCACGTTGCGACGGTGCAGCTCCTTCCTCTGCTGCCAAGTGAGGGCTTCAGGACGATATTCCTCGTGAACATGCGACGGATCACCGCCACCACCGCCACCGCCGTTGCAACGGCAACCAGGCGGACTGCGCGGCGTGTCGACCATCAGGACTTCAGCCGCAGGGTCGCTGCTGTCACACTCGGACAGGGTCTCGACAGAGCCAGTCGATAGGTCGAATAGCCCGTAGAGAGATTCGTCGGGCTCAATTGCCGCGACTTGTAGGGTGGCCGACTGACGGGCCACCGCATGCTTTACCCACCGCTGAAGCCGCGATCGACCAGATCGCTTGCGGCGATGAGCAGCGGGGAGAGAAGACGTTGCGGGAGCCGACCGATACTGAGTCGACGACTGCCGCAGAAGAACGTCGCGGACGCACGCGCGAAAGTGCGTCGCCCCGCGAACGGGGAGCGTCTCGACATCGAGGGGGGCCTCTTGGAGCCAGGCGGAGTCGTCGGCGATGAAAACGAGCGCGCCGAGACGGATCTCGCGGCCCTTAGCCAAACCGCCGCCGGAAACCATGATGATGGAGATCGAGAAAATTGCAACCTCACCGGAAGTCGCTAAGACACCTGCCCCACGGTGGGCGCCAACTGTCGTGAGAGTAAGTCTGACAGTAGAATAGGGGGTACGTAGGAGGAGGCAAGATCCTAGCTACAACGAGATTGTGCACGCAAGATTTACGAGTTCAGGCCCTTCTCGGAGGAAGCAACAGCCCTACGTCTCGGTGCCTGGAGGCTTGGTCGACTGGATTATGCGTGAAGTTACAGGGGGTGCGAACCCTTGTCCCAATGGAGGGGGGTGGCTTATATAGAATACGCCAGGACCCCAGCCGGCCCATCTTACAAGGAGGTCAATGTACGTTAAGGTGAGACGTTCCTGGTAACACCAACAATAAAGACATATAAATGATCATTAAGACTATGGAGTGAACGCCTGACCGTTGCCATCCTGAGTGACTTTAGATCTTCTGTACGTCGAGTGGTTTCTGGTATGGTCGAATGATTATATCATGGTCGAATGGAATTGGGTTATCCGAGTGGAATTGTTGGTTGAGTGGTTTGCACTCTGAGGTGATTTCAGTTGGTAGATGCTGCTGTATTTTGAATGCCTTTTACTCTAGGGCAGTGTCCTTGGGAAGGGTGTCTAGGTCAGGCCTATTACCCTACCCTAAGTACATGTCATCGTCAGGCGACGTTTGCGAACGTTTTTCTTGGCAGATTCTTCAGAGATGCACGACACATGAAAGTTTCTGGGAAGAATAAAAATTTGAGGCAAAACTGCCAGCAAATAGCGTTCGTGGAATAAGAGCATCTACAGCTGGACTTGGCAAATCCGTCCCGTGCTCGCAGACATATCCGGACGGCCCCTCACATTTCGCTTCCGACATCCACATATCTTAAATCCAGACTCTCAAATACATGCAAATTCATGAACGTCGATCATACAAGCCATTGTCGCACGTAAATAATAAATGTTGGTACCAAACATAAATAGTGTTTATATAAAATTTATTTGAAGTGCAGAACTCAAATATCAACTCTTTGGTTTTCATTATGGGTCCACATATGCTCCACAAGATCATTGAGTAGTTGCACATGCACCTGAGACATCGAAGATTCTGATGCATCTGCAGAAAGTTCATAAGCTGAGTTGCATCTTGATCTTCCAGGATTTCAACTTGTTTTCGAGGTACTTCAAAATCATTGGTTTGGGATACACCATCACCATCATCCTCGACAATCATATTGTGCAAAATAACACACATGTCATGCGCTGCTGATACGTCTCCAACGTATCTACAATTTATGAAGTATTCATGCTATTATATTATCAACCTTGGATGTTTTATATGCATTTATATGCTATTTTATATGGTTTTTGGGACTAACCTATTAACCTAGAGCTCAGTGCCAGTTTCTGTTTTTTCCTTGTTTTAGAATATCGCAGAAAAGGAAAACCAAACGGAGTCCAATTGACCTGAAACTTGACAGAGCTTATTTTTGGACCAGAAGAAGGCCACAGAGTCAAAGAATTGGACCAGAAGAGTCCCGGGCTGCCCACAAGGGTGGGGGCGCGCCCACCCCCCTGGGCGCGCCCACCCCCCTGGGCGCGCCTCCCTGCCTCGTGGACAGCCCGGAGACCCCCCTGACTTGTTCTCGGCGCCAACACCTCTCATATATACCCAAACTTCCAGAAAGAAACCTAGATCGGAAGTTCCGCCGCCGCAAGCCTCTATAGCCACGAGAAATCAATCTAGGCCCTCTCCGGCACCCTGCCGGAGGGGGCCATCATCACCGGTGGATGGAGGAGTATCCCGGAGAGGCCATCATCTCCATGAAGGCCAAGGACCAGAGGGAGAACCTTTCCCCATCCAGGGGGAGGCCATGGAGGAGGAAGCACAAGGGGGAGAACCTCTCCTCCTCTCTCTTGGTGGCACTGGAGTGCCATCGAGAGGGGAATCATCGCCGCGGTGATCGTCTTCATCAACATCACCACCATCATCACCATCCTCATCTTTTTACGCGGTCCACTCTCCCGCACCCCATTGTAATCCCTACTTGAACATGGTGCTTTATGCCACATATTATGATCCAATGATGTGTTGCCATCCTATGATGTTTTGAGTAGATATCCTTTATCTTTGGGTTGATTGGTGATCTAGATTGGTACGAGTTGTATGTTCTATTTTGGTGCTGTCCTATGGTGCCCTCCGTGTCGCGCAAGCGTGAGGGATTCCCGCTGTAGGGTGTTGCAATACGTTCATGATTCGCTTATAGTGGGTTGGTGAGTGACTGAAACACAAACCCGAGTAAGGGGGTTGTTGCGTATGGGAATAAAGAGGACTTGATGCTTTAATGCTATGGTTGGGTTTTACCTTAATGATCTTTAGTAGTTGCGGATGCTTGCTAGAGTTCCAATCATAAGTGCATATGATCAAAGTAGAGAAAGTATGTTAGCTTATGCCTCTCCCTCATATGAAATTGCAATGACGACTACCGGTCTTGTTAACAATTGCCTAGGACAATTCCGCACACCGATCCACCATTATTCCACACTCGCTATGTATAATATATTCTACCTTTATGATAAAAGCACCTACTTTTATATTTTAGCTCTTCGATACCATGCAAAGTTATCCTCTTCATACCCACAACGTAGTTTTATTTCTCGTTTCTAGTTGGAAGCAAACGTTCGGTATACGTAGAGTCGTATCAGTGGCAGATAGGGCTTGAGAGAATATTGATCTTACCTTTAGCTCCATGTGGGTTCGACACTCCATACTTATCACTTCCACCTTTGGAAATTGCTACGATGATTCCCTTCACTTGGGGATTATCAAGCTCTTTTTCTGGCGCCATTGCCGGGGAGCAATAGCGTGGGGTTGATATTCTTGTGTGTGCTTGTTTGCTTTCTTCACTAAGTAGATTTTGTTTTTCCTTCTTGTTTCTGTTTAGTTGTGGGTGAAACATAATTTTTTTTAAAAAGAATGAAAAAATATATTACTTGCCTCTCATGCCTAAAAAGTTTTTCAAAAAGAGAAGTGACTGGAAAGTTATGCATTGAAGAAGTGAGGGTCGACCTTGAGCACTTGTGTTCATGCTCACGGAAACAATGTAGAATTATTCATGGAAGTTTCTCTGTAAATAATTATCCCCTTGTGTATATCCATTGTATTATAAAAATAATGTGCCAAGCTTTGGTTTTAGGATGATTAGATTGCTTGTTTACTATGTGCAGAACAAAAACAGAAACTTTGGCTGTAGCGCGTGATTTTAATTTTTTTACTGGAAGGTCAAATGGGTCTGAAACTTTTTTCACATTACTTCTGTACAAATTGTTCAAATTTTAAAATTTATTTCATATTTTTTGGAGTTACAGAAGTTTGCTAAACTTCCAGATTACTACAGACTGTCCTGTTTAAGACAGATTCTGTTTTTGATGCATTGCTTGCTTGTTTTGATGAAACTATCGATTTCTATCAGTGGATTAAGCCATGGAAAAGTTATATTGCGGTAGATATAATGCAAAAACAAAATATGAATTGGTTTGCAACGGTACTTATAGTAGTGATTTGCTTTGTTATACTAACGGATCTCACAAGTTTTTGTTAAAGTTCTGTGTGGATGAAGTGTTCGAAGATCGAGGAGCTATCAATATGAGAAGAATAAAGAGAGGCAAGAGTTCAATCTTGGGGATGCTCAAGGCACCCCAAGTAAATATTTAAGAGGATGCTCAAGCATCTAAGCTTGGGGATGCCCCGGTTGGCATCCCATCTTTCTTCTTCAACAATTATCGGTATACCTCGGGTTTTTGTTTTGTTCACATGATTTGTGTCCTTTGTGTTTTTATTTTTCTTTAAGAACCATGCTAGTATGAGATAGCCTTTCATTGATTTATAGAATACTTTAATGTGCTTCACTTATATCATTTAAGTACGATCTTATAGAATTGCTCTTTGTGCTTCACTTAAATCTTTTTGAGTATGGTTTTATAGAATGCTTCGTGTGCTTCACTTATATATATTGAGCTTGGATATTGGTTAGTCTATATTAATTATAGAATGCTCCATGAACTTCACTTATATCTTTTGGAGTATGAATAATACTATCATCTAAAGCGGGTTTGGAAGAGTGTCAACTTTAGTAACTAGTGATCCCGCTATTCTGAATGAGAATAATTTTGCTTATGTGGAGAGTAGAAAAATTTCTATGCTTGTAGATCATGAAAAAAATGCTTTATGTGATGGTTATATTGTTGAATTCATTCATGATGCTACTGAAAATTATTATGATGGAGGAATATATGCTTGTAGGAGTTGCAATAATATCAAGTTTCCTCTCTATGTGCTTAAAGTTTTGAAGTTATACTTGTTTTGCCTTCCTATGCTAGTTGATTCTTGCTCCTATAAATTATGTGTTCACAAAATCCCTAGGCATAGGAAGTTGGTTAGATTCAAATGTGCTAGTCATATTCTTCATGATGCTCTCTTTATGTTTCAATTCTTATCTTTTATGTGAGCATCATTGAAATCATCATGCCTAGCTAAAAGGCATTAAAGAAAAGCGCTTGTTGGGAGACAACCCAATATTTACTGTTTTTGTGTGTTTACATGATTAAGCTACAGTATTAATTATGTTTTATAGCTTTTGTTTCAATAAAGTGCCAAGTAAGACCTTTGGGAAGACTTGGGTGAAAGTTAATGTGATCTTGCTGTAAAAAACAGAAACTTTGCGCTCACGAGATTAGCTGCCTTTTTTTTACAGAAGAGTGCTTTTGAGTTGATTATTTTTGCAGAAGATTAATAGACAAATTCCTCACGTCCACCAATTTATTTCATAATTTTTGGAGTAGCAGAAGTATGGTTGCTGTTCAGATCATTACAGAATGTTCTGTTTCTGACAGATTCTATTTTCATTGCATAGTTTGCTTGTTTTCTAGTTTCTATGGCATATATTTTTCAATATAAATTGTAGAAATGATATGGTACAGTAGGCATTGTGTGAGAACAACTATGAACCTTGTCTTTGACAGTACCAAAGTGAATGGTTTGCTCTTTATCATACTAACCTATCTCACGAAGTTCCGTTAAGTTTTGTGTGATTGAAGTTTTCAAGCTTTGGGTGAGATATCGATATGAGGAGAATAAGGAGAGGAAAAACCCTAAGCTTGGGGATGCCCAAGGCACCCCAAGGTAATATTCAAGGAAGACTCAAGCGCTTAAGCTTGGGGATGCCCCGGAAGGCATCCGCTCTTTCGTCTTCAAAACTATTGGTATACCTTACTCGGAGCTATATTTTTATTCGTCACATGATATGTGTTTTGCTTGGAGCGTATTTTAATTTTTACTTGGTGTTTGAATAAAATCATTGGATCTGAATTATTGAATGAAAAAGAATCCTCCCATGGCTAGTTAATTATTTGACTACTCAATGTTCTTCACTTGTATCTTTTTGGAGTAGTTTGTCAATAACTCACGTGCTTCACGTATATCCTATGAATAAAAGGTTGAATGAATTGAATGTCATAAATCTGAATTTATATATGTTTCATATGCTTACAACATGGGGAGTAATGACTTCACACATAATAAGTATAGGTAGTAAACTCATTGAAAGTTAGCAAACGTAGAATTGGTCACTTGAACAATTCATGAAAGAATATTGAAGGAAGAGAGATTTCACATATAAATATACTATTTTGGACATCTTTTGTAATTGTGAGCACTCATTAAAATATGACATGCTAAAAGGTTGATGTTGGACAAGGAAGACAACGTAATGGGTTATGTTTTCTTATATCCGAAATAAAGTATATTGTCATGGATCATCCAACATGTTGAGCTTGCCTTTCCCCTTATGCTAGCCAAATTCTTTGCACCAAGTAGAGATACTACTTGTGCTTCCAAATATCCCTTAAACTAGTTTTTTCATGAGTCCACCATACCTACCTATGGGTTGAGTAAGATCCTTCAAGTAAGTTGTCATCGATGCATGCAATAAAAATTGCTCTCTGAATATGTATGATCTATCAGTGCGAAGAAAATAAGCTTTATACAAACTTGTGATAGGGAAGTAATAAAAGCGCCGGACTGCATAATAAAGGTCTCTATCACAAGAGGCAATATAAAGTGACGTTCTTTTGCATTAAGATTTTGTGCATCCAACCATAAAAGCGCATGACAACCTCTGCTTCCCTCTGCGAAGGGCCTATCTTTTACTTTTATCTTCTACCTTATGCAAGAGTCATGGTGTTCATCACCTTTCTTTTTTTACACTTTTTCCTTTGGCAAGAACTTTGTGTTGGAGCGATCCGGATATATATATCTACTTGGATGTAGGTTTTCATGAGTTATATTGTTGACATTACCCTTGAGGTAAAAGGTTGGGAGGAGAAACTATAAGCCCCTGTCTTTCTCTGTGTCCGATTAAAACCTTGAACCCATAAATATCACATGAGTGTTAGCAATTGTGAAAGATTAAATGATAGTTGAGTATGTGGAGTTTGCTAAATCAAAGCTCTGACATAGACCCTTCCTGAAAATAAGATGAATTGCAATTGTTTGACGACCAAGAATATAGTTTGTTAGTTTCAAGAAAGTTTATGATCTATACTTTAACACGTGAATAACTTGTTACTTGATCATGAAAAGTTTTATGAAGATGAGCTACTGATATGACATATAATGACGCTAGAAAAAGTGATTGAAACTATCATCGATCAAACTTGTGCACTTGCTAGCATTCACACTTCATAAATTATTTCTTTTATCATTTACCTACTCGAGGACGAGCAGGAATTAAGCTTGGGGATGCTGATACGTCTCAAACGTATCTATAATTTATGAAGTATTCATGCTATTATATTATCAACTTTGGATGTTTTATATGCATTTATATGCTATTTTATATGGTTTTGGGGACTAACCTATTAACCTAGAGCCCTGTGCCAGTTTCTGTTTTTTTCCTTGTTTTAGAATATCGCAGAAAAGGAAAACCAAACGGGGTCCAATTGACCTGAAACTTGACGGGGCTTATTTTTGGACCAGAAGAAGGCCACGGAGTCAAAGAGTTGGGCCAGAAGAGTCCCGGGCTGCCCACGAGGGTGGGGGGTGCGCCCACCCCCTGGGCGCGCCTCCCTGCCTCGTGGACAGCCCGGAGACCCCCCTGACTTGTTCTCGACGCCAACACCTCTCATATATACCCAAACTTCTAGAAAGAAACCTAGATCGAAGTTCCGCCGCCGCAAGCCTCTGTAGCCACAAGAAATCAATTTAGGCCCTCTCCGGCACCCTGCCGGAGGGGGCCATCATCACCGGTGGCCATGGAGGAGTATCCCGGAGAGGCCATCATCGCCATGAAGGCCAAGGACCAGAGGGAGAACCTTTCCCCATCCAGGGGGGAGGCCATGGAGGAGGAAGCACAAGGGGGAGAACCTCTCCTCCTCTCTCTTGGTGGCACCGGAGTGCCATCGAGAGGGGAATCATCGCCACGGTGATCATCTTCATCAACATCACCACCATCATCACCATCCTCATCTCTTTTACGCGGTCCACTCTCCCGCACCCCGTTGTAATCCCTACTTGAACATGGTGCTTTATGCCACATATTATGATCCAATGATGTGTTGCCATCCTATGATGTTTTGAGTAGATATCCTTTGTCTTTGGGTTGATTGATGATCTAGATTGGTACGAGTTGTATGTTTTATTTTGGTGCTGTCCTATGGTGCCCTTCGTGTCGCGCAAGCGTGAGGGATTCCCGCTGTAGGGTGTTGCAATACGTTCATGATTCACTTATAGTGGGTTGGTGAGTGACTGAAACACAAACCCGAGTAAGGGGGTTGTTGCGTATGGGAATAAAGAGGACTTGATGCTTTAATGCTATGGTTGGGTTTTACCTTAATGATCTTTAGTAGTTGCGGATGCTTGCTAGAGTTCCAATCATAAGTGCATATGATCCAAGTAGAGAAAGTATGTTAGCTTATGCCTCTCCCTCATATGAAATTGCAATGACGACTACCGGTCTTGTTAACAATTGCCTAGGACAATTCCGCACACCGATCCACCATTATTCCCACTCGCTATTTATAATTTATTCTAACTTTATGATAACAGCACCTAGTTTTATATTTTAGCTCTCCGATACCATGCAAAGTTATCCTCTTCATACCCACAACGTAGTTTTATTTCTCGTTTCTAGTTGGAAGCGAACGTTCGGTATACGTAGAGTCGTATCAGTGGCAAGTAGGGCTTGAGAGAATATTGATCTTACCTTTAGCTCCATGTGGGTTCGACACTCCATACTTATCACTTCCACCTTTGGAAATTGCTACAATGATTCCCTTCACTTGTGGATTATCAGCTGCCACAAAGTTTCTAATTCCCACATCATTGCAGCCCCTTTGATTGAGCCCTTGAAGTTGATAATATTCTTCACCTGCCGGTCCATTTGCTCTTGCATGCTCATGGGCATGATTCATGTGCACTTCTTCGGCTGAATCCGAGGAATCGAAGAACCCATCTTGAATCATTTGATCAAGCTCCGTCGGTCCATACACCTCGTCGGATGAAGCTCCAGAATCCATCGTTTTCCCTAATAAAATCACAAAAAATTCGGTCAGATAATGTGTCGAACACATAAAGCGCAAGGCGGAGCCAGAGAGTTGCCGGACGTATCGCGGCGGCGTCCGGGCCAGCGACGACGTCCCCCTCGGCGAGGACGGGAGAGAGGACTGCTCTACCGGAGCTGGCGGCGCAGAGGCTAGGAACGGCTGCGGAGTGTGCGCGGCGGCGGAGCTGTGAGACGGACGGCGTAAAGGAGGAAGAAGAGAGGAGAGAGCAAATGGATCTGGCAATTCTGGGGGTGGATTTGGTGCAATTTGCGTTGAGGTCGGGTTGTCGGGTCCGACGTGGCGGGCTCACCCATATCCATCCCATATTTGGGCTGGATATGAGGGATGCCAGTCAGGCCGGGCGTTTGAGGACCGTTTGAGGGGCCCGTCTGGGTTAAAATTTCGTGACCGGTTAGTGATCGGGCGGGCCGCCCTAGCGTTTGAGGCCGGTTTGGAGCGCCCGGCTATAGATGCTCTAAGAGCCAGTTCTTTTGCTGGCTTTTAGAATAGGCGAGTGCTAGGCGCCGGTGCGCCCGCTCAAGTTTGGGCCGGTCACGCGCTAGCCGTCTGATTGACTCCTGCATAGTTGTTAGATGGGGCTCGTTCCTCGTCATCTTTCTCGCGCCGCACGTGAATCTGAGAAAGTAAAAGAGGGAGACATGGTGGCCCACTCCCCCTCCTCTGAATCACGCACGCGCGTCACATCCCATCGCCGTCGACTCGTCGCCGACGCTCGCCCCTCGCCGCTACTGCCCATCCCTCCCTCCTCGCCCACCTGCAGAATCAGTGGGGATGACGCCTTGGTTCGCATCCAAACAACGGTGGCAGCAAAAATTGATGTTGGTTCCAGCAAATAAAAAACAATGGTAGAACTGTTCACACACGAACACGTCACCGTGTACCCTCGATGTCGGGGGTGATGCACCGCAGCACACGTCGAAGGAGACCCGCCGGAAGCGCGGTACGCAAGACAATCCGGTGGGCGCTTTTGTGGACCCGAAATCCCACACGCCCGGGAGGGACCCCGTCAGGGCGCGCGGCAGCTATGGGCTGCCCTAGGTCGGCCTGACCGCCCCTAGGGCCTCGAGGTTTGCCGCCCTCCAACAAGAAGAACGAACGAAGAACGAGGAAGAAGAAGAACAAGGGAGAAGGAAAAGTAAAGGTAAAAGATGTAGATAGATTTGTTCGATTGTGTGTTGTTCAATCGGCCGTCACCACTTAGGTATATAAGAGGCGGCTAGACTTCCCATGCAAGGAAAAGGTTTGGATTCACGTCCAAAACCCTAGTCAAATTCGGATTGGTTTTGTCCGAACTTTCCAAAACTGTTCGGTTTAAAATTGGCTGCACCTTGTGGGTCTTTTTTGAGGTGGTAAACGACCTCGGATGGAAACGAGCCGAAAAGCAATCTTGACCGTTTCTACGAGAAGAACAACTTTCATGTTGAACATTTTTTCATCAGAGGTCATCTCGAGGGTTAAATCGCTTGCGCAAAACAGCTAATTATTCACGCAGCTCATCACACATACCCACATATGTGTCTGGTTCCGGGCGTCATATTTTGCTCACTGGAGGGTCACGCTGTGCGGGCTCTAACTTTTGCATACGACCTTGGATTGGGATGATCTTTATATCAAAATCGATCGTTTCGACGAGGCGCACAACTTTCGTGTTGAATCTTTCCCCATTTGAAGCCACCTTAATTGGGTTTCTAGCCATTCTTTAATCTGGTGTCGACATGAGCATCTGTGAACTTGTCATTAATTTTACATCCGAGCTCCGTTTTAGACCATCTTCATATTCATCTTGATCTTCTCAAAGAGAGTCATCTCATGTTGACTTTCAATAGTAAGTTTGAATTAATCTTGACACAGCTTCAAGCCACTCTTTATAATCGTGCCACTTTTGAGTGTCAACAAGAACAAATTGTCAAAATTGAACTTTGTTCCAGTAATTCAAAAACTTCGGTGTTAGCAAAAAATAAAGCTCGTTCCAGCAAACCAAAACGCTAGAGGTAGCAAAAATTTCAAAAGATGGGCGCTGATTCAAGCAAACTCAAAACACTCATAGTAACAAAAAATGGTGCTCGTTCCAGCAAGAAAATGAATGATTGTAGCAAAAATGTAAAATTAGGCGCTCGTAGTAGCAAACCAAAACGCTAGTAGTGGCAAACCAAAACACCAGTAGTAGCAAAATTGGAGGCTGGTTCCAGCATTTGGTCCCCGCTGTTGTAGCACTTGGCTGGTCGTGGTCACCACCCGTTGCCTGCCCATTGTAGCTCCCCCGTCCTCCAGTTGCAGCTCCCACATGGCCGGTTGCAGCTCTCCCGGCATGATTCACCTCCGTCCGCCGCCGTCCTTATGGTCCATCTCTGGTATCTGTGGGGATAGTGGGTCGTCGCTGGAGCGGGGATGGAAGGGCCGACGAGCTAAGCAACATAAAAGAGAAAATCTCGCCGGAGAGGGATGAAAAGAGGAGCAGATGGGGGGCCCGCCGGTGACGGGCTCGCCGTAGAAGCCATGGCGCTCATTGGAGCCTGGATAGAGAGAGAGAGAGAGAGAGGGGCGAGCGAAGATGGAGATGTGTGAGAAATTTAGAAACGGGCTGTTGAGGAGAGGATAAAATGCGTGTGGTGGAGGAGAGGATAAGAAAGGGACGTGTGCATGAGGGCCCTCATGGCCGCGTGGCGCGTGCGTGGCCAAGGGACCGGCCGAGCGTTCGGCACAGAAACGTTTCCCTTTAGAATAAGCTGGAATAAACTACTCTCTGCCCAGTTTATTCTAGAAACCCAGTCAAATTTATTTATTTTATAAGCCGTAGTTAAGACTTTACTAATATATTTCTAAAATGGGAATTTTGGTTGGCCTTTTAGAATAAATTGAATAGGGGACAACTTATTTTGCAAGCCCAAAAAACCAGCAAAATAACTAGCCCTAAGTGAGCAATGGCCCTAGGTGACGAATGGAATGCTAGTTTGTGTCGTGCAAATTTGCAATGGGTAACGAGTGTAATTCAATATGTCGATCAGTTTGCGTAGCAGGGCAAAGCACATAAAAGAAAGAAACAAGCACCATTAGTAAGAAAAAGAAACGAAAAAAAAAGAAACAGAACTAGCTAGGTGTATCGGTAAATGAAACGTCCATTGATGTAGCATTAGGGCATCACCAATACTGACATGTATTTGTCCGTGAAATCGTGGGAAGACAAACTCGAGCTCCACATCTGACCTGCTGAGGCTTGGCGGGAAGCTTCATCGCAAGAAGGGGGCGATGTCAGCATCCCTGAGAGAGCAACCCCACCATGCAGTGACCAAGGTAACTCGTTGCGAGCTACGTGTCCAGCTCGTCTACGCAAGGCCAACCATGGTCACTGGGTCTACTCCTCAACAGTACTAAACGCCAACTGCAAGACAGAGGGGTATCCAAGGGAACTCCTATTCGATGCCTTGTGCGCCCACTACCGAAGCGGCGCTCATGCGCCAGCCCGCATGGGATGGCCCAGCACCAACCATTAATGCGCTTGTGGGCGTCAGGTTGCTCGCTCGCTCTCATGGTAGACCAGTTGACTGTGACTCTTGAAAAAAATTATGAATTTGGAAAAAGTTAGTATAATTAAAAAACTGTTCAGGAACTATATAAAAATATTTTTAAAAAAAAGTTCACGATTTTCAGAAAATATCACAAACGGGAGAAAAGTTCACAGATTTGAAAAGGTTAAAGTTCACGATTTTTAGCAACAACCATTAATGCGCTTGTGGGCGTCAGGTTGCTCGCTTGCTCTCATGGCAGACCGGTTGACTGTGACTCTTGAAAAAAACTACAAATTTGGAAAAAGTTAGTATAATTCAAAAACTGTTCATGAACTATAAAAAATATTTTTTTAAGTTCACGATTTTCAGAAAATATCACAAACTGGAAAAAAGTTCACAGATTTGAAAAGGTTCATTCAAGAATTTCAAAAACAGTACATGATTCGAAAAAAATGTTCATGGATTCAAAAATTGTTCATGAAATAAAAAATATTCACAAAAACGACATTGTTTGTGATTTTTAAAAATGCTCACGAAATTGAAAAAAGTCCATACAAATTAAAATAAAAAAAGAAAGAAAAAAGGGAAAAGGAAATCAAAAACAAAAAAAGAAACAAAAGGAGAAATGAGAAAAAGAAAAACACAAAAACCTAACAAAATCGATGAAACACAAAGAACAAAAAACCCAGCCCTAATAAAAATGGAGAGAAGGTTCCCAAAACCGGTGCCGGGAAGAGACACTTTTGGGCTGGCCCATTACGCTAGGCAAGAGATCGAGCATACATGCTAGTTATGAATACGCCCGTAACTGACGCCTTAAGCACTGAATAGGATCTGGGTTTCGAGTGGGTCAGGTGAAACAGCTACGGCACCGGCAGCTTCCCTTCTTCGTGTTCATCTCCTTCCACATTCTTGTATCCCGAATTCGTGCCTGTAATTGCTACTAGCTACTCATATCGAGAGAGGCAGAGTGAGAGTGAGAGAGAGAGAGAGAGACTTAGCACCTTAACATAACCAATTCACTTTAACTGGAAGCAATGGATCCCATGTACCCTCCCATGTCGCTCCATTAGGCGACGGGGAGGGCGCTCCTGCCACCGCCAGCACCCTCCTCCCTCAATGTCCCTAGAGGACATGACCGGGCAAAGCATGGCCAACGTCGGCGACGGCGGGGTGTTTCGCCTTCTCGCATAGGGCCTCCACCACGCGGCGGCGCTGCTGGACCGGGACACAGCGATGGCGACCTGCGGTGGATCCCGACGGTGGCGACGCATGGTGGGCTTCGATGTGGCGGATCGTGCAGGCGAGGGGGTGGCGGCGGATCGAGATCCGCCCTAATCTAGCGTCTGTCTTCAGTCGGCTGCGCGGGCTGTGGGCAATGCGAGCCGGTGTCCTATGCCGTGGGGGTGATGGCATCGGTGTGGTGGAGGCAACGGTGTGGTGGCGGTCCTGGTGCTCTTTTCGCATCACAACAATGATCTGCATGACCAGTCCTCCTCGATCTGGCCGTTGACGTGTTCCAAAACTGTTGTCGGAGATCTTGACCATGGATATATGGATCAGATAGAATCCGGTCGTGCGCGTCCATGTAAGCCTATGCGGCTCCATGAGGGCACGACGCGAAGCTCTGTTGTTTTTTGACACCATGGGACATGTAGGTATCTCGATTTCGATGGCGTAGATAGCGGTGGAGGAAGTTATGATGGCTGAGATCGGTGGAGATCGGTAAGGTGGAGGGGGCCTTGGAGGCGATGGAGTCAGCCATGTGTTCAATAACTTTCAGAAGCAACAGTGACAAGTGTGGGCGGCAACAATGGAGAATTTCATTTTGGCAATGCTCCTCGGGTGCCGAGTCATAACTTTTAGGGTGAAAACCTAAGGTCTCGCTTTCACTGGTTTGCCTGGCAATTGCCTTCCTGAAGGTATTGTTTTGAGAGCTCGGACTTTCTTCAGAGTGAAAACCTAAGATCTTGAATCAAACGATGGCGGCGCTTGTGCACCGTTTACTTTTTGAAGGCGTCGCTTTTGAAGACCTTTATATTTTCCGAGTGTTGTCCTTGGTGGTGGTTTGTGTGCTGCTGCTGAGAGGAGTTGATCACTGTGAGGAGACTTTTTTCTTTCTTTTTGGCCTGTGTGCATCATGAATGTCTTTGAAGACATCTTGTTAGTGTAAAAACTGGGTGTAATTGGTATCTTTGCGATATTAACATATTCCTTTTTCAAAATAATAAAAATGGAAGCAATGAATCTGCTTCTCCATGATTTATACTTCAACTCCAAGGGCGTGTTTGGTTGCCTGCATATGGCCCAGCCTGGCCGGCGCGGGAAGAACTTGGCCCGTTTGGTTGCCTGCGTTTACTGTGCAGCCCGCATGGCACGGAACTTAAAGCACGTCCAGGCCAGGCCCAGGGGAAACGCCCGAATCGGCAGTAGCTCGCGAGCCTGGCTCGGGTGAGGCAGGGGAGGGCGACGCGCTTCTCTCCTCCTGCGAACAGGGTGATGGCGCGAGCTCGCCCGCGTCGCCGAAAAATCAGCGGGAGGATTTCGGCTCACCTCCCGCCGAGTCCACCCCTATTTAGCCCCATCCCTCACCGCCCCAACTCCTGCCACCATTCTTCCTCCGTTGGAGCTTTCCCGCCGACGCGCATCGGCACCGACGAGCAGGTAAGCGGCGCATCTTCATCGGCCGACAGTCCACGACGTCGGCGCTCCTTCACCGGCCGGCGTTGATCTTCTACGACTGTCCCCCTCGTCTTCGAGCTGCAGCCATGGCCTTTGTGAGTTCAATCCCCCTTTCTCTCTGTTCCTTCTAGCTAGATCTGAGCTGCAGCTAGGATTTGATCTAGATGCATGGTTGATTAGTGGTCTGATCTGTGAGCTCATATGGTTGATTGCTATGCTGCGGTTGCAATTTGTGGTAGGGCTAGATGTTCAAGCATGTGGTAGGCTAGATTAGTAGTAGAGTTTGAAGTTGAACCTTGTGCTTGTTGGAAATATGCCCTAGAGGCAATAATAAATAGGTTATTATTATATTTCCTTGTTCATGATAATCGTTTATTATCCATGCTAGAATTGTATTGATAGGAAACTCAGATACATGTGTGGATACATAGACAACACCATGTCCCTAGTAAGCCTCTAGTTGACTAGCTCGTTGATCAATAGATGGTTACGGTTTCCTGACCATGGACATTGGATGTCGTTGATAACGGGATCACATCATTAGGAGAATGATGTGATGGACAAGACCCAATCCTAAGCCTAGCACAAGATCGTGTAGTTCGTTTGCTCAGAGCTTTTCTAATGTCAAGTATCATTTCCTTAGACCATGACATTGTGCAACTCCCGGATACCGTAGGAATGCTTTGGGTGTGCCAAACGTCACAACGTAACTGGGTGGCTATAAAGGTGCACTACAGGTATCTCCGAAAGTGTCTGTTGGGTTGGCACGAATCGAGACTGGGATTTGTCACTCCGTGTAAACGGAGAGGTATCTCTGGGCCCACTCGGTAGGACATCATCATAATGTGCACAGTGTGACCAAGCAGTTGATCACGGGATGATGTGAGTTACGGAACGAGTAAAGAGACTTGCCGGTAACGAGATTGAACAAGGTATCGGGATACCGATGATCGAATCTCGGGCAAGTAACATACCGATAGACAAAGGGAATTGTATACGGGATTGATTGAATCCCCGACATCGTGGTTCATCCGATGAGATCATCATGGAACATGTGGGAGCCAACATGGGTATCCAGATCCCGCTGTTGGTTATTGACCGGAGAACGTCTCGGTCATGTCTGCATGGTTCCCGAACCCGTAGGGTCTACACACTTAAGGTTCGATGACGCTAGGGTTATAGGGAAAGTATGTACGTGGTTACCGAATGTTGTTTAGAGTCCCGGATGAGATCCCGGACGTCACGAGGAGTTCCGGAATGGTCCGGAGGTAAACATTTATATATGGGAAGTCCTGTTTTGGTCACCGGAAAAGTTTCGGGTGATATCGGTAATGTACCGGGACCACCGGGAGGGTCCTGGGGGTCCACCAAGTGGGGCCACCAGCCCCAGAAGGCTGCGTGGGCCAAGTGCGGGAGGGGACCAGCCCCAGGTGGGCTGGTGCGCCCCCCACCAAGGCCCAAGGCGCATGGGAGAGTGGGAGGGGGCAAACCCTAGGTCCAGATGGGCCTTAAGGCCCACCCTAGTGGCGCCCCCCTCTCCTCCCCTTGGCCGCCCCCCTTGGATGGGATCTAGGGCTGGCCGCCTCCTCTTGGGGTGGGAACCCTAGAGGGGGGCGCAGCCCCCTCCCCCCTATATATATCTGAGGTTTGGGCTGCCCAAGACACATGAGAACGTCTCTCTTTCGGTGCAGCCCTACCCCTCTCCCTCCTCCTCCTCTCCCGCGGTGCTTGGCGAAGCCCTGCGGGATTGCCACGCTCCTCCATCACCACCACGCCGTCGTGCTGCTGCTGGATGGAGTCTTCCCCAACCTCTCCCTCTCTCCTTGCTGGATCAAGGCGTGGGAGACGTCACCGGGCTGCACGTGTGTTGAACGTGGAGGCACCGTTCTTCGGTGCTTAGATCGGAATCAACCGCGATCTGAATCGCTACGAGTACGACTCCTTCATCCGCGTTCTTGCAACGCTTCCGCATCGCGATCTACAAGGGTATGTAGATCCACTCCCCTTCCCCTCGTTGCTAGAGTACTCCATAGTTGATCTTGGTGATGCGTAGAAAATTTTGAATTTCTGCTACGTTCCCCAACAGTGGCATCATGAGCTAGGTTTATGCGTAGTTTCTATGCACAGTAGAACACAAAGTAGTTGTGGGCGTCGATGTTGCCAATTCTTCTTGCCGCTACTAGTCTTATCTTGTTTCGGCGACATTGTGGTATGAAGCGGCCCGGACCGACCTTACACGTACGCTTACGTGAGACAGGTTCCACCGACTGACATGCACTAGTTGCATAAGGTGGCTAGCGGGTGTCTGTCTCTCCCACTTTAGTCGGAACGGATTCGATGAAAAGGGTCCTTATGAAGGGTAAATAGAAATTGGCATATCACGTTGTGGTTTTACGTAGGTAAGAAACGTTCTTGCTAGAAACCTATACAAGCCACGTAAAAACTTGCAACAACAATTAGAGGACGTCTAACTTGTTTTTGCAGCATGTGCTATGTGATGTGATATGGCCAGAAGATGTGATGAATGATATATGTGATGCTTGAGATTGATCATATTCTTGTAATAGGAATCACGACTTGCATGTCGATGAGTATGACAACCGGCAGGAGCCATAGGAGTTGTCTTTATTTTTGTATGACCTGCGTGTCATTGAATAACGCCATGTAAATTACTTTACTTTATTGCTAAGCGCGTTAGCCATAGAAGTAGAAGTAATCGTTGGCGTGACAACTTCATGAAGACACAATGATGGAGATCATGATGATGGAGATCATGGTGTCATGCCGGTGACAAAGATGATCATGGTGCCCCGAAGATGGAGATCAAAGGAGCAAAATGATATTGGCGATATCATGTCACTATTTGATTGCATGTGATGTTTATCATGTTATGCATCTTATTTGCTTAGAACGACGGTAGCATAAATAAGATGATCCCTCACTAAAAATTTCAAGAGACGTGTTCCCCCTAACTGTGCACCGTTGCGAAGGTTCGTTGTTTCGAAGCACCACGTGATGATCGGGTGTGATAGATTCTAACGTTCGAATACAACGGGTGTTGACGAGCCTAGCATGTACAGACATGGCCTCGGAACACATGCGAAACACTTAGGTTGACTTGACGAGCCTAGCATGTATAGACATGGCCTCGGAACACAAGAGACCGAAAGGTCGAGCATGAGTCGTATAGAAGATACGATCAACATGGAGATGTTCACCGATGATGACTAGTCCGTCTCACGTGATGATCGGACACGGCCTAGTTTGACTCGGATCATGTATCACTTAGATGACTAGAGGGATGTCTATCTGAGTGGGAGTTCAATAATCAGATGAACTTCATTATCATGAACATAGTCAAAAGGTCTTTACAAATTATGTCATTGCGCTTTAGTTCTACTGTTTAAGATATGTTCCTAGAGAAAATTTAGTTGAAAGTTGGTAGTAGCAATTATGCGGACTAGGTCCGTAAACTGAGGATTGTCCTCATTGCTGCACAGAAGGCTTATGTCCTTAATGCACCGCTCGGTGTGCTGAACCTCAGCGTCGTCTGTAGATGTTACGAAACATCTGACATACACGTTTTGATGACTACGTGATAGTTCAGTGCTTATTGCTAACGGTTTAGAATTGTGGCACCAAAGATGTTTTTGAAACGTCGCAGAACATATGAGATGTTCCGAAGACTGAAATTGGGATTTCAGACTAGTGCCCACGTCAAGAGGTATGAGACCTCTGACAAATTTCTTAAGCCTGCAAACTAAGGGAGAAAAGCTCAATCGTTGAGCATGTGCTCAGATTGTCTGAGTACCACAATCGCTTGAATCGAGTGGGAGTTAATCTCCCAGATGAGATAGCGATGGTTCTCCATAGTCACTGCCACCAAGCTAGTAAAGCTTCGTGATGAACTATAACATATCAGGGATAGTTATGATGATCCTTGAGCTATCGCGATGTTTGACACCGCGAAAGTAGAAATCAAGAAGGAGCATCAATTGTTGATGGTTAGTAAAACCACTAGTTTCTAGAAGGGCAAGGGCAAAAGGGATACTTCATGAAACAACAAATCGTTTGCTGCTCTAGTAAAGAATCCCAAGGTTGAACCCAAACCCGAGACTAAGTGCTTCTGCAATGAGGGGAATGGTCACTGAAGCAGTACTACCCTAGATACTTGGTAGATGAGAAGGCAGGCAAGGTCGACAGAAGTATATTGGATATACGTTATATGAATGTGCACTTTACTAGTACTCCTAGCAGCACCAGGGTATTAGATACCGGTTCGGTTGCTAAGTGTTAGTAACTCGAAATAAAAGCTGCGGAATAAACGGAGACTAGCTAAAGGTGAGATGACGATGTGTGTTGGAAGTGGTTCCAAGGTTGATGTGATCAAGCATCGCATGCCCCCTCTACCATCGAGATTTGGTGTTTGCGTTGAGCATGATTGGATTATGTTTATCGCAATACGGTTATTCATTTAATGAGAATAATGGTTACTTTGTTTATTTGAATAATACCTTCAATGGTCTTGCGCCTAAAATGAATCTCGATCGTAGTGATACACATGTTCGTGCCAAAAGATATAAAATAGTAATGATAGTTCCACATACTTGTGGCAGTGCCATTTGAGTCATATTGGTATAGAACGCATGAAGAAGCTCCATGTAGATGGATCTTTGGACTCAGTCTTTTTGAAAAGATTGAGACATGCGAACCATGTCTATTGGTATATATGCATGAAGAAACTCCATGCAGATGGATCGTTTGGACTCACTTGATTTTGAATCACTTGAGGCATGCAAATCATACCACATGGGCAAGATGACTGAAAGGCCTCATTTTCAGTAAGATGGAACAAGAGAGCAACTTATTGGAAGTAATACATTTGATGTGTGCAGTCCAATGAGTGCTGAGGCACGCAGTGGATATCGATATGTTCTTACTTCACAGATGATTTGAGTAGATGCTGAGAATATTTACTTGATGAAACACAAGTCTGAATTATTGAAAGGTTCAAGTAATTTCAGAGTGAAGTTGAAGATCGTCGTGACAAGAGGATAAAATGTCTGTGATATGAGCATAGAGATGAGTATCTGAGTTACGAGTTTGGCACACAATTAAGACATTGTGGAAAGTGTTTCACAATTAATACCGCCTGGAACACCATAGTGTGATGGTGTGTCCGGACATCATATCTGTACCCTATTGGATATGGTGCATACCATGATGTCTCTTATCGAATTACCACTATCGTTTATGGGTTAGGCATTAGAGACAACCGCATTCACTTTAAAAGGGGCACCACGCAATTCCGTTGAGACGACACCGTTTAGAGAAACCTAAGTTGTCGTTTCTTAAAAGTTTGGGGCTGCAATGCTTATGTGAAAAAGTTTCAGGCTGATAAGCTCGAACCCAAAGCGGATAAATGCATCTTCATAGAATACCCAAAACAGTTGGGCATACCTCCTATTTCAGATCTGGAAGCAAAAGTAATTGCCTCTAGAAACGAGTCCTTTCTCGAGGAAAAGTTTCTCTCGAAAGAATTGAGTGGGAGGATGGTGGAGACTTGATAAGGTTATTGAACCGTCACTTCAACTAGGGTGTAGCAGGGCACAGGAAGTTGTTCCTGTGGCACCTACACCAATTGAAGTGGAAGCTTATGATAGTGATCATGAAACTTCGGATCAAGTCACTACCAAACCTCGTAGGACGACGAGGATGCGTGCTACTTCAGAGTGGTACGTGATCCTGTCTTGGAAGTCATGTTGTTGGACAATGATGAACCTATGAGCTGTGGAGAAGCGATAGTGGGCCCATATTCCGACAAATGGTTAGAAGCCATGAAATCCGAGATAAATGGATCTTTGAGAAGAAGACGGACGTGGACGGTAATGTTACCGTCTATGAAGCTCGACTTGTGGCAAAGAGTATTTCCACAAGTTCAAGGAGTTGACTATGATGAGATTTTCTCATCCGTAGCGATGCTTAAGTCCGTCGGAATCATGTTAGCATTAGCTGCATTTATGAAATCTGGCAGATGGATGTCAAAACAAGTTTCCTTACCAGTTTTCGTAAGGAAAGGTTGTATGTGATACAATCAGAAAGGTTTTGTCGATCCTAAGGATGCTAAAAGGTATGCTAGCTCCAGCGATCCCATGGACTAGAGCAAGCATCTCGGAGTCAGAATATACGCTTTGATGGAGTGATCAAAGTTTTTGGGTTTATACAAAGTTTGTTAGAAACTTGTATTTACAATAAAGTGAGTGGGAGCGCTGCAACATTTCTGATAAGTATATGTGAATGACATATTGTTGATCCGAAATGATGTAAAATTTCTGGAAAGCATAAAGGGTTGTTTGAAAGGAGTTTTTCAAAGGAAGACCTGGATAAAAGCTGCTTACATATTGGGCATCAAGAACTATAGAGATAGATCAAGACGCCCGATGATACTTTCAAAGAACGCACACCTTGACATGTTTTTGAAAGAGTTCAAAATAGATCAGCAAAGAAGGAGTTCTTGGCTGTGTTACAAGGTGTGAGTATTGAGTAAGACTCAAGACCTGACCACAGCACAAGAGAGAGAAATGACGAAGGTCGTCCCCTATGCTTCAGACGTAGGCTCTACAGTATGCTATGCTGTGTACCGCACATGAAGTATGCCTTGCCATGAGTTGGTCAAGGGGTACAATAGTGATCCGGGAATGGATCACATGACAGAGGTCAAACTTATCCTTAGTATCTAGTGGACTAAGGAATTTTCTCGATTATGGAGGTGAAAAGGAGTTCGTCGTAAAGGGTTACGTCGATGCGAACTTTGACACTAATCCGGATGACTCTGAGTAGTAAACCGGATTCGTATAGTAGAGCAATTATTTATGGCTCCAAATAGCGCGTGGTAGCATCCACAAGATGACATAGATATTCGTAAAGCACACACAGATCTGAAAGGTTCAGACCCGTTGACTAATAACGTTTCTCACAAGCATAACATGATCAAACCAGAACTCATTGAGTGTTAATCACATAGTGATGTGAACTAGATTGTTGACTCTAGTAAACTCTTTGGATGTTGGTCACATGGTGATGTGACCTATGAGTGTGAATCACATGGTGACGTGGACTAGATTATTGACTCTAGTGCAAGTGGGAGACTGTTGGAAATATGCCCTAGAGGCAATAATAAATAGGTTATTATTATATTTCCTTGTTCATGATAATCGTTTATTATCCATGCTAGAATTGTATTGATAGGAAACTCAGATACATGTGTGGATACATAGACAACACCATGTCCCTAGTAAGCCTCTAGTTGACTAGCTCGTTGATCAATAGATGGTTATGGTTTCCTGACCATGGACATTGGATGTCGTTGATAACGGGATCACATCATTAGGAGAATGATGTGATGGACAAGACCCAATCCTAAGCGTAGCACAAGATCGTGTAGTTCGTTTGCTCAGAGCTTTTCTAATGTCAAGTATCATTTCCTTAGACCATGAGAATGTGCAACTCCCGGATACCGTAGGAATGCTTTGGGTGTGCCAAACGTCACAACGTAACTGGGTGGCTATAAAGGTGCACTACAGGTATCTCCGAAAGTGTCTGTTTGGTTGGCACGAATCGAGACTGGGATTTGTCACTCCGTGTAAACGGAGAGGTATCTCTGGGCCAACTCGGTAGGACATCATCATAATGTGCACAGTGTGACCAAGGAGTTGATCACGGGATGATGTGAGTTACGGAACGAGTAAAGAGACTTGCCGGTAACGAGATTGAACAAGGTATCGGGATACCGACGATCGAATCTCGGGCAAGTAACATACCGATAGACAAAGGGAATTGTATACGGGATTGATTGAATCCCCGACATCATGGTTCATCCGATGAGATCATCGTGGAACATGTGGGAGCCAACATGGGTATCCAGATCCCGCTGTTGGTTATTGACCGGAGAACGTCTCGGTCATGTCTGCATGGTTCCCGAACCCGTAGGGTCTACACACTTAAGGTTCGATGACGCTAGGGTTATAGGGAAAGTATGTACGTGGTTACCGAATGTTGTTCGGAGTCCCGGATGAGATCCCGGATGTCACGAGGAGTTCCGGAATGGTCCGGAGGTAAAGATTTATGTATGGGAAGTCCTGTTTTGGTCATCGGAAAAGTTTCGGGTGATATCGGTAATGTACCGGGACCACCGGGAGGGTCCCGGGGGTCCACCAAGTGGGGCCACCAGCCCCAGAAGGCTGCGTGTGCCAAGTGTGGGAGGGGACCAGCCCCAGGTGGGCTGGTGCGCCCCCCACCAAGGCCCAAGGCGCATGGGAGAGTGGGAGGGGGCAAACCCTAGGTCCAGATGGGCCTTAAGGCCCACCCTAGGTCCAGATGGGCGATGAACAATGTGCTTAGTATGATAGTGATGAAGCATGTGCTTGCTATGATAGTGATGAACCATGTAGATGTATGCTCCTGCTTTGATGAATTGTCCGGTATGTTGTGTGCTATGCTTATTGTCAATGCGTGCTACGATTGTAGGACATGACCACGCAGACGCAAGATCTTAGTCAGGCCATTGTCATGTCTGACAGCCAGTTTGCTCCATCGTTTGTTGAGGACTCGCAGCCTAAGTCCGAGACGGCACCTGATTCAGAGGTGTTCGTGTCTGATTCCCTCTATCTGCCAGTAGTGCTCGTTGAGCCAACTCCTGTTGCTGTTGCCGCTGCACTCAAGGTAGCAACAACAAAGGCAAAGAAGGATGGTAGGTCGAACAACATGAAGTGGCAGCCGTTCATGTCCACGTCCATGCTGAACAAGATGTGTGAGCTCATCTCTAGTGGAGTTAGGACTGACAAGGGCTTCAAGGAGGTGCACTTGAACACCATTGCGAGCAGGTGTTCGAGTTCTGTGGGCAGGAGGTGTCTGCCTCATGGGATGAGAACACTTCCTCCACGGACCCGAAGGTCTACAAAGAACTACTCACTGATACGTCTCCAACGTATCTATAATTTTTGATTGTTCCA
This sequence comes from Aegilops tauschii subsp. strangulata, assembly GCF_002575655.3. Classification (NCBI taxonomy): domain Eukaryota; kingdom Viridiplantae; phylum Streptophyta; class Magnoliopsida; order Poales; family Poaceae; genus Aegilops; species Aegilops tauschii. Next base: position 43,636,403 of record NC_053038.3, read on the forward strand.
TGCTATTATATTATCTGTTTTGGATGTCTAATGGGCTTTAATATACTATTTTATATGATTTTTGGGACTAACCTATTAACCTAGAGCCCAGTGCCAGTTTCTGTTTTTTCCTTGTTTTTGAGTTTTACAAAAAAGGAATACCAAACGGAGTCCAATTGACGTGCCAATTTTTGATGATTTTTTATGGACAAAAAGAAGCCCCCGGAGTAAAAGAGTTGGGCCAGAAGAGTCCCGAGCCGTCCACGAGGGTGGAGGGCGCGCCCTACCCCCCTGGGCGTGTCGCCATATCTCGTGGACGATGATGAAGCTATGTACCTAGGGTAGGGTCATGAGCCTGTCCAAGATACCCTCCCCAAGGCCATCACCCTAAAACCAGAAGCATTCGAAGAAGAATCATCATCCACTCGACCATGAAGCGTTCCACTCGGAAGACTTGAAGTCACTCGACCATGGAGACTGTCACTCGACCGCCAGAAGGTCTAAAGCCACCCCATACTGCAACGGTCGGTCATTACGTCATAGCTTTAATGGTCATTATGTCACTTTATTACTAGCGTTACCAGTAACGCCATGTCTTAATGTACCTTAAACCCTGTGTAATTGAGGGCTCGAGGGGTCTGGCGAACTCTATATAAGTCACCCCCTCCTCAGTGACAAGGGTTCGCACCCCCTGTAACACACACGCATATAATCCAAACGACCGCCTCCGAGCACCGAGACGTAGGGCTGTTACTTCCTCCGAGAAGGGCCTGAACTCGTAAAACTCGTGCGTACAACTTCTCCATAGCTAAGATCTTGCCTCTACATACCTACCCCCCATTCTACTGTCAGACTTAGAACCACGACAGTTGGCGCCCACCGTGGGGCCGGTGTCTTAGCGACTTATTGGAGAAGTTGCGATTTTTCCGATCCCCATCAGCATGGTTTCAGGCGGAGGATTGGTCGAGGGTCGTGAGATCCGTCTCGGCGCGCTCGTGTTCGTCGCCGACGACTCCGCTTGGCTCCAAGAGGCTCCACTCGACATCGAGGCGCTCCCCGTCCGCGGGGCAACGCACTTTCGCGCGTGCGTCCGCGGCGTCCTCCTGCGGCAGCCGTCGACCCAGTATCGGTCGGCTACTGTGGCGTCTTCACTCCCTGTTGCCCGCATGCGCAAGCGTTCCGGTCGGTCGAGGCTCCAGCGGTGGGTGAGGCACGCGGTGGCTCGCCAGTCGGCCACCTCCCAAGTCGCGGCAATCGAGCCCGACAAAACTCTCTACGGCCTGTTCGACCTGTCGACTGGCTCCGTTGAGACTACATCCGAGTGCGACAGTAGTGACCCCGCGGTAGAAGTCCCGATGGTCAACGGACCGCGCAGTCCCCCTGGCTTTCCCCGTGACGACGGTGGTGATGGCGGAGGCGATCCGTCGCGCGTTCACGAGGAGTACCGCCCCGAGCCCCTCTCTTCGCAGCAGAGGGAAGAGCTTCGCCGCCGTAACATGGATGCACTTCACACTCCTATCGTTGGAGAAACCCCCGAGGCCCGGGCCTTGGAAGAGGCACGCTTGGCCAACTTGGCTGAGCGCACTCGACTGGAGAACCTCCAGCACGCACTCGGCGAGCGTGCTCGGCAGCGGGTTCCTGAGTCCAGTCGACGACAACTTTTTCCGCCTCCCACCCAGGTATATCGAACTCCGATCCAGAATCTCAGAGCTGCGGCCCGAATAGCAGAGTCGATTCAGCCTTCCCAGTCGGAAGCTGGTAGGGGTTTGATGCAGATCCGGGCTTTGCTCCGGGCGGCGGGGGAGCAGAACATAGCAGTGTCACAGTCTCGGAATAGGATTCATAGTAGATCTGTAATGGCAGACACAGTTCAGTCGGCTCACAGCCCAAGATCGCCTCCAAGACGTGAGGGACGTGGAGATCGACAGGATCAGTACAGAAACCGTGAGCAGTATGATCGTCGTCGAGCGCCCACACCTCCCCCAAGGAGTGGGTCGTACGCGCCTCGGCAACACGATGACAGACGCCCTCACAGTGGAGGGCGAAGGATTCTAGTCGACCCCCGGGAGCGGGGCTTTGACGCGAGATCCATTCTCGTTCAAGGTCTGGTTGACAGAAACAGGGCACACAGAGATGGCCACGATAGAGATTACCCGACCGGCAACAGAGTGCATGTTTCAGGTCCCGAGTGTTCAGCAGAGCCATCAGAGCAGCAGTGATTCCTCCCGACTTCAGGTTGGCGACTGGAGTCAGCAAATTCACTGGTGAGTCCAAGCCTGACACTTGGCTTGAGGACTACCGAGTAGCTGTGCAAATTGGTGGTGGCAATGATGAAGTGGCCATGAAGCACCTTCCTCTGATGTTGGAGGGCTCGGCCAGAGCGTGATTGAATCACTTAGCACCTGGCAGTATTTATAGCTGGGAAGAGCTTGCCCGAGTGTTTGTCAAAACATTTGAAGGTACATGCAAACGGCCAGCAGGGCTAACAGAGCTACAATCTTGTGTGCAGAAGCCGAATGAAACTTTGAGGGATTATATCCAGAGATGGATCATGTTGCACCACACGGTGGAGAATGTGTCTGATCACCAAGCAGTTTATGCCTTCAAGGAAGGTGTCAAGTATCGAGTATTGAATCTGAAGTTCGGTCGGACCGGAGATATGTCTCTGAGTCGAATGATGGAAATTGCCACCAAGTATGCTAATGGTGAAGAGGAGGATCGGCTCCGGAGTGGCAAGCACAAAACAGTCGCCCACGAAACCGAGGGAGGGAACTCCAGTCGGAAGCAGAAGCGCAAAGCCGAGCCAGCTGCTCCCGGAGAAGCCTTGGCCGTGACTCAAGGAAAATTCAAGGGGAATCCCAAAGGGCCATGGAACCCCAAGAAAGTAAAAGATCAAGATGGAAATGATGTGTTGGATTTACCATGCCACATTCACACCAAAAAAGATGAGGAGGGTAATCTCATTTACCCGAAACATACCACTCGACAGTGTCGGCTCCTAATCCAGCAGTTCCGAGAGAAAAGCCCAAAGAGAAGGAGAAAGAATTGGACAAAGTTGATGATAAAGAAGAGGATGATGATGGTTACCCCCACGTCAATTCCACTCTGATGATTTTTGCTGATGTTGAGAGCAAAAGTCGACTGAAAGTCATCAACAGAGAAGTGAACATGGTCGCTCCGGCGACGCCCAGTTATTTGAAATGGTCTCAGACTGCCATTACATTCGACCAGTCTGATCACCCAACACACATAGCCACCCCTGGGAGGCAAGCGTTGGTGGTTGACCTAGTCGTCGAAGGCACTCGGTTGACTAAGGTTCTGATGGATGGTGGCAGTGGCCTGAATATACTGTATGCGGAGACCTTGAAAGGAATGGGCATTCCGATGTCCAGACTCAGTGAAAGCAATATGAGTTTCCATGGAGTTATTCCTGGCAAGAAGGCTGAGTCACTCGGCCAGATCACCCTCGATGTGGTTTTCGGTGATTCCAAGAATTACCGCAAAGAAAAGTTGACGTTTGAAGTCGTGGATTTCTAGAGTGCTTATCATGCTATTCTGGGTAGGCCGGCTTATGCACGTTTTATGGCTCGACCATGTTACGTGTACCTCAAATTGAAGATGCCTGGTCCTAAAGGAGTGATCACTATCACTGGCAATCGGAAGAAGGCAGAAGAGTGCTTCCAGAAGGGCTCAAAGATCGCCGATGCGCAAATGGCAGTAGTGGAATTGCAGGAGTATCAAAAAAATGCAGATCCGAGTGATTTGTTGCGAGCTAAGAAGCCTGCCACGGATGCAGCATTTTAGTCGTCTGGTGAAACGAAGCCGATTCATATTCACCCGACCGATCCCAATGCTGCTCCGACTCACATTTCGACAACACTCGACTCCAAATAGGAAGAAGCGCTCGTCCAGTTCCTCCGTGAGAACTGGGACATCTTTGCATGGAAACCTTCTGACATGTCGGGTGTTCCCAGGGGGCTGGCTGAGCACCGTTTGCGAGTCGACCCAAAAGTGAAACCAGTCAAAGAACATCTTCGACGGTCCGCCGTACAGAAGAGAAAAGCAATCGGTGAAGAAGTGGCTCGACTCCTAGCAGCTGAGTTTATCCGAGAGATTTACCACTCCGAGTGGCTATCCAATGTTGTCATGGTCCCTAAGAAGGACGACTCACTTCGCATGTGCATTGACTTCAAGCATATCAATTGGGCCTGCCCGAAAGATCACTTTCCTCTCCCCCGCGTTGACCAAATAGTCGACTCGACTGCGGGGTGTGAGCGCTTGTCCTTTTTGGACGCTTATTCCGGGTATCATCAGATCCGACTGTATGGACCCGATGAGATAAAAACAGCTTTCATCACCCCATTTGGGTGCTTCTGTTATGTCACCATGCCATTCGGCTTGAAGAACGTGGGAGCCACATTCATGAGGATGATTCAGAAGTGTTTACTAACTCAAATCAGTCGGAATGTGGAGGCATACATGGATGACATTGTGGTCAAGTCATGTAAAGGTTCCGACCTGCTGGCCGACCTTGCTGAAACTTTTGCCAACCTCAGAAGGTATGATATCAAGCTTAATCCATCAAAGTGCACATTCGGAGTTCCGGGCGGAAAATTACTCGGTTTTCTCATTTCCGAACGAGGGATCAACGCTAACCCAGAGAAAGTGGGTGCCATACTCCAGATGAAACGCCCTGTGCGTGTGCACGATGTCCAGAAGTTTACTAGTTGTTTGGCCGCCTTAAGTCGATTCATTTCTCGCCTCGGTGAAAAGGCATTGCCTCTTTACCGACTGATGAAAAAGTCTAATAAGTTCGAGTGGACTCCTGAAGCAGATGCAGCGTTTGTAGAGCTCAAAGCCCTACTTTCCACCCAGCCGATGCTTGCTGCCCCAATCAGCAAAGAGCCTTTACTGCTTTACATTGCAGCCACTAGACAAGTTGTCAGTATAGTACTTACGGTCGAGCGGGAAGAAGAAGGAAAAGCCTATAAGGTTCAGCGCCCAGTATACTATGTTTCTGAAGTTCTGACTCCGTCAAAGCAAAGATATCCACATTATCAGAAGCTTGTTTATGGGATTTATATGACCACGAAGAAGGTTGCACACTATTTCTCTGACCACTCTATTACAGTCGTCAGCGACGCTCCATTATCAGAGATTCTGAACAACAGAGATGCAACTGGTCGAGTGGCAAAGTGGGCGATTGAACTCCTTCCCTTGGATATCAAGTTTGAGGCAAAGAAGGCTATCAAGTCCCAAGCAATAGCAGATTTCCTCGCCGAGTGGATCGAACAGCAACTGCCAACTCAAGTTCACTCGGAGCACTGGACCATGTTCTTTGATGGCTCCAAGATGTTGAATGGTTCCGGTGCTAGGGTGGTACTGGTATCCCCCCGAGGAGACAAGCTCAGATATGTTCTCCAGATTCACTTTGATTCCTCCAATAACGAATCGGAATATGAAGCACTCTTATATGGGTTACGTATGGCCATTTCATTCGGCGTCCGTCGCCTCATGGTCTACGGCGACTCAGATTTGGTAGTCAATCAAGTGATGAAGGACTGGGACGTCAGAAGCCCAGCTATGACTGGTTACTGTAATGCGGTGAGGAAGTTGGAGAAGAAGTTTGAGGGGTTAGAGCTCCATCATATACCCCGACTGAAAAATCAAGCAGCCGATGATTTGGCAAAGATAGGTTCCAAGAGGGAAGCCATTCCTAGAAACGTGTTTTTGGAACACATTCATACACCTTCAGTTCAAGAAGATCCTTTCACTGAAGAGCCCCCGCAGCCTAAGAGTGCCACAGATCCGACTGAAGTCGAAGTCCCAGCCGTGGTCGACCTGATCATGGAGGTTTTGGTCATCACTCCCGACTGGACAGTGCCATACATTGCGTATATCCTTAGGAAGGAACTCCCAGAGGATGAAGAAGAGGCTCGACAGATCGTCCGTCGATCCAAAGCCTTTACTGTGATAAGAGGACAGCTGTTCAGGGAAAGCGTAACCGGAGTCAGCCAGAAATGCATAACACCAGAAGAAGGTCGAGTGATCCTCAACGACATCCACTCGGGGACCTGTGGCCACCATGCGTCCTCTCGGACCATTGTGGCCAAAGCATACCAAGCTGGAATTTATTGGCCACGAGCAAATGAAATGGCAAAAGATATAGTCGACAAATGTGAAGGCTGCCAGTTTTACTCCAATATGTCCCACAAGCCTGCGTCAGCCCTGAAGACCATTCCACTCGTCTGGCCCTTTGCTGTTTGGGGATTGGATATGGTTGGACCCCTGAGGACTGGTAGGAGCGGCTTCACTCATGTGCTTGTAGCAGTCGACAAGTTTACCAAACGGATTGAAGCCAAGCCTATCAAGAATCTTGAAGCCAGTACTGCCGTCAGCTTCATCAGAGAATTGACATTCAGATATGGAGTCCCGCACAGCATCATCACTGACAACGGGTCAAACTTCAATTCTGATGAGTTCAGAGCCTACTGTGCTTCCCAAGGCACACGAGTCGACTATGCTTCAGTCGCCCACCCCCAGTCGAATGGACAAGCGGAAAGAGCAAATGGTTTGATTCTCAAAGGACTGAAACCCCGATTGATGTGTGATCTCAAGCACGCAGCAGGCGCCTGGGTCGATGAACTTCCATCAGTTCTTTGGGGATTGAGAACAACTCCCAATCGGTCGACTGGCCGAACTCCATTCTTCTTGGTCTATGGAGCTGAAGTTGTTCTACCGAGTGACTTGCTTCACAATGCCCCCCGAGTCGAGCTTTTCTCTGAAGATGAAGCAGAACAGGCCCGGCAGGACGCAGTTGATCTCCTAGAAGAGGAAAGAGAGATGGCCTTAATCCGGTCGACTATTTATCAACAAGACTTGCGCCGATTCCACGCCAGAAACATGAGAGGTCGAGCCTTTCAAGAGGGAGACTTGGTTCTTCGAGTGGATCAACAGAAACCACACAAGCTCGCCCCTGCTTGGGAAGGTACCTTCATCTTCACCAGAGTTCTCCACAATGGGGCATACCATCTTTACAATGTCGAGCATCAGAAAGACGAGCCACGGGCTTGGAATGCGGAGCTGCTCCGCCCATTTTATACTTAAGTACTCATTCTGATGAGATGTAATAAAAATACCTTTGTAGTTTGTTTATCAAAGACAAGAGCTTTACAGTCTTCTTAAACGATTGTTGTTGCTTATGTTTGCGTCTCAAATCCCCCAGTGGGTGGCTTAGCCGCGGATCCGTTTCGCCTAAGTTTGAAAAATCCAACCGAGTGATGAGCAGGCCTCTCACTCGGGGGGGCTTAGCCGCGAATCCGTTTCGCCTAAGTTTGAAAAATCCAACCGAGTGATGAGCAGGCCTCTCACTCGGGGGGCTTAGCTGCGAATCCTTTTCGCCTAAGTTTGAAAAATCCTACCGAGTGATGAGCAAGCCTCTCACTCGGGGGCTTAGCTGCAGTCCAGTACTCGCCTAAGTTTGTAAAATCCTACCGAGTGGTGAGCAACCCTCCCACTCGGGGCTTAGCTCCAGTCCAGTACTCGCCTAAGTTTGTAAAATCCTACCGAGTGGTGAGCAACCCTCCCACTCGAGGGCTTAGCTGCAGTCCAGTACTCGCCTAAGTTTGTAAAACCCTACCGAGTGGTGAGCAACCCTCTCACTCGGGGGCTTAGCTGCAGTCCAGTACTCGCCTAAGTTTGTAAAACCCTACCGAGTGGTGAGAAACCCTCTCACTCGGGGGCTTAGCTGCAGTCCAGTACTCGCCTAAATTTGTAAAATCCTACCGAGTGGTGAGCAACCCTCCCACTCGGGGGCTTAGCTGCAGTCCAGTACTCGCCTAAGTTTGTAAAACCCTACCGAGTGGTGAGCAACCCTCCCACTCGGGGGCTTAGCTGCAGTCCAGTACTCGCCTAAGTTTGTAAAACCCTACCGAGTGCTGAGCAACCCTCCCACTCGGGGGCTTAGCTGCAGTCCAGTGCTCGCCTAAGTTTGTAAAATCCTACCGAGTGGTGAGCAACCCTCCCACTCGGGGGCTTAGCTGCAGTCGAGTACTCGCCTAAGTTTGTAAAATCTTACCGAGTGGTGAGCAACCCTCCCACTCGGGGGCTTAGCGGCAGCTTAGTACTCGCCTAAGTTTGTAAAATCCTACCGAGTGGTGAGCAACCCTCCCACTCGGGGGCTTAGCTGCAGTCCAGTACTCGCCTAAGTTTGTAAAACCCTACCGAGTGGTGAGCAACCCTCTCACTCGGGGGCTTAGCTGCAGTCCAGTACTCGCCTAAGTTTGTAAAACCCTACCGAGTGGTGAGCAACCCTCTCACTCGGGGGCTTAGCTGCAGTCCAGTGCTCGCCTAAGTTTAAAAATCCTACCGAGTGGTGAGCAACCCTCCCACTCGGGGGCTTAGCTGCAGTCCAGTACTCGCCTAAGTTTGCGCTCCATCCCTATCCGCAAGGACGACGAGGTGCAGGTCGGCTGCAACCTTTTCCTTCGGAGCTACGCCACAAGTACAACGTGCGCTCCATCCCTATCCACAAGGATGACGAGGTGCAGGTCGACTGCAACCTTCTCCTTCGGAGCTACGCCACAAGTACAACGTGCGCTCCGTCCCTATCCGCAAGGACGACGAGGTGCAGGTCGACTACAACCTTTTCCTTCGGAGCTGCGCCACAAGTACAACGTGCGCTCCATCCCTATCCGTAAGGACGACGATGTGCAGGTCGACTGTAACCTTCTCCTTCGGAGCTGGGCCACAAGTACCAGTCGATTGCCTCCTCCTCAAAGCTGCATTTCAAGCACAAAGATTATTCCAAATAAAGAACGAGATTCACTCAACGGCAAACACGAGCATACTCAGAGATAAACCAAGTTCGGATAAACCCTAAAGTTCCGGACCATGGATCGAAGTACTCGGGCTTCAAACCCGAAGGAGTTTAACGATTACAAAATGACTCAGCATTTCGAGGCAAATTTAAAGTGAGGCATAAAGTTTGTTCATTCCGCAGGAGGTGGACTAGCAGGATCAACGAACTCGTCCAGGTCAATTCCTTCAGCAATCCGAGTGGCAGCAGCGATGAAGGTCTCCATGAAGCACTGAAAGTCATGCCTTTTGGTGTTGGCGACCTTGATTGCTGCTAGCTTGTCTTCTCGCGCCTCCTTGCAGTGGACGCGTACCAGAGACAGAGCCACATCGGCGCCGCACCGCGCAGAAGACTTCTTCCAATCTTGCACACGACTCGGGATTTCATTAAGTCGAGTCATCAAAGACTCGAGGTCATTCGGAAGAGTCGCCCTTGGCCAGAGCGCTGTGTTGATCCTTGACACCGCAACCTTCAAGCGAGCAAGATAGTCGATGACACCAGCGACGCGGGATTCCAGTCGGAGCACGTTCATGGCAGCTTCATCCTTCACTGGAGAGTTGATGGGGTCCAAGCTTGTCTCAACACGCCCAGTCTCTTCTTCAAAGTTCTGACAAAGTTCTGCATGCACAATTCAAAGACAAGTCAATGATTGTACATCGAGCCGACAGCAACAAGTCAATCGGAAGAAAGAAAATACCTTCAAGCATGACGAACAACTTCTTGGCAAGATCTCCCAGATATTTTTCCAAGTCATTCTTCTTGCGGGCGGTTTCTTCAAACTTGTCGTTCAAGGATATCTTGTCCTTCTTCAGACGAGTCACCTCCCTGTTGGCTTCATTCAAAGCAGTCTTCAGCTTGGTATTCTCTTCCTCCAGTTTGTCGACTGAAGCCAGCTTCTGGTCGGCGAGTGCAGTTTTCTCGTCAGCTGTTTTCTGCATAGCTGCAAGGTCCAGATCCTTCTTCGCCAGAGCCTGGTTCATTTTCTCTGAAAGAAACAACGATAAGCTCATAGGAAAAAACAAATGCCACCTGGATCAGAAACAAAATAGTTGAATGAATTCCTCTTACCAGCAGCTTCATCCTGGGCCTTTTGCAAGTCCTTCTTGGCCAGCTCCAGATCGAGATTCAGCTGAATCTGCTTCTGCTCTAGGTCAGCGAAACGAGCTCCAAGGTCACAAGATTTCTGCAATCAAAGGGCAGTCAGTCAGTGGGTGAAAGGATTGAAATTCAACAAACTCAGACTACTGCTGAATCAAACATCCAACAGTAGTCTCGGGGACTACACCCAGTGGGTGCACTCAGCGTGCCCCCACTAGTTCAGTTTCCACTCGACGTGGTCCGTCCAAGACGAGTAAAAAAAAGAGGGAAAGTATTTCTTAGACCATAACCGACTACCAGTAGTCGACTACGGTCTCGGGGACTACACCCAGTGGGTGCACTAAGCGTGCCCCCACTAGTTCAGTTTCCACTCGACGTGGTCCGTCCAGGATGAGTGAGAAATTTCAACTCTCAGACCATAACCGACTACCAGCAGTCGACTACGGTCTCGGGGACTACACCCAGTGGGTGCACTCAGCGTGCCCCCACTGGTTCGAAGACTCAGTCGACACCAGATTAGTCGACCCAAGAAACAAGACTATTTGCAGCAAATTCAAACACCCACTAGGTGTACAAACACAAAAGCAGACTGATGAAAAGACGTTTGAAAAGAAGTTTTCAGGTACCATATCCTAACAGAACAAGTGACAAGCTAAGAGAGCAGTCGATAATCAACCGACCTGGACGTTACTTTGGAGAGCTGAGCTGGCATTGTAGGCAGCTTGGCTGGCATCTCGAACCACCTTCAGTTGCTCCATCATAATGCCCGCTTGATGTATGGCCTCCTTGGTCCTCTGGGACGTGGTGCACAGCGAAGAGTGAAGCAGGATCGAATGAGGCCTATGCAGTCGACGCTGAGGGCTGAGCACTCGACAATGGCATGGCGAACGTGACGGAAGTCCGATTGACGTCACCACCCTCTTGGACCACTGGTTCCACCACCGGCATCGACTGAGGCGTCTTTCCAGTCGACGTCTTCCTGTTCCTTCTTCCTGAAGGCCTCAGCGGCACGTCCTCGTCATCATCTGGAAGGGTAATAACATTGGGAGGAGCTGCAAAAGCGTAGTCGTCGGAAATCAGTCGACTACAGTTTAGTCAACAAAACAGAGACAAAATTACAAAGATCAAACCTGGGGTTGAAGTAACCGCATCTTCCATCTCCTCGTCCTCATTCTTGTAAGCAGAAGTTCCAGAGGTAGCGGCACTGTTGGGTTCAAGATTCATTTGATCAAATCAAGTAAATGATGAATAACACAAAATCTCCAGCAAAGACAAAACACTCACGCAGAAGCAACAGGGATGTCGATTTTGATTCGGGGCAGAGTCTTCCGAGACTTTGGTGCCTCAACTTTGGTTTGCTTCGGGGCCTTCTCAGTCGGTGCCGGAGAAGACGTCCGAGGACGCTTGGAAGTTTGCCCAGTCGACCCAGTCGCTTTGCCACGAATACTCACCGGATCATGGGAGTTCTTGGATCGCCTTTCGTTGCGAGGAGGCGAGTCGACTTCCTCACCATCACTTGAGTCATCGCTCTCCTCGTCCCCTCCTCCGTCAGAATGCCATTCACCGCTCTCGTCTGCACTCGCCTCCCCTTCAGGGTCCTGTTCCTGTTCTCCATTGGGCATCGAGTACATCTCAGTGAAGGTCTGGAGAACAACAAGTAAAACAAATATCAGTCAATCGACAAAAAGCAATTTCATGGTAAATCAAGATAACACTCGGCGATTCAGAATTGGACCTTGTCTGTATCGTACGAATTGTCGAGCGGAGGGATTCTCCTGGACCCCCTGGGGTTGTCCTTGTTGCCGGTGATGCCCTTCAGCCACTTCTCCACCGTATCCTCGTCAACCTCTTCTGGGTGGATCCGAGTGGAATCGTCAATGCCCAAATACATCCACATCGGATGGTCACGAGCTTGAAGCGGCTGAATGCGTCGTCTGAGGAAGACTTCCAACAGATCCATGCCAGTCACGCCGTCACGGATGAGCTGGACCACTCGCTCAACCAGCACCTGCACCTCCGCTTTCTCCCTCGGGGTCACTTTCAAGGCAGAAGGTTTTTCTACTCGGGACATGGAAAAGGGTGGAAGCCCAGTCGACTGACCCGGAGTCGGCTGGTCTTTGCAGTAGAACCAGGTCGACTGCCACCCTCGAACTGACTCGGGAAGGATTATGGCTGGGAAAGAACTCTTACCCCTCATTTGAATCCCAAGACCCCCACACATCTGGATCACTTTCGTCTTCTCGTCACTCGGATTAGCTTTTTTGACCGACTGAGAGCGACACGTGAAAATGTGCTTGAAGAGACCCCAGTGCAGTCGACAGCCCAAGAAGTTCTCGCACATAGACACAAAAGCAGGGAGATACACGATGGTGTTGGAGGAAAAATGGTGAAGTTGTGCTCCAAAGAAGTTCAAGAAAGCTCGGAAAAAAGGATGAGGAGGCAAAGAAAACCCGCGGTCAACGTGAGTGGTGAGGAGGACGCACTCACCCTCCTGCGGACGAGGCTCGGTCTCATTCCCCGAAAGCTGTGCAGATCCGTGAGGAATCAACCCCTCCTCGGCCAGGTCGTCGATGTCGTCCTGGAGAATTGTTGACCGGATCCAATCACCCTGGATCCAGCCGCGCGGCAGGCCAGACCTCGACGAAGATCCGCTCCGGTTGGATTTCTTCCCCTTCGCCTTCGCCGTCGCCTTTTTTGCGCGCTCCAAAGCCACCGTCCTCTCCTTCCCCATTGCGGCGAGCGGAGCTTGGGCGAAGCAGCGGCGCCGAGAAGGAAGCAGATACGGCGAGGAAGAGGAGGAAGGGAAGGAATGGGAACGCACTGTGCAAAAACCCCCATCTGGTGCTTTATATGGACTCTGTTCCGAGTGGCTGAATTGTGGGTCCAGACTATCCTGTCAAATCACGCAACAGCCGTGCGCGCAGTACGTGGCAAAAAAGGGGGGCGCGGAGATCGAGGCGACCTTGCCTAATCCGTCCCGATTACTGCGGCCTTTCCCGTCCCGCGCGCTTCCCCAAATTCAAATCCCGGAAGATCCGCAAGTAGCAGAGCAACCTGACAGGCAGAAGATTTTCTCCACATCAACACTCAAGGCTTTTCAGCAAAAGTTCACTCGACAAAATCAAGAATGGACCAAGGCGAGTGAAAAATAAGTTGAAGTCATCATATTGTTCTCCGAACCTAACAAGGCGCTTCCGGAGCGCGAATACTGAGTCGGGAATATTTTCAACTCCTTCTCCACTCAAACCCTGATCCATTCGGGGGCTAATGATGAAGCTATGTACCTAGGGTAGGGTCATGAGCCTGTCCAAGATACCCTCCCCAAGGCCATCACCCTAAAACCAGAAGCATTCGAAGAAGAATCATCATCCACTCGACCATGAAGCGTTCCACTCGGAAGACTTGAAGTCACTCGACCATGGAGACTGTCACTCGACCGCCATAAGGTCTAAAGCCACCCCATACTACAACGGTCGGTCATTACGTCATAGCTTTAATGGTCATTATGTCACTTTATTACTAGCGTTACCAGTAACGCCCTGTCTTAATGTACCTTAAACCCTGTGTAATTGAGGTCCGGAGGGGTCTGGCGAACTCTATATAATCCACCCCCCTCCTCAGTGACAAGGGCTCGCACCCCCTGTAACACACACGCATATAATCCAGTCGACCGCCTCCGGGCACCGAGACGTAGGGCTGTTACTTCCTCCGAGAAGGGCCTGAACTCGTAAAACTCGTGCGTACAACTTCTCCATAGCTAAGATCTTGCATCTACATACCTACCCCCCATTCTACTGTCAGACTTAGAACCACGACAGACGACTCGGAGATCCCCCTGACGTGAGACCGACACCAAAAATTCCTATAAATACCCAAACCTCCAGAAAATAACCTAGATCGGGAGTTCCGCCGCCGCAAGCCTCTGTAGCCACCAAAAACCAATCGGGACCCTATTCCGGCACCCTGCCGGAGGGGGGGATCCCTCACCGGTGGCCATCTTCATCACCCCGGCGCTCTCCATGACAAGGAGGGATTAGTTCACCCTCGGGGCTGAGGGTATGTACCAGTAGCTACGTGTTTGATCTCTCTCTCTCTCTCTCTCTCTCTCTTTGTGTTCTTGATTTGGCACGATCTTGATGTATCGCGAGCTTTGCTACTATAGTTGGATCTTATGATGTTTCTCCCCTTCTATCTCTTGTAATGGATTGAGCTTTCCCTTTGAAGTTACCTTATCGGATTGAGTCTTTAAGGATTTGAGAACACTTGATGTATGTCTTGCATGTGCTTATCTGTGGTGACAATGGGATATTCACGTGATCTACTTGATGTATGTTTTGGTGATCAACTTGCGGGTTCAGTGACCTTGTGAACTTATGCATAGGGGTTGGCACACGTTTTCGTCTTGACTCTCCAGTAGAAACTTTGGGGCACTCTTTGAAGTTCTTTGTGTTGGTTGAATAGATGAATCTGAGATTGTGTGATGCATATCGTATAATCATACCCACGGATACTTGAGGTGACATTGGAGTATCTAGGTGACATTAGGGTTTTGGTTGATTTGTGTCTTAAGGTGTTATTCTAGTACGAACTCTAGGATAGATCGAACGGAAAGAATAGCTTCGTGTTATTTTACTACGGACTCTTAAATAGATCGATCAGAAAGGATAACTTTGAGGTGGTTTCATACCCTACAATAATCTCTTCGTTTGTTCTCCGCTATTAGTGACTTTGGAGTGACTCTTTGTTGCATGTTGAGGGATAATTATATGATCCAATTATGTTATTATTGTTGAGAGAACTTGCACTAGTGAAAGTATGAACCCTAGGCCTTGTTTCCTAGCATTGCAATACCGTTTCTGCTCACTTTTATCGCTTGCTACCTTGCTGTTTTTATATTTTCAGATTACAAAAACCTATATATACCATCCATATTGCACTTATATCACCATCTCTTCACCGAACTAGTGCACCTATACAATTTACCATCGTATTGGGTGTGTTGGGGACACAAGAGACTCTTTGTTATTTGGTTGCAGGGTTGCTTGAGAGAGACCATCTTCATCCTATGCCTCCCACGGATTGATAAACCTTAGGTCCTCGACTTGAGGGAAATTTGCTATTGTCCTACAAACCTCTGCACTTGGAGGCCCAACAACGTCTACAAGAAGAAGGTTGTGCAGTAGACATCAAGCTATTTTCTAGCGCCGTTGCCGAGAAGGTTGTGTAGTACACTTGTAGGTTGTGTAGTGCTTGAAGGTATATCTTTAGATCTTGCAATCGAATCTTTTTGTTTCTTGTTTTATCACTAGTTTAGTCTATAAAAGGAAACAAAAAAATGGAATTGAGGTTGCCTCATATGCTTCATCTTTTTAATATCTTTCGTGAAAATGATGGAAAGGAAAATTGTGCTCAAGTGCTAGAAGAAGAATGCATTAGAATGTTTGGCATACAATCTTTGAATGATGAGCATTATTGCAATGTTGTTAGTATGAATTCCTTGAATATCCATGATGCTAATGATATGCAAAGCCACAAGCTTGGGGATGCTATGTTTGATGAAGATGATATTTTTAGTCCCCCAAGTTTTGATGAGAAAATATATTATGATGATAGCATGCCTCCTATTTATGATGATTATTGTGATGACTTGTATGCTATTAAGAATAATGATAACCATGAAACTTGTCATCATGATTTTAGTTTTCAATTGGATTATGCCTCACATGATAGTTATTTTGTTGAGTTTGCTCCCACTACTATTCATGAGAAGAAATTTGCTTATGTGGAGAGTAATAAAAATTCTATGCTTGTAGATCATGAAAAGAATGCTTTATGTGATAGTTATATTGTTGAATTCATTCATGATGCTGCTGAAATTTATTATGAGGGAGGAATATATGCTTGTAGGGATTGCAATAATATCAAGTTTACTCTCTATGTGTTGAAAATCTTCAAGTTATGCTTGTTTTGCTTTCCTATGCTAGTTGATTTTTGTTCCCATAAATTATTTGCTCACAAACTCCCTATTCATAGGAAGTGGGTTAGACTTAAATGTGCTAGTCATATTATTCATGATGTTCTCTTTATATTTCAATTCTTATCTTTTATGTGAGCATCATTGAAATCATCATGCCTAGCTAGGGGTGTTAAACGTTAGCGCTTGTTGGGAGGCAACCCAATTTTATTTTTGTTCTTTGCCTTTTGCTCCTGTTTAGTAATAAATAATATATCTAGCATCTGGTTAGATGTGGTTTTATTTTTTAATTAGTGTTTGTGCCAAGTAGAACCGATAGGATCTTCTTGGGTGATAGTTGTTTGATCTTGCTGAAAAGAAAATAAACTTTGCGCTCACAAAAATAATTGTTAAAAATCATCAAAACGTGATAAAATGTCAATTCTTTTCGCAGAAGATTAATATACAAATTATCCAGGTTGTCCTAGTTTTTCAGAATTTTTGAGTTACAGAAGTATTCGAACGATACAAATTGCTACAGACTGTTCTGTTTTTGACAGATTCTGTTTTTCATATGTAGTTTGCTTATTTTGATGAATCTATGAGTAGTATCGGAGGGTATGAACCATAGAGAAGTTGGAATACAATAGATATTACACCAATATGAATTTAGAATGAGTTCACAACAGTACCTAAGTGGTGATTTATTTTCTTATATTAACGGAGCTTACGAGTTTTCTGTTAAGTTTTGTGTTGTGAAGTTTTCAAGTTTTGGGTAAAGATTCGATGGACTATGGAATAAGAAGTGGCAAGAGCCTAAGCTTGGGGATGCCCAAGGCACTCCAAGGTAAAATTCAAGGACAACCAAAAGCCAAAGCTTGGGGATGCCCCGGATGGCATCCCCTCTTTCGTCTTCGTTCATCGATAACTTTACGTGGAGCTATATTTTTATTCACCACATGATATGTGTTTTGCTTGGAGCGTCATTTTATTTTATTTAGTTTTGCTTGCTGTTCGAATAATATCCCAACATCTGAAATTCTTAAATGTTAGAGAGTCTTCACATAGTTACATAATTATTCGACTACTCATTAATCTTCACTTATATCTTTTGGAGTAGTTTGTCATTTGCTCTAGTGCTTCACTTATATCTTTTTAGAGCACGGTGGTGGTTTTATTTTATAAAAATTATTGATCTCTCATTCTTCACTTATATTATTTTGAGAGTCTTTTAGAACAGCATGGTAATTTGCTTTGGTTATAAAATTAGTCCTAATATGATGGGCATTCAAGATGGGTATAATAAACACTTTCATATAGAGTGCATTGAATACTATGAGAAGTTTGATACTTGATGATTGTTTTGAGATATGAAGATGGTGATATTAGAGTCGTGCTAGTTGAGTAATTGTGAAATTGAGAAATACTTGTGTTGAGGTTTGCAAGTCCCGTAGCATGCACGTATGATAACCGTTGTGTGACAAATTTGAAGCATGAGGTGTTTCTTTGATTGTCTTCCTTATGAGTGGCGGTCGGGGACGAGCGATGGTCTTTTCCTACCAATCTATTCCCCTAGGAGCATGCGCGTAGTGCTTGGTTTCGATGACTTGTAGATTTTTGCAATAAGTATGTGAGTTCTTTATGACTAATGTTGAGTCCATGGATTATACACACTCTCATCCTTCCACCATTGCTAGCCTCTCTAGTACCCCGCAACTTTCGCCGGTACCATAAACCCATCATTTACCTTCCTCAAAACAGCCACCATACCTACCTATTATGGCATTTCCATAGCCATTCCGAGATATATTGCCATGCAACTTTCCACCGTTCCGTTTATTATGACACGCTTCATCATAGTCATATTGCTTTGGATGATCATGTAGTTGACATCATATTTGTGGCATGGCCACCATTCATAATTTTTCATACATGTCACTCTTGATTCATTGCACATCCCGGTACACCACAGGAGGCATTCACATAGAGTCATATTTTGTTCTAAGTATCAAGTTTTAATTCTTGAGTTGTAAGTAAATAAAAGTGTGATGATCTTCATTATTAGAGCATTGTCCCATGTGAGGAAAGGATGATGGAGACTATGATTCCCCCACAAGTCGGGATGTCGGGTGGTTGGTGCGACATATGCCAACGGGTGGCTTATCATTGTGGGTGCCAATAAGACGTCGCCGGTGCCTGGAAACGGGATGAGGCGAAGACATGCACGCCGGCGGATCTTACCCAGGTTCGGGGCTCTCCGAGGAGATAACACCCCTAGTCCTGCTCTGCGGGGTCTCCGCATGATCACTAGATCAGGAAAGGTAGCTACAATCGCTCCTAGAGCTGTTGGGTTCAAGGGAGAAGAAGAACAAGGCTAGCTCTCACTTCTCTCTATCTATGGTGTGTGTGTGCTATGCTCAGAAGCCCACCCTTTGCATGGGTGCCCCGGGGGGTTTATATAGGCCTACCCCCCGGGGGTACAATGGTAATCCGGCTGGGCTCTGGTCCCAGCCGTAAGTGTCTACGCTCACCGGCTTCTCCGCCGGCTGTTGGGGCCCGCCGACTGGTGGGTCCCGCCGGCTGCCGGCCTCTTGGTCGACAGGCCGGCCCCACCGCCTAGGGTCTTGTCGGCGGTTGCTTACTGTAGCCTCGCCTCTGATGACAAGGGCTTTGTCGAGGTAAGCGTGGCTACAGTGTGCCACCTCGAGGGCTCTCACTGTAGCCTTACCTCGTCTTGTCTCCTTAATGGGGCTCCTGCTTCGAGGAAGGGAGTAGCCGGCTTCTGGGGGCCGGCTACACCCCTGGCCGACTGGGGGAGGCCGGGCCGCCTTTGCGCCTCTCTCTGGCAAAAGGGGCCCACCGCCCGCGGGCCGTACAGGAGCCGGTTGTGGATGACGTTGAGGCTGGCATGGCTACAGTGCCGAGCCGAACGGGAGACGGCCATCCCGTACGGCCTCCTGTGGACATGCCTGCCTCGGGCCTCGGGGGTAGTGGGCCGCACTGTGGCCACACCCCGTCTTGTCACCGTTATGTGGGTGTAGCTTTGGTGGTTGTGGTCTCGGCCGGCTTCTTGGAGTCGGCGTTCTTCAAGGCCGGCTCCCTGGAGTCGGCCACCCCGCGGATATCCTGGGGGGGAGGTTGCTGAGGCTGGGCCGCCTCCCGTGAGTCGGCTTCGGGGGTAGCCGGCCAGGGGAGGTGGTCCAATGCTTGGAGTGCTTGGAGGCCCAAAGGCCTGATAATTTTTTGGAAGAGCCAGGGGCAGTCGGTTAGGCTACCCGTGGCCATTTACTCCAACACGGGATGAGACTCCGGACGAAAAGAAAAAAATAAAAAAAGAGAGAAAAAAGAGGCCATAAAAAAAAGAAAGGAGAAGGCCCAAATAAAAAAATGATGAGAGAAAAAGAGAGAAGGGACAATGTTACTATCCTTTTTCCACACCTGTGCTTTGAAGTAGCACCATGATCTTCATGATAGAGAGTCTCTTATGTTGTCACTTTCATATACTAGTGGGAATTTTTCATTATAGAACTTGACTTGTATATTCCAGTGATGGGCTTCCTCAAATTGCCCTAGGTCTTCGCGAGCAAGTAAGTTGGATGCACACCCACTTAGTTTCTTTTGTTGAGCTTTCATACACTTATAGCTCTACTGCATCCGTTGCATGGCAATCCCTACTCACTCACATTGATATCTATTGATGGGCATCTCCATAGCCCATTGATACGTCTAGTTGATGTGAGACTATCTTCCTCTTTTTTGTCTTCTCCACAACCACCATTCTATTCCACCTATAGTGCTATGTCCATGGCTCGCGCTCATATATTGCGTGAAAGTTGAAGAAGTCTGAGAATACTAAAGTATGAAACAATTGCTTGGCTTGTCATCGGGGTTGTGCATGACTGGAGCATTTTGTGTGACGAAGATGGAGCATAGCCAAACTATATGATTTTGTAGGGATGAGCTTTCTTTGGCTATGTTATTTTGAGAAGACATAATTGCTTGGTTAGTATGCTTGAAGTATTATTATTTTTATGTCAATATTAAACTTTTGTCTTGAATCTTTCGGATCTGAACATTCATGCCATAATAAAGAAAATTACATTGATAATTATGTTAGGTAGCATTCCACATCAAAAATTCTGTTTTTATCTTTTACCTACTCGAGGACGAGTAGGAATTAAGCTTGGGGATGCTTGATACGTCTCCAACGTATCTATAATTTTTTATTGTTCCATGCTATTATATTATCTGTTTTGGATGTTTAATGGGCTTTAATATGCTATTTTATATGATTTTTGGGACTAACCTATTAACCTAGAGCCCAGTGCCAGTTTCTGTTTTTTCCTTATTTTTGAGTTTTACAGAAAAGGAATACCAAACGGATTCCAGTTGACATGCCAATTTTTGATGATTTTTTATGGACCAAAAGAAGCCCCTGGAGTAAAAGAGTTGGGCCAGAAGAGTCCCGAGCCGTCCACGAGGGTGGAGGGCGCGCCCTACCCCCCTGGGCGCGTCCCCCTATCTCGTGTACGACTCGGAGACCCCCCTGACGTGAGACCGACGCAAAAAATTCCTATAAATACCCAAACCTCCAGAAAATAATCTAGATCGGGAGTTCCGCCGCCGCAAGCCTCTGTAGCCACCAAAAACCAATCGGGACTCTGTTCCGACACCCTGCCGGAGGGGGGGATCCCTCACCGGTGGCCATCTTCATCATCCCAGCGCTCCCCATGACGAGGAGGGAGTAGTTCACCCTCGGGGCTGAGGGTACGTACCAGTAGCTATGTGTTTGATCTCTCTCTCTCTCATGTTCTTGATTTGGCACGATCTTAATGTATCGCGAGCTTTGCTACTATATTTGGATCTTATGATGTTTCTCCCCCTATACTTGAGCGTGCATGATCCCCGACGGTGATGGCGGTGGCGACGACGACGATGACGACGTACATTTTGTGTAGCTAGGGCTGAAAAACTATTTGATGTTTTGTATATTTTGGTGAGGTGGTATATACTAACCCCTCATGCTGATGGTGAACTTGCGGTGGTAGGACGACACCCTCTTTTAGATGTGGTGGTAGGTTAACACCAAGGTAGTGCTAGGTAGAACTTGCTATGCCGTATGATCATGCATGCTTTACTTCTTCTCTTCTGCTCCATTGATGTTTGTGTGCTACTTTGCTTGCTACTTGTGTGCTCCATTAATTTGCTGCTTCAACTCTTGCTCTTGTGCATTGCTAGGGCAAGTGGTATGCCATGTTCATCGGTAAGGCTCCAGGGGTTTACAGTTCATGGGAAGAAGCCAGTGCACAAGTGGCATCGTATAGCAATAGCAGCCATAGAGGGTTCAAGACTAAGCAGGCAGCAGAACAAGCTTACTCCGATTGGGTGCGAAAGCACGGAGGCAGCAGTGTGACAGTGGCGAGGTTGGAGGTGTCAAGGCGGATCGTCGGTTTGGGCTGAAGCTGAAGAACTTCATCATCTTCGCCCAGTTCATCGCTATTGCTGTGTTGTGGCGTTGGTGTGCTAGGTGTGATCATTGTGAGTAAGCTCACCAACTAGAATACAAAGGTAAGCATGCAACCAAACACAGTGTTCATGTGCCACTTGGGCCAATGCAGGCAACCGAACAAAGTGCACTTGCGTATTACCTAATGCAGGGAGACTAGATGCAGGCAACGAAATAACTTGCAGATGGCTTATTAGGGCATGTTTTTGCTCAACCAAGTTGGGTTAAAAAGTGTATGCAATGCAGGAACTGTTCACAACCAACTTGAACCAAACATACCCCAAGGAGCTAATCTGCTATGCCTTATGGTCGACGGACCAAACAACACTAGAAATGAAGAAAGTGACCAATGTTGAATGCCAGAAAACTTTTCCAAGCTCAAAGTAAGAAGGTCAACAAAATCCAGGCCACGAAAACTGTTGCCAACTTCAGAGCTCATCTCCAACGCTGTGTGAACCCACGACGCGACTTTTGAGCGGTCAACCCGATCCGCATCGACGAAGCAGTGGCAACTTGCAAAAGATTGGACGCCGATCCATCCAGCACGGCAACCCTCACGGCCTCACATACTCAGATCCGCGCGCCACGTGATGCTGCTTGAAGTCAGAGGAGGCGCGCCACCAAGTCAGCAACGTCCTCTGACTTTTCGCCCTCGCTGAGATCAACGCGAAGCCTGGCCATTGTTCTGAAATCCACGAAGCAGGCGTCGACGCAAGCACGTACGCACCGGAGTACATCAGTACCGCGCGCCACGTGATGTCGCTTCTAGTCTCCAGTGAACCCACGTACGCGGCACAGGGTCAGAGATCCCGGCATGCAGTTTGGCTGAACCCAAGCCGGACGTACACCCACATCCCCGGCCCTATATAAACGCAACGGCGCCGAGCTCCAAACACAGATCGCACCGCGCAAACGCAGCACACGTAAGCATGGCTGCCACCATGAAGCTCACAATCACCTTCCTCCTCCTCGTCTCCGGTACGTCCCCAGTCGTGTGCTTAACTCCTTATGCTTCAGACCATGTACGCACACCTGTGTGACACGCTTTCTCTGACGCTCTATGCTTTGCTTTGCTTGTTCTTTGTCGTGGATCGAGCAGCGCTCGTGGTGTTCGGCGACGCCAAGAAGGCGCCGTGCGCCGTGGTGTGCGTCCAGGGAGGGCACATCACCTGCGACAACTACCCCGGCCAGAAGCTCGACGGGTGCGACTGCCAGTGCGCGCCCAAGGACGGCAAGGGCTGCGTGCTCCACCTCAACAGCGGCTCCACCAACCAGTGCACCACCACGCCGGAGTACTGAGATGAACTACATGCGGTTCGGCATGATGCTGGCTCGAGTCCGACCTCAATGAAGCTGCAAGTGTGTGTGTGTGTCGTGGAGTTAGTAAATACCCCCTCCGTATCAAAATATAAGACATCTTACGTTTTAATACAAAGGGAGTATGATGTAAGTTTGTGTCGTGGAATAAATAACGAAAGGAATGCAGTCTGTTGATCAAGTTTCATAGCAGGGCCAGGCACATAAAAAGGAAACCGAAAAAACACCGAAGTAGCTAGGAGTATCTGAAACAACTGACCGAGCGCACATGATCAAAACAATGCTAGTAAAAAGGTTTTTAACGATGGGATATGTGGTCGTTCAAAGTTGTTATTTTTGTAGCGGCGGGACAGTGTGTCGATGTTAATTTTGTGAGGAAATAACGACCATAGTTTTGGTATTGGCGGCCACTTTTATCACCTCTAAAATTACTTCCATGGTTACTAAAATGTGGAATGCTTACACCCCCTTTAAAGTTGAACGGAGCTCTAGTAATCCCTTCTTTGCAACCATCGCTTGGTTAACCGCCTTTGTAAAAGTAGCATCTGCACGATGTGATCCCTTGGATTGTATATATAGCCTTGTTCATCATCAATAAAAACAACACCTCATTCTCAATCTCATTTTACCTCAACATTGCCAATTGTTTGGCAGTGTGATTCCGTGGGAGTCCATGTAGATAATCCAACTTTGCACGGTTCGAATAAATTCTCCGAGCAAAATGTGCTGAGACACATAAAAGGTTTTAGGCGCATGATAGATTCAGTTCAGCGAATGTGAACAGAATTGACCAGATGCGTTGCCCTACTCACTTTCCACTCTTCCTTGGTTAACTTTGGACGCGAAAGCAGTAAGGGCGTGTTTGGTTGCCTGCATAGGCCTCGACCAGGACCGCGCGAGAAGTGATCAGCCTGTTTGGTAGCCCGCATACACTATTGGGCCTGCATCGCACGCTTCTTAAAGCACCTCTGGGCCTGGCTCACTGGGAACGCACGAATCGACAGTTTCTCCACGGCCAGGCTCGAGCGGTGCACATGGGCGGCGGCGGCTGCACGCACGCGGCCACGCTCGAGAAGCCGCGTTGCTTCCCAAAGCGCCGGCAGTTATTAGCCTCACCGCTCCCTCTCCCCACTCTTCCCCACTCTCCCAACTCTCACCGGCGGCGGCGGATCGGAGCAGAGGAAGAAGACCACCGGACTCCATCACCGGCGGCGGCGGATCGGAGCAGAGGAAGAAGACCACCGGACCCCATCACCGGCAGCGGCGGATCGGAGCAGAGGAAGAAGACCACCGGACTCCATCAATGGCGGTAAGCACTTCTCTCTCTTCGACATGCACGCTAGATTCGATCCACGGCGATAGATTCAATCCATGGCGGAGGGGAATGGGGAATATGTAGATAAGCATAGGGGTAGTTCATACTAGTTCATAGCAGTTCATACGAGTTCATACATAGAAGATCGGAATGCAGAAGTGGGATTGGGGGATTGGGGGATAGGGGGTGGACAACGGACACCTGCTGACCGCGGCAGCCGTCACCGGCGTGCGGAGCGGCTGGTCGAGCCGCTGGCCTTCATCTTCTTCTTCATCGCCGTGCGGGCCGGCGGGTCGTCGTCGTCATCCTCGGCGGAGTCGAGGTCGATCTGCCAGGAACGACGGCCTGGCTCCGGCGGCCTCGCTCGCATCTGCACCACTTCTTCTTCCTCCACCTTAGGCTCCACGCCGATGACCGCCGGCGGCACGATAGCCGTCTCCCAATACACTACGGCACGGCGGTCATTAGGAGCCCAGTAGGTCTTGTACTTGCACCACTTCTTCCTCTGTTTAGCGTCGATGAAGACGGCCCGATTCATGGCTGTTGGGGAACGTAGTAATTTCAAAAAAATCCTACGCACACACAGGATCATGGTGATGCATAGCAACGAGAGGGGAGAGTATTGTCCACGTACCCTCGTAGACCGAAAGCGGAAGCGTTAGCACAACGCGGTTGATGTAGTCGTACGTCTTCACGATCCGACCGATCAAGTACCGAACGCACGACACCTCCGAGTTCAGCACACGTTCAGCCCGATGACGTCCCCCGAACTCCGATCCAGCCGAGTGTTGAGGGAGAGTTTCGTCAGCACGACGACGTGGTGACGACGATGATATTCTACCGACGCAGGGCTTCGCTAAGCACCGCAACAGTATTATCGAGGTGGACTATGGTGGAGGGGGGCACCGCACACGGCTAAAAGATCAAATCAATTGTTGTGTCTATGGGGTGCCCCCCTCCTCCGTATATAAAGGGGGGAGGAGGAGAGGGCCGGCCAAGGGGAGGAGGCGCGCCCAAGGGGGGCAATCCTACTCCAAGTAGGATTCCCCCCTCTTTCCTAGTCCAAGTAGGAGAGGGGAAGGAAGGGGAGGAGAAGAAGAAGGAAGGAGAGGGAGGAAAAGGAGGAAAGGGGGGCCGGCCCCCTAGTCCAATTCGGTTTGGGCTAGGGGCCGCGCGCCCTGCCTCTTCTCTTCCACCACTTGACCCATGAGGCCCATTGCTTCTTCCTCGTATTCCCGTAACTCCCCGGTACACCCGAAAATACCCGAATCACTCAGAACCTTTCCGATGTCCGAATATAGTCGTCCGATATATCAATCTTTACGTCTCGACCATTTCGAGACTCCTCGTCATGTCCCCGATCTCATCCGGGACTCCGAACTACCTTCGGTACATCAAAACACATAAACTCATAATATAACCGTCATCGAACTTTAAGCGTGCGAACCCTACGGGTTCGCGAACAATGTAGACATGATCGAGACACGTCTCCGGTCAATAACCAATAGCGGAACCTGGATGCTCATATTGGGTCCCACATATTCTACGAAGATCTTTATCGGTCAAACCGCATAACAACATACGTTGTTCCCTTTGTCATCGGTATGTTACTTGCCCGAGATTCAATCGTCGGTATCTCAATACCTAGTTCAATCTCGTTACCGGCAAGTCTCTTTACTCATTCCGTAATACATCATCCCGCAACTAACTCATTAGTTACAATGCTTGCAAGGCTTATAGTGATGTGCATTACTGAGTGGGCCCAGAGATACCTCTCCGACAATCGGAGTGACAAATCCTAATCTCGAAATACGCCAACCCAACAAGTACCTTCGGAGACACCTGTAGAGCACCTTTATAATCACCCAGTTACGTTGTGACGTTTGGTAGCACACAAAGTGTTCCTCCGGTAAACGGGAGTTGCATAATCTCATAATCATAGGAACATGTATAAGTCATGAAGAAAGCAATAGCAACATAATAAACGATCAAGTGCTAAGCTAACGGAATGGGTCAAGTCAATCACATCATTCTCCTAATGATGTGATCCCGTTAATCAAATGACAACTCATGTCCACGGTTAGGAAACATAACCATCTCTAATTAACGAGCTAGTCAAGTAGAGGCATACTAGTGACACTCTGTTTGTCTATGTATTCACACATGTATTATGTTTCCGGTTAATACAATTCTAGCATGAATAATAAACATTTATCATGATATAAGGAAATAAATAATAACTTTATTATTGCCTCTAGGGCATATTTCCTTCAGTCTCCCATTTGCACTAGAGTCAATAATCTAGTTCACATCACCATGTGATTTAATACCAATAGTTCACATCACCATGTGATTAACGCCCATAGTTCACATCGTCATGTGACCAACACCCAAAGGGTTTACTAGAGTCAATAATCTAGTTCACATCACTATGTGATTAACACCCAAAGAGTACTAAGGTGTGATCATGTTTTGCTTGTGAGAGAAGTTTAGTCAACGGGCCTGCCACATTCAGATCCGTATGTATTTTGTAAATTTCTATGTCAACAATGCTCTGCACGGAGCAACTCTAGCTAATTGCTCCCACTATCCAGATTGAGACTTATAGTCATCTGGATCAGTATCAAAATTTGCATCGACGTAACCCTTTACGATGAACCTTTTTGTCACCTCCATAATCGAGAAACATATCCTTATTCCACTAAGGATAATTTTGACCGCTGTCCAGTGATCTACTCCTAGATCACTATTGTACTCCCTTGCAAAAATCAGTGTAGGGTATACAATAGATCTGGTACACAGCATGGCATACTTTATAGAACCTATGGCCAAGGCATAGGGAATGACTTTCATTCTCTTTCTATCTTCTGCCGTGGTCGGGCTTTGAGTCTTACTCAATTTCACACCTTGTAACACAGACAAGAACTCTTTATTTGACTGTTCCATTTTGAACTACTTCAAAAACTTGTCAAGGTATGTACTCATTGAAAGACTTATCAAGCGTCTTGATCTATCTCTATAGATCTTGATGCTCAATATGTAAGCAGCTTCACCGAGGTCTTTCTTTGAAAAAACTCCTTTCAAACACTACTTTATGCTTTGCAGAATAATTCTACATTATTTCCGATCAACAATATGTCATTCACATATACTTATCAGAAATGTTGTAGTGCTCCCATTCACTTTCTTGTAAATACAGACTTCACCGCAAGTCTGTATAAAACTATATCCTTTGATCAACTTATCAAAGCGTATATTCCAACTCCGAGATGCTTGCACCAGTCCATAGATGGATCGTTGGAGCTTGCATATTTTGTTAGCACCTTTAGGATTGACAAAACCTTTTGGTTGCATCATATACAACTCTTCTTTAATAAATCCATTAAGGAATGCAGTTTTGTTTATCCATTTGCCAGATTTCATAAAATGCGGCAATTGCTAACATGATTCGGACAGACTTAAGCATAGATACGAGTGAGAAACTCTCATCGTAGTCAACACCTTGAACTTGTCGAAAAACCTTTTGCGACAATTCTAGCTTTGTAGATAGTAACACTACTATCAGCGTCCGTCTTCCTCTTGAAGATCCATTTATTCTCGATGGCGTGCCGATCATCGGGAAAGTCAACCAAAGTCCACACTTTGTTCTCATACATGGATCCCATCTCAGATTTCATGGCCTCAAGCCATTTTGCAGAATCTGGGCTCACGATCGCTTCCTCATAGTTCTTAGGTTCGTCATGGTCAAGTAACATGACCTCCAGAACAGGATTACCGTACCACTCTGGTGTGGATCTCACTCTGGTTTACCTACGAGGTTCGGTAGTAAGTTGATCTGAAGTTACATGATAATCATCATTAGCTTCCTCACTAATTGGTGTAGTAGTCAGAGGAACAGATTTCTGTGATGAACTACTTTCCAATAAGGGAGCAGGTACAGTTACCTCATCAAGTTCTACTTTCCTCCCACTCACTTCTTTTGAGAGAAACTCCTTCTCTAGAAAGGATCCATTCTTAGCAATGAATATCTTGCCTTCGGATCTGTGATAGAAGGTGTACCCAACTGTCTCCTTTGGGTATCCTATGAAGACACATTTCTACGATTTGGGTTTGAGCTTATCAGGATGAAACTTTTTCTTATAAGCATTGCAACCCCAAACTTTAAAAAACGACAACTTTGGTTTCTTGCCAAACCACAGTTCATACGGTGTCGTCTCAAACGAATTTAGATGGTGCCCTTTTAACGTGAATGCAACTGTCTCTAATGCATAACCCCAAAACTATAGTGGTAAATCGGTAAGAAACATCATAGATTGCACTATATCCAATAAAGTACGGTTATGACGTTCGAACACACCATTATGTTGTGGTGTTCCAGGTGGCACGAATTTGTGAAACTATTCCACATTGTTTTAATTTGAAGACCAAACTCGTAACTCAAATATTTGTCTCCGCGATCAAATCGTAGAAACCTATTTTCTTGTCACGATGATTTTCCACTTCACTTTGAAATTCTTTGAACTTTTCAAATGTTTCAGACTTATGTTTCATCAAGTAGATATATACCCATATCTGCTCAAATCATCTGTGAAGGTCAGAAAATAACGATACCTGCCGTGAGCCTCATCGGATCGCATACATCAGTATGTATTATTTCTAATAAGTCAGTTGCTCGCTCCATTGTTCCGGAGAACGGAGTCTTAGTCATCTTGCCCATAAGGCATGGTTCGCAAGCATCAAGTGATTCATAATCAAGTGATTCCAAAAGCCCATCAGCGTGGAGTTTCTTCATGCGCTTTACACCAACATGACCTAAACGGCAGTGCCACAAATAAGTTGCACTATCATAATTAACTTTGCATCTTTTGGTTTCAGTATTATGAATATGTGTATCACTATGATCGAGATCCAATGAACCATTTTCATTGGGTGTGTAACCATATAAGGTTTTATTCATGTAAACAGAACAACAATTATTCTCTATCTTAAATGAATAACCGTATTGCAATAAACATGATCAAATCATATTCATGCTCATCGCAAACATCAAATAACACTTATTTAGGTTCAACACTAATCCCGAAAGTATAGGGAGTGTGCGATGATCATCATATCAATCTTGGAACCACTTCCAACACACATCGTCACTTCACCCTTAACTAGTCTCTGTTCATTCTGCAACTCCCGTTTTGAGTTACTAATCTTAGCAACTGAACTAGTATCAAATACTGAGGGGTTGCTATAAACACTAGTAAAGTACACATCAATAACATGTATATCAAATATACTTATGTTCACCTTGCCATCCTTCTTATCCGCCAATCACTTGTGGTAGTTCCGCTTCCAGTGACCAGTCCCTTTGCAGTAGACGTACTTAGTCTCAGGCTTAGGTCCAGACTTGGGCTTCGTCACTTGAGCAGCAACTTGCTTGCCGTTCTTCTTGAAGTTCCCCTTCTTCCCTTTGCCCCTTTTCTTGAAACTAGTGGTCTTGTTAATCATCAACACTTGATGCTCTTTCTTGATTTCTACCTTCATCGATTTCATCATCATGAAAAGCTCGGGAATCGTTTTCGTCATCCCTTGCATACTATAGTTCATCACGAAGTTCTACTAACTTGGTGATGGTGACTAGAGAATTCTGTCAATCACTATTTTATCTGGAAGATTAACTCCCACTTGATTCAAGCGATTGTAGTACCCAGACAATCTGAGCACATGCTCACTGCTTGAGCTATTCTCCTCCATCTTTTAGCTATAGAACTTGTTGGAGACTTCATATCTCTCAACTCGGGTATTTGCTTGAAATATTAACTTCAACTCCTGGAACATCTCATATGGTCCATGACGTTCAAAACGTCTTTGAAGTCCCGATTTTAAGCCGTTTAAGCATGGTGCACTAAACTATCAAGTAGTCATCATATTGAGCTAGCCAAACGTTCATAACGTCTGCATCTGCTCCTGCAATAGGTCTGTCACCTAGCGGTGCATCAAGGACATAATTCTTCTGTGCAGCAATGAGGAAAATCCTCAGATCACGGATCCAATCCGTATCATTGCTACTAACATCTTTCAACTTAGTTTTCTCTAGGAACATATCAAAAATAAAGCAGGGGAGCTAAACGCGAGCAATACAACATAGATATGCAAATACTACCAGGACTAAGTTCATGATAAATTAAAGTTCAATTGATCATATGACTTAAGAACTCCCACTTAGATAGACATCCCTCTAATCATCTAAGTGATCACGTGATCCAAATCAACTAAACCATAACCGATCATCACGTGAAATGGAGTGCTTTCAATGGTGAACATCACTATGTTGATCATATCTACTATATGATTCACGCTCGACCTTTCGGTCTCAGTGTTCCGAGGCCACATCTGCATATGCTAGGCTCGTCAAGTTTAACCTGAGTATTCTGCGTGTGCAAAACTGGCTTGCACCCGTTGTAGATGGACGTAGAGTTTATCACACCTGATCATCACGTGGTGTCTGGGCACGACGAACTTTGCCAACGGTGCATACTCAGGGAGAACACTTTTATCTTGAAATTTAGTGAGAGATCATCTTATAATGCTACCGCCGAACTAAGCAAAATAAGATGTATAAAAGATAAACATCACATGCAATCATAATATGTGACATGATATGGCCGTCATCATCTTGTGCCTTTGATCTCCATCTCCAAAGCATCGTCATGATCTCCATCGTCACCGGCATGACACCATGATCTCCATCATCTTGATCTATATCAATGTGTCGTCACATGGTCGTCTCGCCAACTATTGCTCTTGCAACTATTGCTATCGCATAGCGATAAAGTAAAGCAATTATTTGGCGCTTGCATCTTATGCAATAGAGAGACAACCATAAGGCTTTTGCTAGTTGCCGATAACTTCAACAAAGCATGATCATCGCATACAACAACTTATATCTCATCACATCTTGACCATATCACATCACAACATGCCCTGCAAAAACAAGTTAGACGTCCTCTACTTTGTTGTTGCAAGTTTTACGTGGCTGCTACGGGCTGAGCAAGAACCGTTCTTACCTACGCATCAAAACCACAACGATAGTTCGTCACGTTAGTGTTGTTTTAACCTTCTCAAGGACCGGGCGTAGCCACACTCGGTTCAACTAAAGTTGGAGAAACTGACACCCGCTAGTCACCTGTGTGCATAGCACGGCGGTAAAACCAGTCTCGTGTAAGCGTACGCGTAATGTCGGTCCGGGCCGCTTCATCCAACAATACCGCCGAACCAAAGTATGACATGCTGGTAAGCAGTATGACTTGTATCGCCCACAACTCACTTGTGTTCTACTCATGCATATAACATCTACGCATAAAACCAGGCTCGGATGCCACTGTTGGGGAACGTAGTAATTTCAAAAAAAATCCTAGACACACATAGGATCATGGTGATGCATAGCAACGAGAGGGGAGAGTGTTGTCCACGTACCCTCGTAGACCGAAAGCGGAAGCGTTAGCACAACGCGGTTGATGTAGTCATACGTCTTCACGATCCGACCGATCAAGTACCGAACGCACGGCACCTCCGAGTTCACACATGTTCAGCCCGATGACGTCCCTCGAACTCCGATCCAGCCGAGTGTTGAGGGAGAGTTTCGTCAGCACGACGGCGTGGTGACGATGATGATGTTCTACCGACACAGGGCTTCGCCTAAGCACCGCTACAGTATTATCGAGGTGGACTATGGTGGAGGGGGGCACCGCACACGGCTAAAAGATCAAATCAATTGTTGTGTCTATGGGGTGCCCCCCTCCTCCGTATATAAAGGGGGAGGAGAGGGCCGGCCAAGGGGAGGAGGCGCGCCCAAGGGGGGCAATCCTACTCCAAGTAGGATTCCCCCCTCTTTCCTAGTCCAAGGAGGAGAGGGGAAGGAAGGGGAGGAGAAGAAGAAGGAAGGAGAGGGAGGAAAAGGAGGAAAGGGGGGCCGGTCCCCCAGTAAAATTCGGTTTGGGCTAGGGGGGCCGCGCGCCCTGCCTCCTCTCTTCCACCACTTGGCCCATGAGGCCCATTGCTTCTTCCTCGTATTCCCGTAACTCCCCGGTACCCCCGAAAATACTCGAATCACTCGGAACCTTTCCGATGTCCGAATATAGTCGTCCGATATATCAATCTTTACGTCTCAACCATTTCGAGACTCCTCGTCATGTCCCCGATCTCATCCGGGACTCCGAACTACCTTCGGTACATCAAAACACATAAACTCATAATATAACCGTCATCGAACTTTAAGCGTGCGGACCCTACGGGTTCGCGAACAATGTAGACATGACCGAGACACGTCTCCAGTCAATAACCAATAGCGGAACCTGGATGCTCATATTGGGTCCCACATATTCTACGAAGATCTTTATCGGTCAAACCGCATAACAACATACGTTGTTCCCTTTGTCATCGGTATGTTACTTGCCCGAGATTCGATCGTCGGTATCTCAATACCTAGTTCAATCTCGTTACCGGCAAGTCTCTTTACTTGTTCTGTAATACATCATCCCGCAACTAACTCATTAGTTACAATGCTTGCAAGGCTTATAGTGATATGCATTACTGAGTGGGCCCAGAGATACCTCTCCGACAATCGGATTGACAAATCCTAATCTCGAAATACGTCAACCCAACAAGTACC
Organism: Aegilops tauschii subsp. strangulata; assembly: GCF_002575655.3. Classification (NCBI taxonomy): domain Eukaryota; kingdom Viridiplantae; phylum Streptophyta; class Magnoliopsida; order Poales; family Poaceae; genus Aegilops; species Aegilops tauschii. The sequence goes on from NC_053038.3 coordinate 43,669,090, forward strand.
TTCGGAGACACCTGTAGAGCACCTTTATAATCACCCAGTTACGTTGTGACGTTTGGTAGCACACAAAGTGTTCCTCCGGTAAACGGGAGTTGCATAATCTCATAGTCATAGGAACATGTATAAGTCATGAAGAAAGCAATAGCAACATACTAAACGATCAAGTGCTAAGCTAACGGAATGGGTCAAGTCAATCACATCATTCTCCTAATAATGTGATCCCGTTAATCAAATGACAACTCATGTCTATGGTTAGGAAACATAACCATCTTTAATTAACGAGCTAGTCAAGTAGAGGCATACTAGTGACACTCTGTTTGTCTATGTATTCACACATGTATTATGTTTCCGGTTAATACAATTCTAGCATGAATAATAAACATTTATCATGATATAAGGAAATAAATAATAACTTTATTATTGCCTCTAGGGCATATTTCCTTCAATGGCCCAGCGAATGATGTCAACTGCCATCGCGCCCTTCGCTGGGTCAGGAATCAGCGTCTTCAGCTCTTCTTTACTGGCCTTCATGAGAATTGCATTAGATTCCTTCTGCATGTCTGGCATGGAGGCGAAGTTCGAGCACACCTCCATGGTGTTCTCGAACTTGGTCCGGTCACCAGCCGTCCACCCAAGGAAGAAGGCCCTCCAGCCAATACCCGAGGGAAGGGTTGGCGTTGGAGCTGGAGCTAGAGCTCATGGTGATGGGGAGGAGAAAGGTTGACAGTGAGAGAAAAGAGGGGGTGGGTAAGTAGTGGTGGGCAGGGTGAGTAAATATAGGGGGGATGGAGAGGAGGAGAAGAGTGATAGTCATGCCGTTTTAACTACAAGCTCTTCAATTAGCCATGAACTCTGTGTTGTGCGTGACTCCATGAATTGTGTGCAGATCGAGGAGAGCAATGAGATGGGCACGGAGGTTGACAACAAGGGCAAGCAGCCCCTTCACCCAATGCCCGACGAGGTTGTGCTGCCGCCCACCGCCGAGGAAGACCCGAAGACGCCTGAGGGTGGCGACGACGAGGGCATGGAGGAGCCCCCCAGCAACAAGCACCGCAACTACGGCCACTACCATCAGGAGGATGGCCCAACTCACTTCTGCAAGGTCATCCTTGCACCGAAGCTTGAGTGCATCCCCATGCCCCTGGACTTCACCAAGCACTTCGTCGCGGTGCCGACGGAGTTCAAGCTCAGGAACAACACCGGCTGCTCCTAGAAGGTGACGGTCAAGCTGATGAACGGCAGGGTGACCCTGGATCAGGGTTGGGCCACCTTCGCAGCCGTTCATCAGATCAAGATCGGCTACATGGTGACGTTCAAGCTCCTCACTCCCGACACCCTCAAGGTCATCATCTTCGACGACGATGGCATTGAGGTCGTCAACAAGTGCAGGAAGCACGACGAGGCCTTCGCCGCCAAGGAGTAGGGCCGGGCCACCTCTTTCCAGCGTACTATCGAGTCTGCTTTGAACATGTTTATGGTTTATGTGTTGAACTGTTATGGAGTGTGGTACTGCTTATATCTGAATTATGCTAGTTGATGCTCTGTCTATACTCTGTTGTGCTTATGATGTGTGTTGCCGAAGTGTGGTGGTAACCTCACCAACTAGCCAAAGAGGTTACCACACACCAGGCGTTGCATATAACCAAACACCATGCCTTGGGTCAGTCCACTAACATGCAGGCAACCAAACACCAGGCAGTGTGGCTCTGCCCATGCAGGCAAGAGGCCATGCAGGCAACCAAACAACATGCAGATGGTGCATTTGAGGCTGCATTTGCATAGCCAGGTTGGGTGGAGAAGTGCATGCAATGCGGGTACTGAGCGCACGGCAACCAAACACGCCCTAAGCGAGAAGCAGTAAGCGTTGCTTTCCGTTAACGAAGTACTGATAGTGATTGGCACTTTGAGAAACGAATGCAATGGACATGTGTTTCAAACTTTCAATGATCCACTAACTCTGGATCCAAGCTGTGACCACTGATAAACAACACTAGAAGTAAGGAAATGAATAAATGATGGTTGTTTTGACTAGACTATCTTTGATCCGGAGCCCGATGTTGGATGCAAGAAAGTTTTCTAAGCACCAAGTTGGGTGGTCAACAAAATCCAGGCCGTGAAAGCTTTGCTAACTTGAGGTGATGTTAAGAATGAAACGCAATAGCATGGTTAGTTGTGATTGGCATGGCGGACTGGCTTAAACAAGTTGTTCGTGAGCTACCCGCTAAGTGGCCTTGGCACTGCTCTGCCTTCGAAAGGATCGAGCAGGTCTCGTGATCCCATGACGCGTTGCTAAGGTCTCTGAGCTTGTATATTTGATTCATCTCGCTCTCTACTTTCTGATGTGGTTTTAGACCTGGGTTGAGGTGACTTCCTAGCCACGGAACTCAAACACCTGCTTGATAACAGAGTTCAAGTGCACCTTCTTGAAGCCCTTATCAATCTTCACCCCACTGGCTATGATTTTACACATCTTATTAAGCACAAATGTGGACAGGAACGGCTCCCATTTCATAGAGTTCCCCCTCCCATCCTTCTTTGCCTTGACAACTGCCTTTTGGGTAGCAGCAACAACAACATTTGGCACAACCAACACATATGTTGTAGGCACAAATTGTGAAACCGTACCAGACACCTCGTAAACATCTGAATCAGGAGTCATCTGCTCCTCAGTGATAGGCCAGGAGTCCTCGACATAGGACACCGACAACTGGCTCTCGAAGACGACAATGGCCTGACTAAACTCTTGTGTGCTCATGTTCTACAAGCGCTAGCATCAGCAAAAGTGGAGCACACTACACATCGATGGTATGAACGAGCATTAAACATGGACAATACAAACAAGTACTACACATGAGCAGTATGAACGAGCACTACACATGGACAGTGTGAACAAGTACTACACAAGTACAGACGGATCATCTAGTTCAACTCAGCAGCATACGAATGTTCTTTAATCTCAAAGCATGCCAAGGAGTTCAACAAAACTACCACACATGCTTGCAAACTAGTATACTACACATCAACTAGCATATTACCAATCCGCCACCACTAGCTAGCAATCATTGCTGACATGGAAATAACTCCTAGCATGCTACAAATCCATCACCACTAGCTACAAATCCATCACCACTAGCTACCAGAACATCACATTCTCATAGATCGACAATGTACAGTGCTAGCCACAGCTTATCACATGCTCACAGATCTAGCTAGAGTGAGTAAGTAGAGAGGAGGGGGTGATTGAACTCACAACCATCGATGCGGCCAAAAGGAGGCGCAGAACAGGTCAGAGAAGAGGAGGACTTGAATTGCCACTGTCGTGAACCGACGGCCGGAGAAGAAGCGCCGCTTACCGGCTCGTCGGCGTCGATCCAAATCGGCAAAAGGTGACCCTAATTCCTCTTGTTGCTTTTTAAAAGACATGCATCGGCTCGTGCCATCTCCATGGTCGCAGGAGGTCAGCGTCGTGTTCCTCTCCTCTGCATCGCCTGCCTGGCTGGGGGAACGGGTGAACCGAGTGTTCCTATCAGGCCTAGGTGGGAAGTGGTTTAAGTTCCGTGCTTTGCAGGCTAAACAGTAAAATGCAGACAGGGAATGCAGGCAACCAAACGGTCCAATTTCACATCGCCCGAACCTACTTGGGCTCTATGCAGGTAATCAAACACATATTTGGCCGAAGATACAACCACGTACGTGTTACTATCAGTAGTGCGTACCACGTGATTTTGCGTCAAATCTCTACCGAGCCTTAACTACGCGGCACAAAGTCAAAAGGGCGGCGGATCCATCGACTCCAATGAAAGCCGTACATACGCCGAGTGATAAGCAAGCGATAGCAAACCATCCGGAGCTTCTCTGTATAAAACGCACGGGTGCTGGAGGCAACCACCACAGATCGCACGGACTCAAGACGCAGCACACGAAAGCACACACGCAAGCTGACGAGCATGGCAGCCACCATGAAGCTGTCGCTCACCTTCGTCCTCCTCCTCTCCGGTACGCCTCCATCCGTATCCTCATGCTTTCAACCACGCACGCTCGTGTGATACGCTCTCTCCAGCACTTCATCCTGATTGTTTTTTGTTGTGGATCAAGCAGCGCTGGTGGTGCTCGGGGACGCCCAGGCGACCTGCGACCTCGTCCGGTGCATCCAGGGAGGGCACATCACCTGCAAGAACTACCCCGGCCAGAGGCTCGACGGGTGCGCCTGCGTGTGCGCGCCCGAGGACGGCAAGCGCTGCGTGCTCCGGCTCGACGACGGCTCCACCTACGACTGCCCCAAAACCAAGTGCTGAAAGTACTGCACCACACGCGTTCGTCGTGTTCATCTTGTGATCTCGTGTTTGAGTTCAATAAAGCCGCAATTGCGTCTTGAAACAACTGACGAATGGAATGGCAAGTTTGTGTCCTGGAATAAGTAATGAACTGATTGGAACCTACCTGGATTTGGAAGATGTCCGGAACTTCTTTTTTTGCGAAAAAGATGTCCGGAAACTTGAACGCACTGTCCAAGGATGAAAAGACAGATTGCATTGGTTTCAGTTTTCACGTCACATACCTTAACCATCCTCATCATGACGGAGTTGTTTCTGTTCTCTGGATTGTGCATGGCTCATCGTGATTGGATACATAGAGAACACTGAGGCAATAAAGGAAGGGAAGGTTTGCGCCACTGCGACGATGCGAAGTACATGACGTGCCCGTCGACAGGCTGGGAGCAGCGGGCCGGCGTGCAACTGCGGCCTCGCCGGCGAGAAAGGCTGCACCATCTTCCTCAGCAACGGGGATGTGACAAAATGCCCTTGAAAAATATCATTTCTTGTATGTTTCAGAAAATGTATCTTAATGCTGCATAAAACCTACCGGTGTGAGTGCCACTGCTTGGGTGATTCTGCAAATGCCTACTGGAGTGCGGAGTTGCAGTAGTCACTGAAAAGAAATATGAAATGCAGCGGCTGCCCGCAATTCACAATGTAAACAGAAGATGAGACCAGGCAGTCATGCACTATATTGCAGTGTTGGCAGGTAAATTGATGTGATAGGAACCAAACAATTAGATCAGAAAAACATATATATATGGTGTTACTATTCATCACCCAGGTGGGCAAAATAAGTTATTCTTCACCCAAGGTAATTTTACGATCGTTTCATAAATAAATTATGTTTGAAATACAAATAGTTACATTCATATTGATTCACTACATAAAATTTGACATAAGAAAACAAAAATATAGGTCATAAGATGAGAAAAGTTGCATTTTATGTATATTTTACACTATGTTTTACGTTTGAAATTTTACGTAACATTAAATATTTTTTACGGCGACTATATATTTTCTTACGAACTATTTTTACATATAAAATAAGACAAAACTTACGGAATGTAAAATTACGGTGCATTGCTATTAAAATAAAGGGGGGGGGGGGGGTGAAGAATAACTATTCCTGCAACAAGTAGCAACCAAAACAGACACAAAACAGAGCTATTTTTTATGTATATGTGCATTGCTATATATATATATATTGCAGCATCACACAGCTTGACTGAGCTAGTGCGCCAACTTCAACGCCCATATACATTGCTGCAACAAGTAGCAACCAAAACAGACACAAAACACAAGGACAAGCCCAGCAATAATCTTCACAGAAACTACTTAAGAATCTTTAACTGGTAAAATTCTCTTGAAACAATCAAAATGTCATATCATACATTCTAGACAAGATAATATGTGCATCATTAATTTGTTTACCAAAATCTGGTTCTTCCTCAAAAAAAGTATTAAATCTCTACAGCAATGTTACAGATCCAATACTTCAAGGTAATACACGTACCTTGCTTTCTCCAAACTTTCACAGGCAAAAGGGTACATCTGGTTGTCTAAATTGTAGCACAATCAGGATGGTTTAAAAGCACAACTTCTCGTAGGGATCAAAACAGACGAAGCCAGATGATGATAATTACCACATATATAATCAAAAGCAAGTTAGACGACCCATGTGAAAGGTGCTTCAGTAACCAGAGGCTAAAGCTTCGATAGGTGTGTTCAGAGTGGGCACTTGGTACACATAATTTCAGTGCTTGCATATCTATGTAGAATTCCGATTTTCCACTTTCTCCGTGCTACCTGCTCTTGCCAATGCACACCAAAGAAGGCTTTTTCTCTTCATATGATGGAGCTAATGGCAAATTGGCAACCACTGAAGCAAAAGAGTCTGGCCTTTTTTGACACTAGTATGTCACATGCCCATCAAGGGCATAGCAGCAGGCGCTTATCTGCTTTGTATGGTTATGCTTCAACATTGTGAAGTCAGGGATTTACAAAACTGAGAAATTTGTACTGTTAAAACAAAGATTGGTTTTGTCCCCTCGTTACAAATCACAATAGAAGCACCTAAATCTTATAGACCTGACAAAATTACTAGTATTCCTCATGCCAAAAAAATTCAAGTGTTGGTTTTCACCGAAAGATGGAAAAATATATATTGATCCTTCATCTTTAAACTTCAATTGCACCGTGCGTGGAGGATATTGAAAATACATTTGAGGTTGAAAGAGCATGAGTCACCATTTTTACTTCTTGAAAAATGCAGCTACATATATTCGCCATCGTTCAGAGTGTTTTCAAATTCTCGTATGTGCACTAACCAATACAACTATGTAGTTTCACATGTCAGTGACTGAATGAAGTAAAACAAGAAATCGTCAGGCACCCAGGCCCTAACAACAATCAAGCATCTTGTGTCACAGACCAGTTTCACAAATCTATGTGTCACTGTGAATGAGAAGGCTAAGCTAACAGGTGTTACAGTAACCCAAAGCATACAAAGAAGTGGTTCTATGTTTCCAGTGTCTATGCTAAGCATGAGTATACTTCAGAAAACTCATGGCATCTCTATATAAATAGCTGACAGAACGCTCAACTAATAGGGATAGTTTCGGAACTTCTCCTTGACCCCACAAACCAATTAACATAGGCCATCTGAGTATAATTGTTAGAAATTAAAAAATCTAAAAGGATACCGGGCAGAATTTTCACAAACATAATCAACTAATAAGCACAGCCATTTCCACATAGTCATACCATGTGCGGTTATCTCCAACAACACCCTCGGTAAGTGTACTTCAGCAAGGTCTCATTTCAACCACAACATAAATAGCTTGCAGTTAAATGTACCTTGGACATCTCAGCAGCTCAAACATTTCATATGTATCCATATACTGCAGAAGCGCAAAACATATAGAAGTGCACATTACTATTTCAACTAATTACTCCCACCTAGATCAAAGCTTTTGGTCTAGTTCGAATTAGTAACAAGCACTGACGGACATAATAAGACCTCGCTAAAATCTCACTTCCTGTTACTGCAAACTTCACGACATCCTACTACCTAGCAACAGCAGAACACAGATACATGAAAGATGCATTACCTAGATACCATGTGAAAAAAACAAATCACTACTGGTAATGATAAGATAGAAATCCAGTCTTAAACTAATTGCTCTGTTCTAAGAAAAGCATTCTCTCTTGCTCACACTCAAACAAACAGTCATAAGACAAAGCTCAAAAGCTCTATCAGTAATTCTATAACCATGCTTTCAAAAGCTCAACTGGCATTTCCACTATCAACGAGAGGATATCTAGAGTCAGTCTCGTCAATTATTGACTCGTTAGTTCCAAAATTTCTCTAATTCCTTCGTACAATAAACAGGAAGAAATCAAGAAGCAAAGGCATACAGAGATCTCATCCTCTCACTCGAGAACAATCTTGGCGCCCAGTGCCCGCATCTTCTCGGCGATGCTCTCCGCTTCCTCCTTGGGCACCCCGGCCTTGAGCACGGCCGGCGCCTTCTCCACGAGCTCCTTGGCCTCCTTCAGGCCCAAACTCGTGATCGCCCTCAGCTCCTTGATAATCTTAAGCTTCGCCGCGGCGTCGAACCCCTCCAGCTTCACGTCGAACGCCATTTTTTCCTCCTTGGGCTTCGCCTCCTCGGCGGCCCCGGCGCCGTCTCCGGCCAGCGGGGCTGCGCCGCCCATGAGGATGGCTAGGGGAGGGAGCTGGTCGACGCCGAGGCGGCCGCGCAGGGCATCGGCGAGGGAGGAAGCCTCGATGAGGTTGAGGCCGCAGATCTCGTCCACGAGGCCTGAGACCCGCGGGGTCGGGGTGACGGCGGTGGAGAACGCGGCGGCGCAGGACGGGCGCGCGGCCGGGAGGAGGCGGCGCAGGTGGAGGAGGCGGGTAGCCATTAGGGTTTTGGTGGGTCAGCAGAAACAGAGGGGATCAGGGGACTGACGATGCGGAGTGGGGGAGAAGGAAGATGATACAGCACATGTTATGAACTGAATACGTATTCACGTCTCTACGTAAATAAAACGAGAAGGCGTATCTGACTGATAATTATCGGAGGACAATTCTTTTGCGTTTATATCTGAAGATAGACAATTGGTTTTGCGATTTATCGGAAGAAGACAATTGATTTGTATACCACGGTCTTAAAGAAAACGGCGTACGTCAATAAATCTAGATAGCTGATTCAAAGATGTCTTGAACTTCTTTTGAAACGTGAGGTAAAACCTTTGTTTGTGACAAAAACTTGTTAGCAGTGTTGGTAATGTTGATCTTCAGTGTTGCTTTAGAGAGGCAAATGAAGTGGTTGTTTAGCCAAGTCTGCCTTTAATACTAGGTCTTCGTCGTTTTGGGATGATTCCATCCCCGACTTTATTTCATCCATGATTGTAAACGATCTTCCGGTCCTTTGATGAATAAAGTCATATTATTGTCAAAAAAAGAAACAAGATAGTTTGTTACCTAGCTAATTATGGGATTCTTCAAGGGCAGGGACGGATCCAAGAGGGGCGAGTGGGGGTGAGACCCCTCACCCCCAACGAAATGTTTCCCCTTGATAGCGATTAGGCAGCCATGTGTATGCATCATCACCAAATGATTAGCTTCGCCACGGATCACCCCCTAATCACGTGAAAGTCAAGCCCCAATCTCCAATCTCCCAAGGTCGGGGCCATAGGCAGGAAGCTAAAATCCAGCAGGCATAAACCATCATCAAAAGACAAAGGAACCATTTACTGTTTAGGTCAATCATGTTTCTTTTCCGCTACACTTGTTCGACGTTGTCGCCACATGTCCAGGGTAGTTTCACTATAGTCCTGCATGCATGCGTTCACTTTACAATCGATGCAAGATATGAAAGGGTCAATGGTCCATATTTGCGATTGCATCGGCATGCGACTAGTCCTTGTGCGACCAACAAGAGAGGCAACATGACAAGTGTCAGCTAGCTCTGTGTGTGTGTGTGAGAGAGAGAGAGAGAGAGAGAGTTTTCATTCATCGGTACATTTTCTCTAGTTCTCACTATCTTGTTAGTTTGCCCAATCCCATTTTCCAAACATTGACAATTAGTTTGTGCATGTGTTGACGACTCGAACAATGTTCACGGTATGTACTAATGATATGTCTCCTATGGCTCGAACGTTCGCATATTGTCAATTTTGGGGAGAAGCCCACTCTCAAACTATGGAACACTCGGTGCCAAGCTCACTCTCGTCGATAATGCGTCGAATGGCACAATCAAAGCCAATCATACATTCACAAACCAAAAAGGGTGCCCCGCTCATTGATACGCAAGTTGTGGCCACGGGACTCTCCTGCGAAAGTGATATGCACTCCATAAGACCCTACACGATAATAACTAATGGGTGGTCTAGGAATCAAGTTACGCATGATCGTTAAGCTTCATCAAATGAGTATGAGTGAACCGTCATAAGTTTTGAAATGTGTTGAATGGGTGGAGCACTGTTCACCCAATTTGGCGATGCACACTTTCAAGAGTGCATCTAAGAACATATCCAAGAGATCTCAAAAAACCATCCCCAATAAGTGGTTATTGGGGATGTTCCAATAGTTCACGGGAGGTTTGCGGGTCAGGTGACTTCTCAGTTCCTCAATAATTATCTCCCAATAATCTTTTTTTCATTTCTCCCTCTCTCCGACAGCGGCACGACTGACTGAGGCTACGGCGCGGTGGCAGTGGTGATGGGTAGCGGACAATGGGGATCAACGAGGATGGTCAGCAATGGTCCGCAGCGGTGCGAGGGCGACACAACGACGGTGGCGTCGCGGTGGGTATTGGCAGCAGCGCGACGGACTCCAGCACCGATGAGCCGACGTGGCACCCATTGGGGGGGGGGGGGATGGGGAGCAATTTCGCTGAGCCGGAGGCAAAGAATTCAGGAGTGGCTGCGGTAGTGCCCGCGGGCTCTACCCAATATCACGATTCGAAGGATTCTACGGACAAATACCTAGACCATCCACCGCTCAGAAAAAACCTATACCATTCAAACACTGGCTTTTAGGTGTTGCAAATGCCATTACCGCAAAAAAATGCCAAATATGTATTCTAGCACTGAATGGGTCATAAGAGGTTTTCACTCGTGTCGATACGCTGAACTGTCAGTTTCCACCCTCTACTCCACTGAAGAAATCAGATGCAGTTCGCTCAACCGTTGAGCCGCTGCACAGGTTCGTCAGTGCCTTCTTTCTCTATGCAAACAAGACCAATAAACTACCCAATGTGAAATCTTGAAAATAACACTAACAAGCAGGTAGACGCAATCAAAACAAGCTGCTCTGGGGTCGTCCACAATTACCATAATAAACATTGTAGAAACTCCCACCGAAATAAGTAGCTTCTATGAGACTTCGGAAAAATAATAGACTAAGACCACCTCCAATATGAGGCAGAGAGGTCGTCTCCGACTACAACATAGGCGCCAACTTGTGGGACACATCACCGTCCGAGCCCCTCAAGGAGAGGCCGCGTTTGCTGTCGAACGCCACCCACGATGACTCCGACTACCATGCCGACGAGGAGGGATGGGACGCTGCACGGGGCGGTGGCCAGGAACGTAGCTAGTGGGGGCGGCAAGGTCACCGGCGATGTCGCGCCGGGGGGGGGGGGGGGGGGCAAGGCTGCCGGTGGTCATCAGGGGGCGGCGGAGGAATCGGGTGGCCGCGGAGTGGGGATGGCACGTTCGGAGGGAGAGGCCACAGATTTTACTCGGCCGCCTCCAGGAGGAGTAAATTTAGGGGCTGGATAGGCTTAGGAGTAAACTTTATCCTCACTTATATGCTTTATAACTTCGGCTAGGTGCGGCATAGAGGAGGAAAACCGAATTTATCCTTCCTTATAGCTAGATAGGGGATTGGTTAGAGTTGGACTTAGCACAATGCTAAAAGCTAGGTCTATCAGCTAGACTGCTCTCTGAAAAGGTTAGTAGTATGATTCTCAAGTGACATCTTCAATAACAGAACAAACAATTATATTGCTAGTAGTAGCAGAAACTGCCAGCTACTGAAACTGAGATTCAATATTACTCATGGCAACTTGATTAGAACAGATTATAATGGGCGAACGATGAGGAAATTATAATGGCGCAGTACTACTTGAACAACTTGGCCTGATTTTACCTCCAGCGACTTGGCGAATTGTTAGATTTATGAGCACTCATTCTTCCCTCTGATTTATGAGCACAATGTTTCCCTTTACTTTTGGTAGGGCACTAGTAAGTCTGAGCACCGACAAGTACTGATCACCCATGCACAATTATTTTAAGTCATATGGACATTTTTTTTCACAAAAACAGGTTCACATGTACTGTTCATGTTGTATCAATTTACTTTTTTTTTCTACAGAAGAAGTGGTTATATTCATGCTATATATTAATTGAGAAAAAAATAAAAAGCCATGGCATGAATTATGAAGTACAAAAAAAAATATTACAGCCAAGATGGTAGAATTCATTTGCGTCATACCCTACTTACTTCGCTACCTTGCTACGAGAACAGTTTCATGTTTTGTAGGCGAGATAGTAGGTCAACCTCCAACAAAGTGGATCTCTGATTTTGAGTATTCATCTCCCTTCTCTTCAAATCAATAACTACGAGGCCTTCTTCACATCGTGCCTCCAGCAGGACCATGTCGCCACTCCTCTTCCCGGAGCCCTTAAACTCCACTAGTGCATCAGGGTCAACCCCAACATGGATATTTGGGTACAGAAATAGTAGCTTCTCCTCTATGTCCATCACTGTTTGCAGTGCCCAACCACTGCCACCACCTTCTGCGCCTGTAGGGAGTCGTAGCCAGACTGATATCTTGAACCCATCTACATCCAACAGTTTGAGCATGTTCCCATTCGGGGAGGTTGCCAAATGGGACCGCCTTGCATTGTGTTTTGTGGGTGGGAGTTTCACAAGTCCCGGCATCCCTGTGCGCACGTTGTAGGTGACGATTTGGTCACCGGTGTATCTTAGCCAGTGGATGACGCCTCCGCGGAGGACTGCGGGGTCCTTGTAGCTATTTATCAACCACCATGTGAAGTCATGGTGTGTCACACAAGTGATAGGCCCCCAGGTAGGAGAGGAGGATGTGGCAGTGCATACTTTCATGCTTGATCTATTGAAAACGATGGAGAGCAGCATGAAGGAGCAGTCGATGCCATCTGCCGCGGTGAGCAGAACGTACTTGTGCTCATTGCAAATGCTACTATCAGCTTCATCAGGAGGAGGTTTTGAGAGGAAGGTGCAGTGGTCCATCATGGGGTCGTACACGCATAGGTCTAAAAAGCCCTTGGACTTGGGCCATGTGTTCATGTTGAGGACAGCCAGGCCACCGCGTGATGCCACGGGATAGTATGGACCAAGGACGTCCTTGTCAGCATTGCGCAACATGTATGGCGAGAGATGGTTGTGGAAGAAAGACGCGGCGGTGGGCATAGCCGAGTACACCAGTGTTAGTGGTCTCGTGGCGTAGGTGCAGAGAAGGGCGAGGATGCTTGGAGCCGCTTGTTGGATGACGCGGCGGATGAAGGACGGGCATAGGATATCACTGCGGAGGTGCTTGCAGACGGCGGCGCCCCGTACAACCGTGAGAAGGTCGGTGCGCGCCATAATCTCGAGCAAGATGTCAGTCGGGAGCGTCGTCGTGATCTCTAACGTTGTTGGCGTCGACGCAAATATGTTGGTACTTCGCTGGCGTTTCGGTGGCGACATCGCATCGGTCACGCGCGTGTTTGTTTGAGTTGACGGCCTTGGTTTGCTATATTATATGGCTTGCTAGCTAGGGAACGGCCGCAATTAATATTGCATCGCATCACCAAATCGAATTGGAGTAGAGGACGGAATCCTCGGCCGTATCGGTGCGAACGACGCGTACGCGCAGAGCGTACCTTCAGTCTGAATCACAGGCCTAGACGTGCATGCATGCACGGTGGTAGCGAGACGACCCAAGGTGCTTGTGCTGCCACTGACCTGCTGCTTCTGCATTCTCCTTCCCCATGTGCATCAGGCTCAAGTTTGTGATCGGATTGCTAGTTAATTAGCACACCTCAACTGCACATACATGGAATTGGAACCCAGCTGGCCCGCTTGTAAGTTGTATGTATCCAACTGCAAGATGGCATGCATGAAGTTGCACAGCTGGCCAGGGACGGAGCCATGATTTGACCATGGGGGGGGGGGGGGGGGGGGGGGGGCGAAGATGCACAAGAGATTTTTTTTTTCTTTAGGTTAACCCGCTTTTCACTAATAAGTTCTTAATAGAATTAACATGCTTGTTCGCTTCACTAGATTGGGCTTGTTCGCTTCACTAGATTGCACAGTAGCGTCATTTTCTGATGGCTGAGAACTTGAACCAACTGGTTTGAAAAAATAACGAATCGATTCATCTCTCTTCATCTTCATGTCTACACAAACACAAATAGATAACTGAGAATGGTATAATTGTTGATTAATGCCTATAGTTTGTGTATGATTATACTTCTATATATAGTTTTTAAAGGCACAAACTAATCTGATGTGAAAACAAATTACCTTTTTTCCTTTGTCTACCGCCGTGTGTCCGGGCGGCCGGCAACTTTTCCGTGGATCCGGCGCAGCGGCGCCTGCATGTCCCGGCGTCCGCTTCCCATCTTCGTTTCTCGATGGCGGCGCGATGGAGAGATCTGATCTGAGCGGCCAGCGGGTATCGTATGAGTCTCGATCGCAGCAGCGGGCAGCGGTTTGGAAACGAACAGGGCCTTTTTTTTCCCACGATGGCCTGCTTGGCATTTTTGTGCTTCATAACTAATGGGCTATACCCGTACATGGGCTGACGCACGAGGGTTCACGTTAATTACGAAGGCCGAAGGGGATAGGGGGGGGGGGCGAAGCAGGTTACGTACGTGTACGTAAGCAGAAATATTACGGAATAGCTGATCGCTCACGAGGGACAATGCGATCGTCGGGGGGGTCTCGCCCCCCCTTGAATCCGTCCCTGCAGCTCGCAATACGGGGTATGATGTATTCCCTCTGTCCCAAAATAAATGTCTTAACTTTTTACTAATTTTAGTATAAAATTATACTAAAATTAAGACATTTATTTTAAAACTGAGGAAGTACTAAGCATCCTTTATAAAGAGATATAAGATCGTTTTGAAGTACTACTCTGTAATTAGCTCAAGACACTTTCATTACCCTCAAGGCCAGATCTACAGTACAGAGGACGATTTCGTTGGCTTTTCAATAACTTTGACTTTCTTAAATATTCCACGCGATTTGTGAATCACGTTACGGCTGATCATTAGCGCCATCAGAAGATTAGTTGGAGCGGTCCATGATTAAGTTCTGAAACGTGTTACGTACTAATTATTCGCCAGCCGCATGATTGATCAATCCACGCCAGAAACTAGTGAACATACGCTGAAACCAGCTTTTGTCTAGTTTAACTGACGAGTAGCTAGGACTTTTCTTCACGATTCCACGTGATTTGGGAATCCAATGGCTGCTTAAGATAACTAAGCCGAGCGGCTCCATATAATTAATAAGTCTTGGTGACGTACGTTGAGTAATCCGCCGGCCGTAGGACTAAGTACATGTCGGAGTTTTTTCTTCTTTTGGTGAGGAATCAGAGGGATGATCAAACATCATATTCCCACTTCATCGATTTTTGGCTTGATGTGTAGTAGTTTCGTCCAAACTTTGTAATTCTACCAAATTAGCGTTTCCTTTGCCCTTGTTTGAACAGACTTTCGAATGGTGGTGAATCAGTGGTGACAGTATTGAGGATCAACTAGATGAGATTCACAAAGCAGTCTGGTCTCGAATGAAACTCTTTCAGATCTGGGTGTGGAGGCTGCTCGCGTCTTTTTCCGGGGGTGCTATGGTGGCGGCGGCGATCGTCGATCGCCGATGGGCGGCGACAATTAGGTTGGACATCGTGCCCTTCGACCTCGTACTCACTAAAATCTTGTTTGTTTAACGGACATTTTGGTGATTCCTCTGAAGGAAAAAACAGGACGAGATTCATCATTGTCGTCCCAGTATATATGCACAAATGCAAGCAAGAACAAAAAACTCTTTCTTTGATCAATTCTTCCGGCATGTACACAAACTAATTAAAGAATGGTGTTATAATCGACCAATTCCTCGGTCGCAAAACTATCCTCATCCAAGAGATCTCTTCCCAGAAGAGCCCGCCCTCGTTGTTCCCAGCCTCATACGACCTCGTAGATGACGACCTGCGCGGTGTCGAAGCCGAACCGCGGCTGGACGCCGGCGCCGAGAGCTCCCGAGGCGGCGAAGGGCCGGAAGCCAGCAGCCACGTCCTCGCCGCCGTCAAAGCCGGCCGCCTTCGTCCGATCCGTCGTGGCGGCCTCGGCGGCGCCCGACGTGGAGGCGGACTGCGGCGGCTTGTAGTACATGCGCGCCGTCTGCGGGCAGTGGGAGTGGAACCTGGCGGCGATGCGCACGCCCATGTCCAGCATCTCCACGTACTTGGCCATCTCGATGTGTTCCGCCGCCGCGGGAACAAGGAGAAGCGGAGCTCGTTCCGGCTATGGGGGATGCGTGTTGCGTGTGCTTGGGATGGCACGGGAGAGACGGAGGAACGGCCGGGAGGTTAAATACTGGGCGAGGAGGCAGCTGGGAAACGGGAGGCTCGTGGGTTTCGCGGTGGCTTCTGCGGTGCGGGCGCGGTGGGAAGTTGACGCAAACGGTGCATGTGCTTTTGACCTGGGCGTGGGCGATTAATCACGACGACCACGTAAAGGGGAGCGTGGTCGCGACGGACGCACTCAGCTGTGAACCGGTGTTTTTCTAGAGTAGACCAAGCTGTGAACTAGTGGGGCTTGAGATGCACGCACCCACCGCTGGGCGCAGTGTGGACTGAGCTGGCGGAAGCGCGCGACCGTTTCTTGCGTCCCGGTACGTTGGCGTATGTGCTCGCCTCGTTCACCGCTCGGCGGCCAGCGTCCGGGGCCGTAAATCAAAGCAACTCACGCTATACATTACCTATTTCTTAATTAATTAACGTTTCAAAATTTTGGAAAAAATTGTGGTGTTACAACAATGTTCTTTCGTGGTGGTTTTTTATTTTAAGACTCAACTACAAATGTGACGCTTGCAAAAAAGGAAAAATCATAGCAAATCAAACTTTTTTATGACAATTTATATTTGCCGAAGATGGCAAGTTTAGTTGGGAAGCATGGTAAATTCGCCCCAGTTTAGTTTTTGCCAGTAAATTGTCATGCTTGCAAACTAAATGTGTCATCCTCGCACCAACATAAATTGACATAAAAAACGTTCAATTTGCCATTCTTAAAATCTAACAACTGATCTTTTAGCATTACAATTATTTATTATCCTTTGATTGTGTGTAAACATTTTTTTTCTGAGAAATATACCTAGAGGAGTGCCTCATATCTGGTGCTTATCAAGAAAAACACGAGTCACTATAAAAGGACAAACATGAAACATTAACGACCTCTCAAAAGTAAAATTACATCGAAGACCTTCCGGGCAATCTTTTTCCTTCATTGTTCGCCGCACGCCGATGCTTAAGATTGCACTGAAAAGGCAATAAGGAAGACGAACACCAGCAAATATTCTCGTCATACAAGGTTTTAAATACCGCAATAACCACTCGTCGCTACCAGCGAGATCTATAAACCACTAAAAGAACATTGGTTGAAAGGGCACCCAAGCAGTGCAATCTTGCAATCCTTTACCACCAAACCAGAGTGTTAAAGAAACCGGACCTTGCCATGAAGTCATCATAAGTTAACTAACTGCTTCCCTCGATCGACACACCAACTGTCAAGATTCGAAAGAAACGATAGTTCATCCAAACTATGCTATTCCACCAAATTATAGTTTCATTTGCCGATGTTTGAACAGGACCTTCAATGCACGCATGGGCAAATCCAGTGGGCACTCGTGGGTGCCATGGCATCCCCTCAAAATGCAAATAATTTGTAGTGTATATTTTAGCACTAATTGACTAACAAATTTATGTTATTTTATGGCTTTTTAACGTTATAATGATGTTTAGACTAAATTGTGTTATTTATAGTGTATTTTCATAAATTTGAAAATTATTTATTGACGAGCATCTACAGTCGGTGCCCCAAACCAGCCTCAAACGCCCGAACGGACGGCCCGGTCACTAACCGGTTACGAAAATGCTGAAGGAAACACTACTAGGAAAACGCTTATACACATGCGCTTAGTAGTAGCGCTGGAAAGAAGTAAACGCTGCTGCTATTTAGCAGTAGCGCTTTTCTAGGAAAGCGCTACTCGTAACTCCATAGTAGTAGCGCTGTGAAGCAGAAAAGCGCTACTACTATGTGGGACCAGACGAGGCCGCCGACTGTTTTCGTAGTTGTAGCGGTGTATAGAATCAAGCGCTACTACTAACAGTTTAGTAGCATCGCTTGGTTTTACTGCGCCGCTACTGCTAATGGGCCCCACTTAGTAGTAGCGCTCTTCGTGTAAAGCGCTACTACTAAGTCCAATAGCAGCAGCGCTTTTTGCAAAGCAGCGCTACTGCTAGTTGCGGCTGGTGCCACCTTTTCCACCCCTTCCCCTCCCTCTCCCCCACTTTGCCCTCTCTCCCCCTCCTTTCCCCTCTCCCCTCTCCACTCTAGCTCCACCATTGTTTCTCTTCTTCTCTCTTCCTCCTACCTCTCTTCTCTCCTCATTAATGGCACCCTCCTCCATAAATGGCCTCTCTCTTTCTCGTACACCTCTCTTCCCCCCCCCATTAATGCCCCCATCCACCATAACCCCTCTCCATTATTTAGCTAGCTAGATTCACCTCTCCTCCCCAACAATTAGATCTAGCTAGCTATTTAGCCAACCACCCTCCTCCACGTCATCTAATTAACCGCGTGCTCTCAGTCTCTCTCGGGAGATATATATATATATATATATATATATATATATATATATATATTTGTGCTAGTGACATGCCCTCAAGTTGCTTATGTTTTGCCGAAATGTCGATTTATTTCCGTTTCGGTGAATTTCAAGCAAACTCATATGTCCTATTTTTAGGCAAGGTCATGCCAAAATTTTATATATATGACTCTGAAGCATGCATTATTTATTTCATAACCCTTTTGCTTGTTATACCGTGCAGTCGGTCATGAAGGTGAGTGGATGGAAGGTGGAGCGGTACATGCAATCCGCGGTGATGGACATGTATGCAAATAATCGGACTAGGATTAGATGTCCGTGTGCAAGATGCAAGGAAGGAGTCCTTTTGGACCCTTTTGATCGTGGCACTTTGAAGGCGCACCTGCTAATGAATGGTTTCATGGATGGCTATACTCAGTGGATAAGTGAAGAAGATGATGATGATGAGGATGTCCACATGGCAGGGAATAACGACATGGGGCTAGACGAAGAGATGACCGATCGACAAGAAGACGATGGGGCCGGACATGTCGGTGGGGAAGAGTCCGGAAATGATGACGGTGGCGGAGAAGATTCCAAACACGGCGAAGAAGAGTCCGGACATAGCGGAGAAGAGGCGGCGGTCACGATGCAGTCTTCGACGCTACTAAGTGCAGTCGTGCATGACCCTCATGTTCGAGACCTCCTTCGCAAGAGTACGACTAGCGAGAGAGCTGCTTCTAGAGAGGAGGCCAAGCTGGCACAACTTGAAGTAGACTCGAGGACTCCATTGTATGACGGTTGCGATCCCGAGGTGACCCGCTTGAGTTTCACGCTCGAACTTTTAAAGACGAAGGCCAAAAACAAATGGATAGACAAAAGCCTCGATGAGCATTTGAAGTTTCCACATAATAAAGTTCTTCCCGCGGGGAACCTGTGTCCTACTAGTGTCGAGGAGGCCAAGAAAATCGTTTGCCCTTTTGATTTGCCGCACATTAGGTACCACGCATGCATCAACGATTGCATCATTTATCGGGGGGAGCACGCGGGAAAAACCAGTTGTCCAGTGTGCAATGTTTCTCGATACAATAAGGCAGGAAAGAAAGCTCCTCAGAAAGTTGTATGGTACTTTCCGATCACTCCCCGTCTGCAGCGGTATTTCGTAGATCCTAAAGAAGCAAAGCTCATGCGCTGGCACGCGGAGAGGAAGAAGTCCGACGATGGAGATGATCCGAGGCTGAGACACCTCGTAGATGGTAGCCAGTGGAGAGCATTCAATGCCGTATATGGATTTGCTGCAGAAGATCCAAGGAACATCGTGCTTGGTGCGAGTAGCGATGGCATGAATCCGTTTGGAAACCAGAACACCAACCACAACACATGGCCCGTGTTTGTATGGATGTACAACCTCCCCCCATGGAAGTGCATGAATACAAAGTACATACACATGAGCATGCTGATTCAAGGGCCGAAACAACCGGGAAATAGTATTAACCTATATATGGGGCTTCTGCAAGAGGAGCTAGACACGTTATGGAAAACACCGGCATGGACATGGGACGCCAGCAAAGGAGAATATTTCCATATGAGAGCCGCGCTGATGACGACGGTGCAAGACTATCTCGGTTACGGTTACACCTGAGGCCAGGTGTGCCACGGATACTGCGGATGCACGAGGTGCATGGATGATACAACGTCTCAGCAGCTTATGTCAACGAAAGATGGTGGGTCCGGGGAAATCGTGTACATGGGGCATCGTAGATGGCTCTAGAAGGATGACCCGTGGAGAAAGCGTGGAGATCTATTCAATGGGTTGGCTGAGCTTCGAGGACCTCCACGTAAGAGGAGCGGCGCCAAAATCGACGAGCTGTTGAGAAACTTGTTTTCTGGGACTTGGAGTACTGGCCCAATCATGACACACCTCATTGCCTTGATCCAATGCATATCACGAAGAATGTCCTCGAGAGCTTGCTTGGCACACTGATTAACATGCCGGAGAAGACCAAGGATGCGCCGAAGGCAAGGAAAGACTTGGAAGATTTGAAGATCAGGAAAAATCTCCACCGTAAAAAGTTGATGGAGGAGACGGAGGAGGGGGAAAGGGGTAGAAAAGTCAACAAGAAGGAGGAGAATTATTGCCCCCCTTCTTGCTTCACCTTAAGTGCGAAGGAGATCGATCAATTCATCAAGTGCCTTATGGGAATCAAAGTCAGTTCCGGTTACTGTGGGAAGATAAGCAGATTTCTAGACCCCAAGAAGAAAAGGTTCAGCGGGATGAAGTCTCATGACTGTCACATGATGATGACGCAGATACTCCCGGTTGCCATTAGAGGGATAATGGAGAAGCACGTCTGTGACATGCTTACTGGTCTCTGCAACTTTTTCGACGTTATATCTCGAAAGTCCATAAGTGTGAAGCAGCTCCGAAGGCTACAGGAAGAGATCGTTGTCATACTATGTGAGCTTGAGATGTACTTCCCGCCCGCATTCTTTGACGTCATGGTGCATCTGTGTGTCCACATAGTGGATGACATCATCGACCTCGGTCCGACATTCCTTCATAGCATGATGCCGTTTGAGAGGATGAATGGGGTCATCAAAGGATTCGTTCGTAACATGTCTCGTCCGAAAGGGAGCATCGTCCAGGGCTATCTGACGCATGAGTGCGTCTCCTTTTGCGAGAATTATATAAGCGTCGGAGACCCTGTTGTTGCTTTGCCCGTCAAGAAGCACGATGGGAAGCTCGAAGGAGATGGTCACAACAACGGTCGGAGGGAATTGCACGTGGACTACTCGGATAGACGGAACGACTTTGACAGGGCTAACTTAGTAGTGCTACAACACCTAGATGTGGTAGATGATTATGTGGCACAGCAAGAAACCATCGCAAAGAAGTACTGTGATAAGGGGATGCTCAAGACGGACGACGAAGTTACTGTAGAGCACAACGCCACTTTCTTGCGCTGGTTTAAACAACAAGTTCTTGAAAATCCCCTGGAAGAGGGCAGTTCGGACGAATTGCTTGTACACGCCTTAGCACATGGCCCCGCGCTTAAGCTCGCGACCTATCAGTCCTACGATATCAATGGGTACACGTTCTACACGGAGGCCAAAGACATGGACAGTGATTACCAGAACTCTGGGGTGACAATTCAATGTGTGACTGACGCCAACGACACAACTGGGAGATTCTACGGAAGGGTCAAAGAGATCTGGGAGCTTGACTATGCTGGAATGCATGATGCGACGATGTTCCGTGTCAGATGGGCCAAGGACGTCATAAGAGAAAACAAATATTTCACCACCATGTCTATACCCAACGCGAAGAGCACTCCCGTGAACTTTAACGTCACCGCCAAAAATGAGCCATGGGTACACGCTAAGCACGTGACACAATGCTTCTTCATAACCGACCCGGCCAATCCCAGCCGTGTTGTCGTGAGGACATCCAAAAGGAGCATCGTCGGAATGGATGGAGTAGCCAACGAGGAAGACTACGACCAATACGGCAACCCGATGAGGGAAGATGGCGATGATGATGAAGCATACGTGAAAAGAAGAATCAATACTACATTACCTAAGAAAGATCGTAATCCATGGCTCCGGAAAAGTCACAAGGAGGGGCTCAATTACTTGGGAACGAACAAGAAAGGGAAGAAGCTCAATGTGAAACGTCGTCGATGCAGCTGATCAGAAACCTACATCTATATATATGTATCTATTTTGTGTACGCACTTAAGTAACCGTTATCGGTCAACTAATATATTACCACCACATGCATGGTTCCCGTGATATGCACGCAGTGGGGGAGAGGGAGACGCCGTCGTCGGGAGAAAAATAAAAAAAATAAAAGGGAGAAAGCAGTACAAAAGAAAAAGGAAAGTAAACAGAAAAGAAAAGGAAAAAAAAGAAGATTAAAAACTAGAAAAGAAAAATAATAAAAATTGGAACAATTAGCAGTAGCGCTGGACTGAGAACCAACGCTATAGCTACTATAGCTATAGCGCTTTGTTCTAGAAAAGCGCTACTACTATGTGCCATTAGCAGTAGCGCTGCTTTACAACCCAACGCTATAGCTAAGTTAGCTATAGCGCTGGGTTGTAAAGCAGCGCTACTGCTATTTTGAGTTAACCTCAAATTTGGCCAACCGCCAAGTCCCAATTCTCCCCAGGCCACTCTCCCCACACCCTCTTCCCCCCACTCTGTCGCCGTCGCCCTCGCGCTGTCCGTCGCCCTGCTTGCCCTCGACTGCCGGCCGTCGCCCCTGGCCGCCGTCGACCTTGTCGCCGGCCGTCTCCCGAGCCGTCGACCACAACGCCGCCCCGCCTCTCCCCTGCCCCTGCGCCCGCCCTCGACCTCGCCGCCCCTGCGCTCGCCCTCGACCTCGCCGGCCCTCGCCCCGCGCCCGCCCTCGACGCCGCCGCCCTCTCCACCGCCCCGTAAGCCTCTCCCTCTCCTCTCCCCCGCCCTCCTCTCTCTCTCTCTCTCTCTCTAGTTTGGATGTATGAACCCTAGCTAGGAGATGTAGCAGAGAGAGAGAGGAGATGTATGAACCCTAGTTTAGTGCAATTTTGTTTAGGGCAATTTACTTTAGGAAATTTAGCTTAGTGCAATTTACTTTAGGTATAAAAACAGTAGCTAAAATTTATAAAAAAACAGTAGCTAATTAGTTTTTGTAGGTATATACATTAGCTATAAAAAATAGTAGATTTTTTTTTATAAAAAACAGTACTAATTAGGGCAGTAGCAAATATAGCTAGGGCCACTCAAATAAAAACCAGTAGCAAATAAAACCCTAGATGATGTTTTAGGAGCATATAGCCTATACAATGTTGCTGTTTTTAACACTTGGTTAATTTGCTAAGTCCTGGAAATTTGTCATATGATGTTATATGAACTTGTGTCAATTGTCAAAAAATATCTGAGTGGCCTATGTTTTGCCGGAATGTTGATTCATTTCCATTCCGGTAAATTTCAGGTGCTCCATATGTCCACTTTTTAGCAAAGGTCATGCCAAAAATTTTCGTGATTTTCTGCATGACTTGTGCTAGAAACTAGGACATATGGAGTAGCCAGAATTTACCGGAAGGGGAATGAATCAACATTCCGACCAAATATAGGCCCCTTTTTTCTTTTCATTATATCTTTTATTTACAATTGTTGAATAGGAAACATGTCTACCGACGCTGAAGTCGCGGGTGGTTCTGCTCGCCTCGAAGACCCCATCGAGGCAGCAAATCACTATTTCGATTACCTGGACCAACACAAGATGGGGTTGCATGGTGGCGGCAGTGGCACCAACGCCGACACTGGCACCGACACCACCCTCGATACCGGCAACGATGCTGTCGTAGCCGATAAAGCTCCGAAGAAGAAGAGGACACGAAGACGAAACGAGCTTGGCATCGGACAAATTGTGGTCTGATACGTCTCCGTCGTATCTACTTTTCCAAACACTTTTGCCCTTGTTTTGGACTCTAACTTGCATGATTTGAATGGAACTAACCCGGACTGGCGCTGTTTTCAGCAGAATTACCATGGTGTTATTTATGTGCAGAAACAAAAGTTCTCGGAATGACCTGAAACTCCACGGAACTTATTTTTGAAAAATAATAAAAATACTGGAAGAAGAATCCACGTCAGGGGGGCTCCACCTGTCCACGAGGGTGGGGGGCGCGCCTGCCCCCCTGGGCGCGCCCCCTGCCTCGTGGGCCCCCTGACGCTCCACCGACCTCAACTCCAACTCCATATATTCGTGTTCGGGGAGAAAAAATCAGAGAGAAGGATTCATCGTGTTTTACGATACGGAGCCACCGCCAAGCCCTAAAACCTCTCGGGAGGGCTGATCTGGAGTTCGTTCGGAGCTCCGGAGAGGGGAATCCGTCGCCATCGTCATCATCAACCATCCTCCATCACCAATTTCATGATGCTCACCGCCGTGCGTGAGTAATTCCATCGTAGGCTTGCTGGACGGTGATGGGTTGGATGAGATTTATCATGTAATCGAGTTAGTTTTGTTAGGGTTTGATCCCTAGTATCCACTATGTTCTGAGATTGATGTTGCTATGACTTTGCTATGCTTAATGCTTGTCACTAGGGCCCGAGTGCCATGATTTCAGATCTGAACCTATTATGTTTTCATGAATATATGTGAGTTCTTGATCCTATCTTGCAAGTCTATAGTCACCTACTATGTGTTATGATCCGGCAACCCCGAAGTGACAATAATCGGGACCACTCCCGGTGATGACCTTAGTTTGAGGAGTTCATGTATTCACTATGTGTTAATGCTTTGGTCCGGTACTCTATTAAAAGGAGGCCTTAATATCCCTTAGTTTCCATTAGGACCCCGCTGCCACGGGAGGGTAGGACAAAAGATGTCATGCAAGTTCTTTTCCATAAGCACGTATGACTATATTCGGAATACATGCCTACATTACATTGATGAATTGGAGCTAGTTCAGTGTCACCCTATGTTATGACTGTTACATGATGAACCGCATCCGGCATAATTCTCCATCACCGATCCAATGCCTACGAGCTTTTCACATATTGTTCTTCGCTTATTTACTTTTCCGTTGCTACTGTTACAATCACTACAAAACCCAAAACTATTACTTTTGCTATCGTTACCGTTACTTCCATACTACTTTGCTACTAAATACTTTGCTGCAGATACTAAGTTATCCAGGTGTGGTTCAATTGACAACTCAGCTGCTAATACTTGAGAATATTCTTTGGCTCCCCATGTGTCGAATCAATAAATTTGGGTTGAATACTCTACCCTCGAAAACTGTTGTGATCCCCTATACTTGTGGGTTATCATGGTCACGGAGATGCACCCCAAGAAGTTTGAGCCAACGGCGCCAGAGGAAGCACGCTCGTGTTGGGGCAATCAACTTGGATGCATCCTCAGGGAAACCGCCAACATCAACGACGAGAGGTTGAGGCAGATACCACATATGGAGAACATGCTCCTAAAGAAGTTGCACAATAGGTTCTTGTTCCCTGGCCGCAATGAAAAAGAAGATAAAGATCCATGGAAAGACATCGCCATGACAAAGATAAACGACAAGGCGATGGGGACGTTCACCAACGACTTGTCCTCCTGGAAAGTTCGGGTGAAAAAAGCGATTGCGAAGAATGAACTGTGGTCCAAGATTCATGCTGACAATCCGTCAATAACGGAAGAGGACTTTGCAAAATTCAAGGAGAATTGCGCTAAATAAGAAGTCAAGGCAAAGTCAGAGAAAATGAAGGCGCTCCAGGCCAGGAACACGCCTCCCCACCGCCTCAGAAGCTGTGGTTATGAGGGGAAGAGGGTCGTATGGGCCAAGGAGGACGCCGAACGTGAAAGTCACGGAATCCCAGACCCCTTGGCGGAGTTCACCGCCCTGCTGGAGCATGACTAGATCAGGGCCCGGTACAAGTGGGACAAAGAAAAAAAGCTCTTTTACACGGACCCGATCATGAGGGACTTCATGAGACTTCTGGTAATTGTTATATTACCACATTATCATATTATAGCTTCCAATCAATTCGACTGCAAGTTTTGTCACATTAGTAAACCATCCACGTTCCTTTTGCAGAAAGAGCAGCACCAAAAGGCAGCCGAAAGCGACGAGTCGTCACAGTCGTCGGCAAGGCCCAAGTGGGACACCCCATTCAACCGGGCCCTGAACATACTGAAGAAGGTCCCGGTGGACAAGCCGCCGTCCTATGGACGTGTGCACGGCGTCGGAGATGGTGCCTCGTTGAAGACATGCTACCACGAGGAGCCAGAGGAAAGAAAGAAGAGACGGGCCGTCACTCAGCAGAGCATCGACGAGAAGGTCAAGATTGCGGTCGATAAGAGCAAAGCTGAGACCAAAGAAGAGTTGCTCGGGGCCATCAATGCATGGGTCACTGACGCGGTGGTCAGCTTGCTTCCGGCACTTTTCGATTTCACGAAGAACAATCCAAATGCACGGCCGGAGGACTTTCCCCTTCCCAGCTTTGTCGGGAGCAATTCGGCGAACACCAGAGCACCAGCACCTGCTCAAGCAACCGCAAAGGTCCCGCTCCTGTTCATAGCAGCCCGATCTCCGTCTCTTGCATGCTCGGTGGGCCTTCATCGTTGGCTGAGCTCGACGCCCTCACGGTAATTACGCATCATACCCTTTTCACCAGCATGTCTATAGTCTTCTGTTTCAGTTGCCTTTCGGATGTTTGACGTCGCAGACATGTCTCCTTCGTAGGCCGACGACACCCCATGCACCGTACTCTACGACATCAAGGGCCAGAAGGTGGTCGTGGGAAAGGCAACGATCGTGAAGCCGAAGGACCGCATGTTCCACAACTGAGAGATGCCCGATGGCGTCTTCAAGGTTAACGTGGCCAGTGTCTTTGCGGGATTCAAGGATTTGCCTCCTCCGGTACCAGTCGATGACAACGAGACCCCTAAGATGATTGGCGCATGCAAGGGCTGGTTCTTGCCTTGGCCGAAGTCTCTTCTTTGTCTCGAGGCGCCCAGTATCACGCCAATGCCACCTTCTCAAGAAGGTATGACCACCACCCCACCTACCACATTACCTGCACCTGTCGTGGCGAGTGATAGCGGACGATGCGAGGGAGAGGCTACATTAGTGCCAGATGATGTAGCCCCCGTTGTTAAAGAAACAAATGTTGATGATGACATGGAGGATCATGATGATGACCCAGACAAGTATTTCAATACTGCCTATGATGATGGAGGATTGATGGCTCAGGACGGCGAAGACTCAGGCTATGAGCATGGAGATGATGACTTGATGCTGCCTCATTTGCCGGAGCCGGAACGTCCTAAGGCGGAATGCAAAAAGTCTCTCTTCAAGCGATCCTCGCAGGAGACGCCTCCAGATGCCGCCTGTACCCAGCAACCCCCCGAGGGCCGTCCACTGATTAGCCCGACGACACTGGGGTTGGTGGTTAGGGAAGGTATGGTGGGCTCACTACCGCCACCCGGCAAGAAGCAAAGGAGGAGACCGGACAAGAAAGGCCCTAAAGGCGCCAGAGCTGCTTCAAGCAGCCAGCCGTCTCTGAAGCCCCGAGTGGTAGACAGAATACCCGTCGAAGGTAAGAAGCCTTTCCATGTCGCCGGTGACCCGATCCTACCTGCCAAAGCGCTAGAGCACATATTAAACAATGATCTAAGGAGACTCCATGAAGATGTGCTGGCCAGAGAGAAAAGCCTTCTGATCGCGGAAAAACCTGGATACCCGCTTTACGCGGCTAAGGTGCTGGCTAGGAAGTTGTACGTCGAGAACTGGCCCGCGAATCAGTTCATCATGCGATTTGACTACATTTATGACATGTTCCACATGACCAAGCTGGATTTCCAGTTCATCCGCATGTATGCGCTGTATCTGAACTACTTCATCAGGGTCGAGAACATCAAATATATCTGCGCCGCGGACCCGTACTATATGCATGAGAGCTTCTTGTAAGTTTGCAAAGAGCACGGAGACTATGCGAGCAAGTACCTCGGCGAATTCATGATCGCTAATAAGGACAAGGAAGCAATTGTCGTGCCTTATCATCCCACGTAAGTCATCTGCACATATCCTTTCGTAAGTGTTAATCATTCCTTTGCAAGCATGGAGGCTAATTTGAGGTGTACTTAATTTGCACAGTGGGGGGGGGGCGCCGTCCTCATTGTTCTGTACCCGGAATACTCCCATGCTATGTACTTGGACTCATCGAAGAACATCAGGAAAAAGGATTACAAGCACATAAAGAGTGTTCTCGATAGTGCCCTGATAACCTTCAGCCTGTCTGGTGGATATATCAAGGTGAAAAAGTACAGGAATCGCGGGCTGGCTTTCGGTCATAAGACCGACTTCTGCTGCATCCAGCAACCGCACGCCAGTAGGGATGATGGATTCTACCTCATGCATCACCTGCTCGAGTACAGAAAGGATAATCAACGCCTTCGCATGTCACCTACTACCAATGATGCCGAGATTGTCAGCTGGGCCACAAGCATAGGAAGTACACTGGATCATCGAATCAGAGCTGAGTTTTATCATGTACAGTGTGAACTTGCCCAAGTGATCATGAAGCAGGTCCTCGAACCAACAAGGATGTTCTACCATGGGACAATCACGCGGGAAGATGTCCGAGCACTGCTAATCGCTCAGCGTCTGGACCTGAAGCCTTTCAAGAAGCTCGGGTGCTTCCTCCCTGACTATGAAAATTGGACCGCCGACATGGAGGACTGATTGTTGATGACAATGCATGTGTCACTACTGTCTTTTTCTATGGAAAAACTTTGAATTTATGCACGGCGAAACTATGTGATGTAACTAAACCGCGGTCCTGAACTAGCGTAGATCGCTTTAGTTAATTAGTTTGGGTATGAGGAACTTTGTCATTTATGTTTACTATTGGTTGCTTGTATTTTGCTCCCGGTTACCTCTTTGTTTTCTTAAGTACATTGATGTCTACTACGCAACCTTCTCCTTGTAGACGTTGTTGGGCCTCCAAGTGCAGAGGTTTGTAGGACAGTAGTAAATTTCCCTCAAGTGGATGACCTAAGGTTTATCAATCCGTGGGAGGTGTAGGATGAAGATGGTCTCTCTCAAGCAACCCTGCAACTAAATAACAAAGAGTCTCTTGTGTCCCCAACACACCTAATACAATGGTAAATTGTATAGGTGCACTAGTTCGGCGAAGAGATGGTGATACAAGTGGAATATGGATGGTAGATATGGGTTTTTGTAAGCTGAAAATATAAAAACAGCAAGGTAACTAATGATAAAAGTGAGCACAAACGGTATTGCAATGCTAGGAAACAAGGCCTAGGGTTCATACTTTCACTAGTGCAAGTTCTCTCAACAATAATAACATAATTAGATCATATAACTATCCCTCAACATGCAACAAAGAGTCACTCCAAAGTCACTAATAGCGGAGAACAAACGAAGAGATTATTGTAGGGTACGAAACCACCTCAAAGTTATCCTTTCTGATCGATCTATTCAAGAGTCCGTAGTAAAATAACACGAAGCTATTCTTTCCGTTCGATCTATCATAGAGTTCATACTAGAATAACACCTTAAGACACAAATCAACCAAAACCCTAATGTCACCTAGATACTCCAATGTCACCTCAAGTATCCGTGGGTATGATTATACGATATGCATCACACAATCTCAGATTCATCTATTCAACCAACACAAAGTACTTCAAAGAGTGCCCCAAAGTTTCTACCGGAGAGTCAAGACAAAAATGTGTGCCAACCCCTATGCATAAGTTCACAAGGTCACTGAACTCGCAAGTTGATCACCAAAACATACATCAAGTGAATCACGTGATATCCCATTGTCACCACAGATAAGCACATGCAAGACATACATCAAGTGTTCTCAAATCCTTAAAGGCTCAATCCGATAAGATAACTTCAAAGGGAAAACTCAATCCATTACAAGAGAGTAGAGGGGGAGAAACATCATTAGATCCAACTATAATAGCAAAGCTCGCGATACATCAAGATCGTACCACCTCAAGAACATGAGAGAGAGAGATCAAACACATAGCTACTGGTACATACCCTCATCCCCGAGGGTGAACTACTCCCTCCTCATCATGGAGAGCGTCGGGATGATGAAGATGGCCACCGGTGAGGGATCCCCCCTCCGGCAGGGTGCCGGAACAGGGTCCCGATTGGTTTTTGGTGGCTACAGAGGCTTGCGGCGGCGGAACTCCTGATCTATTCTGTTCCCGGATGTTTTTAGGGTATATGGATATATATAGGCGAAAGAAGTCGGTCAGGGGAGCCACGAGGGGCCCACGAGGGTGGGGGGCGCGCCTCCCTGCCTCGTGGCTTCCTCGAAGCTTCCCTGACATCTACTCCAAGTCTCCTGGATTGCTTCCGTTCCAAAAATAGCTCTCCCGAAGGTTTCATTCCGTTTGGACTCCATTTGATATTCCTTTTCTTCGAAACACTGAAATAGGCAAGAAAATAGCATTTTGGGCTGGGCCTCCGGTTAATAGGTTAGTCCCAAAAATAATATAAAAGTGTATAATAAAGCCCATAAACATCCAAAACGGGTAATATAATAGCATGGAACAATCAAAACTTATAGATATGTTGGAGACGTATCATACATTATGTTGCATATTATCGTTCAATTCATCAACTCACGATGCATGTACATAGATCAGAGATGGCGAAGGGCTACTACGCCGTGTACGTTGGGAGGGTTCCAGGAGTCTACGACCACTGGGCAGCCGCTCAGGCCCAGGTGCACAGGTACCCGGGTGCTAGCCATAGTGGGTTCGACAGCAGAGCCGAAGCGGAAAGTAGTTACTTGAGGTGGACACTCCAGCATGAGCAGGGGCGGGATCGCCGGTACTACATAGTCGCGCTCTTGCTCATGCTGATCGCTCTTCTCTTCTACACCATGGTTTAGATAGAGATGATGAAACTTGTATGTGTGCCATGACCATGCAGTTGCACTTATTCGAGACATGACATTATCGCACTTGTGTATCGCTATTTTCGAGATGTGATGATATTTGTGTTGAATGATGATGATGGTATGATGAGACTACTGTATGTCTATGATATGATGAGAATAGTGTATGTTTAGTATGATCTGATGAAACTATTTTATAGAGCCTGTATAAATACAGCGCAAATACATAGGGGGTGTGGGTCGGCAAAAGCAGGAACATCAGCAGTAGCGCTGGAAAGCACCTAGCAGTAGCGCTGGCTTAGCAGCAACGCTTCATATGAACAAGCGCTACAGATAGTTATCAGTAGCGCGGGTGCAGGGAGCGCTACTGCTAACAATACTTACCAGTAGCGCTGCCTATACCAGCTCTACTGCTACAACTTAGATGTAGCGCGCTAGCAGTAGCGCTGGACTAAGCGCTACTGCTATGCTTATTTCAAGCGCTACTACTATGGTTTTCCCTAGTAGTGAAATATGCCCGAGAGGCAATAATAAAGTTATTATTTATTTCCTTGTTTCATGATAAATGTTTATTATTCATGCTAGAATTGTATTAACCAGAAACTTAGTACATGTGTGAATACATAGACAAATAGAGTGTCCCTAGTATGTCTCTACTTGACTAGCTCGTTAATCAAAGATGGTTAAGTTTCCTACCCATATACATGTGTTGTCACTTGATGAACGGGATCACATCATTAGAGAATGATGTGATGGACAAGACCCATCCGTTAGCTTAGCACTATGATCGTTTAGTTTATTGCTATTGCTTTCTTCACGACTTATACATGTTCCTATGACTATGAGATTATGCAACTCCCGAATACCGGAGGAACACTTAGTGAGCTATCAAACGTCACAACATAACTGGGTGATTATAAAGATGCTCTACAGGTGTCTCCGATGGTGTTTGTTGAGTTGGCATAGATCGAGATTAGGATTTGTCACTCCGATTGTCAGAGAGGTATCTCTGGGCCCTCTCGATAATGCACATAACTATAAGCCTTGCAAGCAATGTGACTAATGAGTTAGTTGCGGGATGATGCATTACGGAACGAGTAAAGAGACTTGCCGGTAACGAGATTGAACTAGGTATTGAGATACTGACGATCGAATCTCGGGCAAGTAACATACCGATGACAAAGGGAACAAAGTATGTTGTTATGCGGTTTGACCGATAAAGATCTTCATAGAATATGTAGGAACCAATATGAGCATCCAGGTTCCGATATTGGTTATTGACCGGAGATGAGTCGTGGTCATGGATACATAGTTCTCGAACCCGTAGGGTCTGCACGCTTAACGTTTGGTGACGATCGGTATTATGAGTTTATGCGATTTGATGTACCGAAGGATGTTCGGAGTCCCGGATGAGATCACGGACATGACGAGGAGTCTCGAAATGGTCGAGACGTAAAGATCGATATATTGGAAGGCTATATTCGGACATCGGAAAGGTTCCGAGTGATTCGGGTATTTTTTGGAGTACTGGAGAGTTACGGGAATTTGCCGGAGGGGTCAATGGGCCTTCATGGGCCTTAGTGGAAATAGAGGGCAGCAAGGAAGTGTGGGCTGCGCCCCCTAGGCCCAAACCGAATTGGTTTAGGGCTTTGGGGGCCGGCCCCCTCTTTCCTTCTCCCCTCCTCCTCTTTCCTTCCCCTCCTAGTTGGACTAGGAAAGGGGGAACATACTCCTAGTAGGAGTAGGATTTCCCCCTTGGGGCACACCCTATGAGGCCGCAGGCCCCCTCCCCTTGCTCCTTCATATACGTGGTCAGGGGGCACCCCAAAGACACACAAGTTGATCATTGATCTCTTAGCCATGTGCGGTGCCCCCCTCCATCATAATCCACCTTGGTCATATCGTTGTAGTGCTTAGGCGAAGCCCTGCGTTGGTAGCTTCATCATCACCGTCATCACGCCGTCGTGCTGATGAAGCTCTCCTTCGACACCTCAGCTGGATCGAGAGTTCGTGGGACGTCACCGAGCCGAACGTGTGCAGATCGCGGAGGTGCTGTACTTCCGGTACTAGGATCGGTCGGATCGTGAACACGTACGACTGCATCAACCGCGTTGTCATAACGCTTCCTCTTACGGTCTACGAGGGTACGTGGACTACACTCTCCCCTCTCATTGCTATGCATCACCATGATCTTGCGTGTGCGTAGGATTTTTTTTGAAATTACTGCGTTCCCCAACGGTGACATCCGAGCCAGGTTTATGCGTAGATGTTATATGCACAAGTAGAACACAAGTGAGTTGTGGGCGATAATAGTCATACTGCTTACCAACATGTCATACTTTGATTCGGTGGTATTGTTGGATGAAGCGGCCCAGACCGACATTACGCGTACGCTTACGCGAGGCTGGTTCTACCGATGTACTTCGCACATAGGTGGCTGGCGGGTGTCAGTTTCTCCAACTTTAGTTGAATCGAGTGTGGCTACGTCTGGTCCTTGTTGAAGGTTAAAACAACACATACTTGACGAAAAATCGTTGTGGTTTTGATGCGTAGGTAAGAACGGTTCTTGCTAAGCCCGTAGCAGCCACGTAAAACTTGCAACAACAAAGTAGAGGACGTCTAACTTGTTTTTGTAGGGCATGTTGTGATATGATATGGTCAAGACGTGATGAGATATAAATTATTGTATGAGATGATCATGTTTTTGAAATTACCGCCAACTGGCAGGAGCCTTATGGTTGTCTCTTTATTGCATAAGATGCAAGTGCCATGTAATTGCTTTACTTTATCGCTATGCGATAGCAATAGTTGCAAAAGCAATAGTTGGCGAGACGACCATATGACGACACGTTGATAGAGATCAAGATGATAGAGATCATGGTGTCATGCCGGTGACGATAGAGATCATGACGGTACTTTGGAGATGGAGATCAAAAGCGCAAGATGATCATGGCCATATCATGTCACATATTTTGATTTCATGTGATGTTTATCCTTTATGCATCTTATTTTGCTTAGTTCGACGGTAGCATTATAAGATGATCTCTCACTAAATTTCAAGGTATAAGTGTTCTCCCTGAGTATGCACCGTTCCAACAGTTCATCGTGGCGAGACACCACGTGATGATCGGGTGTGATAAGCTCTACGTTCACATACAACGGGTGCAAGCCAGTATTGCACACGCGGAATGCTCGGGTTAAACTTGACGAGCCTAGCATATGCAGATATGGCCTTGGAACACTGGAGACCGAAAGGTCAAGCGTGAATCATATAGTAGATATGATCAACATAGTGATGTTCACCATTGAAAACTACTCCATCTCACGTGATGATCGGACATGGTTTAGTTGATTTGGATCACGTGATCATTTAGATGACTAGAGGATGTCTATCTAAGTGGGAGTTCTTGAGTAATATGATTAATTGAACTTTAATTTATCATGAACTTAGTCCTGGTAGTATTAGCATATCAATGTCGTAGATCAATAGCTCGCGATGTAGCTCCCCATTTATTTTTTATTTGTTCCTAGAGAAATATAACTTGAAAGATGATAGTAGCAATGATGCGGACTTGATTCGTGATCTGAGGATTTTCCTCATTGCTGCACAAAAAATTATGTCCTTGATGCACCGCTAGGTGACAGAACTATTGCAGGAGCAGATGCAGACGTTATGAACGTTTTGACAAGCTCGGTATGATGACTACTTGATAGTTTAGTGCACCATGCTTTACAGCTTAGAACCGGGACTTCAAAAATGTTTTGAACGCCACGGAGCATATAAGATGTTGCAAGAGTTGAAATTAGTATTACATACTCATGCCACGTATCAAGAGGTATGAGATCTCTGACAGTACTTTGCCTACAAGATGTTGGAGAATAGCTCAACCAGTGAGCATGTGCTCAGATTGTCTGAGTACTACAATCGCTTGAATCAAGTGGGAGTTAATCTTCCAGATAAAATAGTGATTGACAGAGTTCTCTAGTCACTATCACCAAGTTACTGGAACTTCGTGATAAACTATAATATGCAAGGGATAAATAAATCGATTCCCGAGCTCTTCGTGATGCTGAAATCGACGAAGGTAGAAATCAAGAAAAGCATCAATTGTTGATGGTTGACAAGACCACTGGTTTCAAGTAAAAGGGCAAGGGAAAGAAAGGGAACTTCAAGAAGAATGGCAAGCAAGTTGCCACTCACATGAAGAAGCCCAAAGCTAGACCCAAGCCTGAAACTGAGTGCTTCTACTGCAAAGGAAATGGTCACTGGAAGTGGAACTGCCCTAGATACTTGGCGGATAAGAAGGATGGCAAAGTGAACAAAGGTATATTGGATATACATGTTATTGATGTGTACTTTACTAGTGTTTATAGCAACACCTCGGTATTTGATACTGGTTCAGTTGCTAAGCGTAGTAACTCGAAACGGGAGTTGCAAAATAAACAGAGACTAGTTAAGGGCGAGGTGATGATGTGTGTTGGAAGTGATTCCAAGGTTGATAAGATCACCATCGCACACTCCATTTACCTTCGGGATTAGTGTTGAACCTAAAATAAATGTTATTTGGTGTTTGCGTTGAGCATGAATATGATTGGATCGTGTTTATTGCAATATGGTTATTCAAGTCAAAGAATAATTGTTGTTCTATTTACATGAATAAAACCTTCTATGGTCATACACTCAATATAAATGGTTTATTGAATCTCGATCATAGTGATACACATATTCCTAATATTGATGCCAAAAGATGCAAAGTTAATAATGATAGTGCAACTTATTTGTGGCACTGCCGTTTAGGTCATATTGGTGTAAAGCGCATGAAAAAACTCCATGCTGATGGGCTTTTGGAATCACTTGATTATGAATCACTTGATTCTTGCGAACCATGCCTCATGGGCAAGATGACTAAGACTCCGTTCTCCGGAACAATGGAGCGAGCAACTGACTTATTGGAAATAATACATGCTGATGTATCTGGTCCGATGAGTGTTGAGGCTCGCGGCGGGTGAGGGAGTCCTGGACTAAGGGGTCCTCGGGCGTCCGACCTGTTATCCATGGGCCGGACTGATGGGCTATGAAGACACGAAGACCGAAGACTATACCCGTGTCCGGATTGGACTCTACTTAGCGTGGAAGGCAAGCTAGGCGATTGATTATGAAGATTCCCTCTTATGTAACCGACCTCGTGTAACCCTAGATCTCTCCGGTGTCTATATAAACCGGAGAGCGTAGTCCAGATAGGACAGATTCATGACCATATACTCATAGGCTAGACTTCTAGGGTTTAGCCATTACGATCTCGTGGTAGATCAACTCTTGTAACACTCATATTCATCAAGATCAATCAAGCAGGAAGTAGGGTATTACCTCCATAGAGAGGGCCCGAACCTGGGTAAACATCGTGTCCCCCGTCTCCTATTACCATCGATCCTAGACGCACAGTTCGGGACCCCCTACCTGAGATCCGTCGGTTTTGACACCGACATTGGTGCTTTCATTGAGAGTTCCGCTGTGCCGTCAATGAAAGGATTCGATGGCCCCTTCGATCGTCAGTAATGACGTGATCCAGGGAGAAACCTTCCTCCCCGGACAAATCTTTGTATTCGGCGGCTTCGTACTGCGGGCCAACTCGCTAGGCCATCTGGAGCAGATCGATAGCTACGCCCCTGGCCATCAGGTCAGATTCGGAAGCCTGAACTACGTCACGGACATCCGTGGAGACTTGATCTTCGACGGATTCGAGACCACGGCAACCGCTCCCCTTCGCCCCGATAAACATGGCTTAAACCTGTCATCGGGTCGCATCCAGGAGATAGCTCCTGTAACAACTCTGGCCTTAGAGCCGGAGCAGATCAAGTCGTCCGAAGATGGGAAACTCAACCCCATCATGGGGGCTAACAACTCGGTGGTGGTGGAGCCGCATGCAGATTCCACTTCGTACGATACTTGCATCAACGGAACCCCGGACTTGTCTCCGATATCGAGTTCCGAACCCAGCGAGCCCGCGAATACCAAACTCGATCGGCTATCGATCTTCAAGTTCAGCGCCGCGGATATCTTCCAACACTCGCCCATGGGCTACCTACTAAATTCACTAAAAAACCTATCCCTGGCAGATGGCTCATCACCGAACTATGTTCGGTTCGGCCTTACGGCGGACGATGGAGAATTTTGCTTCCCACCCGCCACCCACTCCATAGCCACCGTCGACGAACCAACCAATATGCCTGACCCCCGCTCCGAAGACATCGGCGGTTTGGACGACGATGAGGGGCAAAACCAGAGCTTACTATCCGCTACACATGGGGCGGCCACTTCCTGGTATGACGTATGTATGGTGGACACACCCAACGACGATCTCAACGATGACAAAGAGGGTCCAGTCGAGGATAAGCCTCCTCATACACAGCCGAACACCGGCGCCCCCGGCGCCACTCTCAGTCACGTCACTCAAGGGAAAACAATATTAGCATCGGAGGTGATAGTACTCCGGACAACGAAGACCCTGTTCAGACTGGATCCGAACAGGAGGTCAAGGAAAGCGGACAGGATAGCCCTGATGAACAGGCCACATACGGAGACTCGGAGGATAGTAATTATCTTCCACTCTCTGAGGAAGAAGAGAGCCTCGGCAACGAGGAATTCATCGTGCCCAAGGAACCTCTAGAACAGGAGCGCTTTAAACGCCAGCTCATAGCCACGGCAAGGAGCCTAAGGAGGAAGCAACTGCAGCTTCAAGTGAGCCAAGATTTGCTCAACGATAGATGGACCGAGGTCCTGGCCACCGAAGAATACGGCCTTAGCGTCCCAGACAAAAGCCACCACAACAGTAGGTGGCTCCCTCAATACGATGGCAAGGCTTTGGAGCCCACACCACCATCGAATAAGCCGGTAGGCCGACCATAGTTCGGTCCGGGCAAGGCAGCAGCCCCAGCAGAGCACCATACAAACCCATCCGGCCATCTAAGCAAGAATAAAGAGGCTCGGGGGACACTCGCGACATCCAACAAGAACCGGAGGGTAGAACCGGACACACAAAATCGACACACAGATCACGGAGACATGCCCCGGCCAGCAATAACGGTTATCTATTCGGACACAACAGACCCGAGCACGCTCGATCCGAAAACCGTAAGCGGAGCCCGCCGGATGTGATTCACAGTGTGGCCCAACATAGAGGATCCGCACACCCTCTTTGCTTCACCAACGAGGTAATGGAGCATGAATTCCCAGACAGGTTTAAACCCATCAACATCGAATCATACGATGGAACAACAGATCCCGCAGTATGGATTGAGGACTTCCTCCTCCATATCCACTTGGCTCGCGGAGGCGACCTTCATGCCATTAAATACCTGCCTCTCAAGCTCAAGGGGCCAGCACGGTACTGGCTAAACAGTTTGCCAGAAAATTCTATTGGCAGCTGGGAAGATCTGGAAGATGCCTTTCGTGACAACTTCCAAGAAACATATGTCCGGCCACCGGAGGCCGATGACTTAAGTCATATTGTCCAACAGCCCGGCGAGTCAGCCAGGGAACTCTGGAGTAGGTTCT
Source organism: Aegilops tauschii subsp. strangulata (assembly GCF_002575655.3). Classification (NCBI taxonomy): domain Eukaryota; kingdom Viridiplantae; phylum Streptophyta; class Magnoliopsida; order Poales; family Poaceae; genus Aegilops; species Aegilops tauschii. Next base: position 43,707,302 of record NC_053038.3, read on the forward strand.
TAGTCAAAAAGAACCAAATTGTCGACTGTCCGGACACAGAAGCCCTAGCGGCCTTCAAACATAGCATCCAGGATGAATGGCTGGCACGTCACCTCGGCCAGGAAGGACCCAAATCCATGACAGCCCTTACCGCTCTAATGACTCGCTTTTGTGCGGGAGAAGACAACTAGCTCGCTCGCAAAAGCAACAACGCCAGCGACCCGGGCACTTCCGAAATCCGAGACGGCAACGACAAGCCACGACTAAACGAGCATAACAGTCGCAACAATTGTGCAACATAGCGGTCAACGCCGGATTTCACAATTCGAAACCCGGTCAACGGAAGAAGCCATTTAAGGCCAAACAGGACGGACCATCCGCCCTTGATAGGATATTGGACCGACCTTGTCAGATTCACGGCCACCCTGATAAGCCAGCTAACCACACCAACAGAAACTGTTGGGTCTTCAAGCAGGCAGGCAAGCTTAATGCCGAATACAAGGGGAGCAAGCCACCAAGCGATAAAGACGACGGCAAGGCTCGCCAGCCGAACACCGGGAGCCAGAAGCAGTTTCCCTCCGACGTTCGACCACTACCGGAGCGGAAATAGCAGTTCGGCTTCCGCCACCCACCCACTATGATGGCAGGATTTACACCACGCGTACATCACTACGTGCTCAAGATACCATGGGCATCGGCGGAAACACAATACGGACAACCCTGCAAGCATTCCCGTAACATTTTTTATCCATTCTTCTTTACTTTTCTTTATTATAAACAGGTGACCGACAGGACTGCATATACAACGGACTCTGTCGGAGTTCGGATCCGCACACTCACCTAAGGGGTTACTTCAGATAAGGACTCCCCTCCCAGAGGACGGGCGGCGCAGACGTGCGACAGGAGGTCCAAAATAGTTTTTGTAGACCGCACTCTTTATTTGGAGCCTGTACTATGCCTTTTTTCCTCCGTTCCTGACCCTGAGCATGTCAAATGGGGGGGGTTGTGGATTTTTCCTTTTTTATATATGAATTTTTCATTGGCTTATTGCTCCACTCCCAGTAAACTTCATCCGAACTAATGTTCTATACTCTTTTTACAATGAGTACGGCCGCAACGGCGGTGTTACAAGACGCACCTCGGCATAACCGGCTAGGGGCTCGGTTTGGGAACAAATGAGTCGCCAATAAAAGCCCGAACAACTCTATAGCATACTTCAGCGTCGCAAGTTTGGCCTTATATGCATCAGCTCCGAATCATTGTCTTTGGTCAATAGTTGGGTTGCCCGGCTCCTGTGTTTGCTATCCTACGTTCCGCTCTATCGGCTAGGGTAGTAAAGGGAGAACTACTGCGATTGTGCCCTGGCTTTGACCGGATGAGCACCTCAGTAGAGAAAGCCGAAAACTGACTGTCATGATGCGGTGAGAGCTGGTCAACCACTTGACGACTTATTTGAATCTTTAGCGATTCCCCGTGTCACACGAAGGGTCTTTTTCAGATCAAAACATGTAAGGCACAATATTACGATACGCCACATACATACTAGGGGCTATGTCGTAGCCCCACCATAAAACTCCTATGGCTAAGTGAAAGTGTTAACGCCCTATAGTCCGATTGCCTGGTTCGCCGCATTATCACCTGCTTTATGGACCAAGACGTTGGATAAAGAGTGATTCAATGCTTTTCCGAACACCCCCGTATTTCCTACGAGGGGGCTGAAGCCGACGACTGGAAAACTTTCAAATTACATTAAAAATGGCCACACAGGAGGAATACAAGCTTTCGAGCAAAAAAATAGATTAACTATAAAGTTGTCTGTTACAAGCCTTGTACACATCACTCGAATATTATGTCTTTCGAGCACTGACCCTCTATCAAGCGGGTGGCCTCTAGGACATCTCCAATATAATGCTCCGGTTCCGGACGGTCCTTGCCTTCGGGTGGACTCTTCATCGCAATATTGATGGCCTTCATCTTACCCCAGAACGTCTTGACTCGGGCGAAGGCCATCCGTGCACCTTCAATGCACGCCGACCGCTTCATAGCGTCAATATGCGGCACCGCGTCAGCAAGCCGCTGCACCAGGCCGAAGTAATTACTCGGAATAGGTTCAGTCGGCCACAAAAGGACTACGACGTTCTTCATGGCAGCGCCGTATATCCTATGCAGCTCGGCCCACTGGGACATCTGTTCATTCAGCAACAGAGGGCGCTTCGACGCGCCGAATTGCGACTAGAAAAGCTTCTCCGTTGCACACCCCTCTTGCGCCTGATAAAACTGCGCCGCATCGGAAGAACTCTTCGGCAAGTCTAAAAAATTGTCCGGAGAACTCCATACTTGGTTAAGCTGAGCATAGTTCGGATCGCCGAACTTAGCCTGTAGCAAAAACGGCTTCGCAATATCCTCCTCCGTGACGGAAGAGGCCACCCACCAGCCTGAACGGCTGGGCCCGGACATGATTGGGGCGGCTGGTGATTGGAACTCGAGGGCTAGAACTCGAAGAGGCTGGGATTGAGGAAGAAGCAAGTGCAGAAGAGAAAGACAAGTCCGGGTCCCTATATAAAGGCCCAGAATATCGAGCGTCCCCTCCTGGGTCTCGAAACTTACCTATCCTCAAAGAGTTGTACCCAGGGGACGGTTGGGTTACCCATACCAACATTATTGAAAATCCCGTGAATAAGGGGACACGGTCTCTGCTTTAACAAGACGTGCCAGTAAAACCGCTTCCCGAGACGTAGGGCGATAGGATAGCCAACGGTTGGAAATAATAACCGGGCGGGCATGATGCAATGTCCCAACAGTTGTCGACCGATTGGACTCGTGGAGTATTGTATTTTCTGCAATTATGTACACAGGTCCGGATACAATCATCACATCCGAAGACTATATCGGAGTTCGGAGGAAGGGGAACCCGCCTTGCAATGCCGAAGACAATCTGCGTGCCGGACTCCTCGTCATTGAAGCCAGGTTCAGGGGCTACTGAGGGAGTCCTGGACTAAGGGGTCCTCGGGCGTCCGGCTTGTTATCCATGGGCCAGACTGATGGCCTATGAAGACACGAAGACCGAAGACTATACCCGTGTCCGGATTGGACTCTACTTGGCGTGGAAGGCAAGCTAGGCGATTGATTATGAAGATTCCCTCTTATGTAACCGACCTTGTGTAACCCTAGATCTCTCTGGTGTCTATATAAACCGGAGAGCGTAGTCCGGATAGGACAGATTCATGACCATATACTCATAGGCTAGACTTCTAGGGTTTAGCCATTACGATCTCGTGGTAGATCAACTCTTTTAACACTCATATTCATCAAGATCAATCAAGCAGGAAGTAGGGTATTACCTCCATAGAGAGGGCCCGAACCTGGGTAAACATCGTGTCCCCCGTCTCCTGTTACCATCGATCCTATACGCACAGTTCGGGACCCCCAACCCGAGATCCGCCGGTTTTGACACCGACAGCGGGTATCATTATTTTCTGACCTTCACAGATGATTTGAGCGGATATGGGTATATCTACTTGATGAAACACAAGTCTAAAACATTTGAAAAGTTCAAAGAATTTCAGAGTGAAGTGGAGAATCGTCGTAACAAGAAATTAAAGTTCCTACAATCTGATCGCAGAGGCGAATATTTGAGTTACGAGTTTGGCCTTCAATTAAAACAATGTGGAAAAGTTTCACACCTGGAACACCATAGCATAATGGTGTGTCCGAACGTCATAACCGTAGTTTATTGGATATAGTGCAATCTACGATGTCTCTTACCGATTTACCACTATTATTTTGGGGTTATGCATTAGAGACAGCTACATTCACATTGAAAAGGGCACCGTCTAAATCTGTTGAGACGACACCGTATGAACTATGGTTTGGCAAGAAACCTGAGCTGTCGTTTCTTAAAGTTTGGGGTTGGAATGCTTATGTGAAAAAGTTTCAACCTGATAAGCTCGAACCCAAATCGGAGAAGTGCGTCTTCATAGGATACCCAAAAAAAATGTTGGGTACACCCTCTAATACAAATTTGAAGGCAAGATCTTTGTTGCTAAGAATGGATCCTTTCTAGAGAAGGAGTTTCTCTCGAAAGAAGTGAGTGGGAGGAAAGTAGAACTTGATGAGGTAATTGTACCTACTCCCTTATTGGAAAGTAGTTCATCACAGAAATCAGTTCCAGTGATTCCTACACCAATCAGTGAGGAAGCTAATGATGATGATCATGAAACTTCAGATCAAGTTACTACCGAACCTCGTAGGTCAACCAGAGTAAGGTACCGCACCAGAGTGGTACGGTAATCCTGTTCTGGAGGTCATGTTACTTGACCATGACGAGCCTACGAACTATGAGGAAGCGATGATGAGCCCAGATTCCACGAAATGGCTTGAGGCCATGAAATCTGAGATGGGATCCATGTATGAGAACAAAGTGTGGACTTTGGTTGACTTGCCCGATGATCGGCAAGCCATAGAAAATAAATGGATCTTCAAGAGGAAGACGGATGCTGATAGTAGTGTTACTATCTACAAAGCTAGGCTTGTCGAAAAAGGTTTTTGACAAAGTTCAAGGTGTTGACTACAATGAGATTTTTCTCACTCGTAGCGATGCTTAAGTCTGTCCAAATCATGTTAGCAAATTGCCATAGTTTATGAAATCTGGCAAATGGATGTCAAAACTACATTCTTAATGGATTTCTTAAAGAAGAATTGTATATGATGCAACAAGAACATTCTGCCGATCCTAAAGGTGCTAACAAAATGAGCAAGCTCCAGCGACCCATCTATGGACTGGTGCAAGCATCTCGGAGTTGGAATATATGCTTTGATGAGTTGATCAAAGCATATAGTTTTATACAGACTTGTGGTGAAGCCTGTATTTACAAGAAAGTGAGTGGGAGCACTACATCCTTTCCAATAAGTATATGTGAATGACATCTTATTGATCAAAAATGATGTAGAAATTTCTGGAAAGCATAAAGGAGTGTTTGAAAGGAGTTTTTCAAAGAAAGACCTCGGTGAAGCTGCTTACATATTAAGCATCAAGATCTATAGAGATAGATCAAGACGCTTGATAAGTTTTTTCAATGAGTACATACCTTGACAAGTTTTTGAAGTAGTTCAAAATGGAACAGTCAAAGAAAGAGTTCTTGCCTGTGTTGCAAAGTGTGAAGTTGAGTCTTACTTTGACTGTTCTCTCTCTATCTTCTGCCATGAACTATGGGTGTTAATCGCATGCTGATGTGAACTATTGGTGTTAAATCACATGGCGATGTGAACTAGATTATTGACTCTAGTGCAAGTGGGAGACTGAAGGAAATATGCCCTAGAGGCAATAATAAAGTTATTATTTATTTCCTTATTTCATGATAAATGTTTATTATTCATGCTAGAATTGTATTAACCGGAAACTTAGTACATGTGTGAATACATAGACAAACAGAGTATCCCTAGTATGCCTCTACTTGACTAGCTCGTTAATCAAAGATGGTTAAGTTTCCTAGCCATAGACATGTGTTGTCATTTGATGAACGGGATCACATCATTAGAGAATGATGTGATGGACAAGACCCATCCGTTAGCTTAGCACTATGATCGTTTAGTTTATTGCTATTGCTTTCTTCACGACTTATACATGTTCCTATGACTATGAGATTATGCAACTCCCGAATACCGGAGGAACACTTAGTGTGCTATCAAACGTCACAACGTAACTGGGTGATTATAAAGATGCTCTACAGGTGTCTCCGATGGTGTTTGTTGAGTTGGCATATATCGAGATTAGAATTTGTCACTCCGATTGTCAGAGAGGTATCTCTGGGCCCTCTCGGTAATGCACATCACTATAAGCCTTGCGAGCAATGTGACTAATAAGTTAGTTGCGGGATGATGCATTACGAAACGAGTAAAGAGACTTGCCGGTAACGAGATTGAACTAGGTATTGAGATACCGATGATCGAATCTCGGGCAAGTAACATACCGATGACAAAGGGAACAAAGTATGTTGTTATGCGGTTTGACCGATAAAGATCTTCGTAGAATATGTAGGAACCAATATGAGCATCCAGGTTCCGCTATTGGTTATTGATCGGAGATGAGTCTCGGTCATGTCTACATAGTTCTCGAACCCGTAGGGTCCGCACGCTTAACGTTTGGTGACGATCGGTATTATGAGTTTATGTGATTTGATTTACCGAAGGATGTTTGGAGTTCCGGATGAGATCACGGACATGACGAGGAGTCTCGGAATGGTTGAGACATAAAGATCGATATATTGGAAGGCTATATTCGGACATCAGAAAGGTTCCGAGTGATTCGAGTATTTTTCGGAGTACCAGAGAGTTACGGGAATTCACCGGAGGGGTCAATGGGCCTTCATGGGCCTTAGTGTAAATAGAGGGCAGCAAGGAAGTGTGGGGTGCGCCCCCCTAGGCCCAAACTGAATTGGTTTAGGGCTTTGGGGGTCGGCCCCCTCTTTCCTTCTCCCCTCCTCCTCTTTCCTTCCCCTCCTAGTTGGACTAGGAAAGGGGGAACCTACTCCTAGTAGGAGTAGGATTTCCCCCTTGGGGCGCACCCTATGAGGCCACCGGCCCCCTCCCCTTGCTCCTTTATATACGTGGCCAGGGGGCACCCCAAAGACACACAAGTTGATCATTGATCTCTTAGCCGTGTGCGGTGCCCCCCTCCACCATAATCCACCTCGGTCATATCGTTGCAGTGCTTAGGCGAAGCCCTGCGCCGGTAGCTTCATCATCACCGTCATCACGCCGTCATGCTGACGTAGCTCTCCCTCGACACTCAGCTGGATCGAGAGTTCGTGGGACGTCATCGAGCCAAACGTGTGCAGATCGCGGAGGTGCCGTAGTTTCAGTACTAGGATCGGTTGGATCGTGAAGACGTACGAGTACATCAACCGCGTTGTCATAATGCTTCCGCTTACGGTCTACGAGGGTACGTGGACTACACTCTCACCTCTCGTTGCTATGCATCACCATGATCTTGCATGTGCGTAGGAATTTTTTTGAAATACTACGTTCCCCAACAAATGGGACCCAAACGGGCGCCTCAAACGCCTGGATTGACCGACACCCCTCATATCCTGCCCAAATATGGGGCGGATATGGGTGCCCGGGCGCGTCCACCACGTCAGACCCGGCCCACATTGGCCCACCCGAGCCCATATATATTCCTCCCCATCCGCTCGCCGGACCAAACCCTAGTCACTTCACTCCACTCCCCTCCGCCATCCAAGCTCCCGTCTGGCCTTCTCCGGCATGGCGGGCAGCGGATCCGAGTCCTGCACCTTCATCCGTCGACCCCGAGCTCATCCGACGCGATCCCGAGGAGGAGATGGTCGTCCGGCTTGCGCCTTGTCGCTCCCGGGAGGAGGCCCGTGCGAGGCAGCGCTCGGACTCCTTCCGTCGGGATTCCATTGCGTCCGCCCAAATGACGCATGGATCGCGCTTGTTGTGTCGTCGCTGCCTCACCGGAGATGGTGCGGTCCGTCCGGCGTCCGACCGCGGTGTCGGACGCACAACCCCTCCGTTGGCGTGTCGAGGCCATGGATGCACCATGGGCGTCGTCTGACACAAACATCGCGCGGCGTTCCCGCCATGCGAGGCAGCGGACGCGGGAGGCGGCGGCGGCCCTTGCGGTAGTGGACGTCGACGAGGCAGAGTCGCATTCTCCGGCGCCCCGTATGGTGCACTAGTCCAGGCGCCGCAACCGCGTCGTGGTGCATGTCGCCGGCTTATCCCAGGATGGATCCATCATCGATCTGATATCGACCGCACCGTTTGGGTTCCGAGCTCCGACGAGGAAGAGTAGGACACCAGAGACGACGACGTGTTGAGTCCCTTGAGCCGGCTCGTGTCGTATGCCCTACTCTATCTTGCTGGCGACCGAACTAACACTCCGGGGAGCGCAACCGGCCATCGGACATGGGCACGCCGGAACCGGTAAGCTCCGCTTAGATTAGGTTTCACGTTGCATGCAATAATATGGATTTGAGGTTTCTAATTTAAGATGTCCGGTTGTAGAATTAAATATTTGAGGCGTGACCGGTGTCTATTCGCGGACGCGCTCGGTCGTGTTTGTCCGCGGATGTTTGAGCGGTCGAATTTGCCAAGTCCGGATATAGATACTCTTATATACAGTATGTAAACCGTAGCACCCCAAATCCTTTATTCCTAGGTTCGCCACTAAATTGTGTATTCTCCAATTCTTCTCCATTAGTAAGTTGCAATGGGGGCAATTCAACATCTTTTGGTAGAATATGTGCATTCCAAGACGGTCAATCGATGGTGGCAAGACTTGGACAAATCAACTAGGACGAGATTCATGTTTGTTGTCAGTATGACAAATGCACAAATTAATACAAGTAATCAATAACGAAAATTCTGTATTTGATCAATTCCAGCACGGCCACAAACTAACAAAAGAATGATGTTATAGACAACTAGTACAATCAATCAACTCATTGGCCGCAAAAAAAAATCTCATCAAAGAGACCTCTCTCCTTTTAGAAATTAGAATTCGTCGCCGTTGTTCAAGCCCTCGACTCATACGACCTCGTAGATGACGACCTGCGCGGTGTCGAAGCCGAACCGCGGCTGGACGCCGTCGCCGAACCCTCCCGATGCGGCGAAGGGCCGGAAGCCAGCAGCCACGTCTTCGCCGTCAAAGCCGGCGGCCCTCCGATCCGTCGACGCGGCCTCGGCGGCGCCCGACGACGACGTGGAGGTGGACTGCGGCGGCTTGTAGTACATGCGCGCCGTCTGCGGGCAGTGGGAGTGGAACCTGGCCGCGATGCGCACGCCCATGTCCAGCATCTCCACGTACTTCGACATCTCGACCGGTATATTCCTCCTCTGTCTGCCTTCTTTCTCTGCCGCCGGCGAACAACGGAACAAGCAAGCTAGGAGGAGCGGTGGCTACGGCGGATGTGTGCTGCGTCGTGTGCTTCGGGTGGCACGGGAGAGACGGGGGAACGGCCGCGGAGGTTATATAGGTGGGCGGGGCGCGGCGAGGCTTGGGCGAGGAGGCAGCTGGGAAACGGGAGCCTCGTGGATTTCGCGGTGGCTTCTGCGGTGGGAAGTTGACATAAACGTGGCCCCTCGTTTCCGGGCTGGGTCCGCGGGGGCAAGTAGTTGGGGGCGGAAACGGCCGGACTAGTGGTGCATGCGCTTTTGACCGGGGAGTTAAGGTTGCCGTCGCCCGACGACCACGTAAAAGGGGCAGCGTGAACGGGCGAGACTTGCTGGGTGCAGCAGTGTGGGCTGGGCTGGCGGCCGCGCGCGACCGTTTCTGCCGTGCGTTTGCTCCTTCTGTGGTCGTCTCTTTCACCGCTCGCTCGCCGTTCGGGTCCGTAAAAGGCAGCCGGGATAGAGGCCGTTTTCTTTTCTCTCCACGTGATATGGACTCGCGAAAAGGCGCTACTCTCTCACCAAGCAAGTAGTGAAGTTCATTCACCTCAAAAAAAAAAAAAGCAAGTAGTGAAGGGAACCCGTCAAAAAAGGAAAAAAAAGCAAGTAGTGAACGGAGGGGAAGCGGTCGCGATTGGAGGGGTCGTGTGGTGGCCTCGTTCACTGGACTCGATCTTTGGGGAGCATGTCGTTGTCGTGCGATATTGGATGGGATTTGGGGATTGCGCCGCTCGCGCTCACGCGCACGGCTCGGCATGTACCTCGTGGCAGAGGCTATGTTCAGACGGTGCGTGTTGATTAGCATGTATGCTAGGGAAGTGTCAAATGTTGATGACGTTTCAACAAACCAGTACTAGCAATAAACAAAGCGGCCCCCTCCGATCCAGATCCAAACAAATTAAATGGAGAAGTCCAATTGCGGGCAAAGCTACTGCTAGTATAGTACTACCTCTTTTTCAGTTTACAGGGCGTGGGCGTACCCCTAGGTCGTCAATTTGACCAACCTAATACAAGTCATATATTACAAAAAAATACCAACATAAATTTCGGAGTTTCTACTTTCAAAAGGTATAATTTTTGTGTTATATAGTTTATATTAGGATGATAAAATTGGCAACCTAGGTATACGCGCAGGACTTGTAAACTGAAATGGAGGTAGTATTCTTCTTCCAGAGAGCTACTAGCTTACTAGTAGTCCTTTTTTTCTGAGACAGTAGTTTTAGGTCACCCCCACACCCCCAACAAGTCACTGAGAGACAGAGGAAGAGAGAGAGCAGCTCCAATCACTCCAACAAGTCATTTATACTCATGGATTGCTGCGATTGCTGCCGGGATTAGGTTAACTAGAATACCCCGCTCGATTGCTGCGATTGTTGCGGGGATTAGGTTAACTAGAATACCCCGCGCGATTGCTGCGGGGATTGGTTGCAATATTTTTTGATGAAATTTAAATGAAAAGATTAAAATAGATATAATATAATGTATCTGGTTATTATATATATATATATATATATATATATATATATATATATATATATAACATAAGTAGCATTTTTCATGCATGTTAAGAGTACCCCCTCTGTGTTACCACGGTGAGGTATTCAGTGAAATTTAATGGAGCTCTATTGGAAGCATTCTCCCCAACTTGAGGCCTCTGTCAAGGTGACACTCTCTCTCCGTTTCTATTTTTATTTGTGGCTGACGGTCTCTCGACTCTTCTACAATCTGAGGTAGCAACTGGAAGTCTTACACCGGTGAAGGTGTGTCGTCGGGCACCAGGGGTCTCCCACCTCCTTTTCGCCGATGACACACTCCTCTTTTTTAAGGCAAATGCGGAGCAAGCTTTGAGAGTTAAACATGTCATTGATACTTATGCTGCAAGTACCGGTCAACTCATTAATCCAGCAAAGTGCTCAATCCAATTTAGCAAGCTTTGTCCGCTATAAGATCAGGAAGCAACACGCCAAATCCTTCATGTGGAGCAACAAGTGTTTGAAGCGAAATACTTGGGTCTACCAACTCCGGAAGGTCGCATGAGTCTGTTGGGTAACGTAGTAATTTCAAAAAAATTCCTACGCACACGCAAGATCATGGTGATGCATAGCAACGAGAGGGGAGAGTGTTGTTTACGTACCCTCGTAGACCGAAAGCGGAAGCGTTAACACAACGCGGTTGATGTAGTCGAACGTCTTCACGATCCGACCGATCAAGTACCGAACGCACGGTACCTCCGAGTTCAGCACACGTTCAGCTCGATGACGTCCCTCGAACTCCGATCCAGCCGAGTGTTGAGGGAGAGTTTCGTCAGCACGACGGCGTGGTGACAATGATGATGTTCTACCGACGTAGGGCTTCGCCTAAGCACCGCTACGATATTATCGAGGTGTAATATGGTGGAGGGGGGCACCGCACACGGCTAAGAGATCAATGATCAATCGTTGTCTCTGGGGTGCCCCCCTGCCCCCGTATATAAAGGAGCAAGGGGGAGGCCGCCGACCAAGGAGGAGGGCGCGCCAAGGGGTGAGTCCTACTCCCACCGGGAGTAGGACTCCTCCTTTCCTTGTTGGAATAGGAGAAGGGAAGGGAGAAGGAGAAAGAAGGAAGGGGGCGCCCCCCTCCCTAGTCCAATTCGGACTAGTCCATGGGGAGGGGTGCGGCCACCCTTTGGGGCCTTTCTCTCCTTTCCCGTATGGTCCATTAAGGCCCAATACGAATTCCCGTAACTCTCCGGTACTCCGAAAAATACCCGAATCACTCGGAACCTTTCCGAAGTCCGAATATAGTCGTCCAATATATCGATCTTTACGTCTCAGCCATTTCGAGACTCCTCGTCATGTCCCCGATCTCATCCGGGACTCCGAACTCCTTCGGTACATCAAAACACATAAACTCATAATATAACCGTCATCGTAACGTTAAGCGTGCGGACCCTATGGGTTCGAGAACTATGTAGACATGACCGAGACACCTCTCCGGTCAATAACCAATAGCGGAACCTGGATGCTCATATTGGCTCCCACATATTCTACGAAGATCTTTATCGGTCAGACCGCATAACACATACGTTGTTCCCTTTGTCATCGGTATGTTACTTGCCCGAGATTCGATCGTTGGTATCTCGATACCTAGTTCAATCTCGTTACCGGCAAGTCTCTTTACTCGTTCCGTAATACATCATCCCGCAACTAACTCATTAGTTACAATGATTGCAAGGCTTATAGTGATGTGTATTACTGAGTGGGCCCAGAGATACCTCTCCGACAATCGGAGTGACAAATCCTAATCTTGAAATACGCCAACCCAACAAGTACCTTTGGAGACACCTGTAGAGCACCTTTATAATCACCCAGTTACGTTGTGACGTTTGGTAGCACACAAAGTGTTCCTCCGGTAAACGGGGGTTGCATAATCTCATAGTCATAGGAACGTGTATAAGTCATGAAGAAAGCAATAGCAACATACTAAACGATCGAGTGCTAAGCTAACGGAATGGGTCAAGTCAATCACATCATTCTCCTAATGATGTGATCCCGTTAATCAAATGACAACTCATGTCCATGGCTAGGAAACATAACCATCTTTGATCAACGAGCTAGTCAAGTAGAGGCATACTAGTGACACTCTGTTTGTCTATGTATTCACACAAGTATTATGTTTCCGGTTAATACAATTCTAGCATGAATAATAAACATTTATCATGATATAAGGAAATAAATAATAACTTTATTATTGCCTCTAGGGCATATTTCCTTCAGAGTCGTGGTAAATTCCAGAGTCTTCAGGCCAAACTCGCACAGTGTATATTGCTTTGGGGTGACAATAATCAAGCACAGAGTGGGAGAGAAATCCTTATCAAGTCGATCGCGCAAACACTACCGACATATGTTATGGGAGTTTTTAAACTTCCATTCTTTGTTTGTGATGACTTATCCAAGTTGATCCGAGACTTTTGGTGGGGAGCGGAAAATGGGAAGCGCAAAACACATTGGCTCAGTTGGAATAAGATGATCAGATCAAAAGGGCAAGGTGGAATGGGATTCCGAGATATGCGGATTTTTAATCAGGCACTACTGGCTCGTCAAACTTGGCGGTTGCTGCAAACATCGGATAATCTGTGTGCACGCGTACTGAAGGCCCGATACTACCCACAAGGCAACCTACTAGACACTGTGTTTACAGGGCAACCCTCGTCAACTTGGTCTGCTATATCTTATGGGCTGGAACTTCTGAAGGAAGGCATGATATGACGCATTGGTAATGATGAATCGGTCCGCATCTGGCGCGACAATTGGATACCACGCTAGTCCTCGCTCAAGCCGTTTAGCGCTCGAGGCGGGTCCAGACTCATCAGAGTTTTGAGCTTGCTTGACGAACGAGGTACATGGGATGTAGCTGCCGTGTGGGCTAACTTTCTACCGATCGATGCTAGGGCCATTTTATCCATCCGTACCTCACCAAGACGTGAACCGGACTTTCTTGCCTGGCAGCCGGAGAAAAACGGTATCTTCTCTGTTAAGAGTGCTTATAAGCTTGGTCTCAGCTTGACAGAGCATGCTCGTAATGTGCCAGCCACAAGTACTAGACCGAATGGTGATCGTGAGATTTGGAAGAAGCTATGGAGTTTGCCAGTTCCTCCTAAAGTCCGTACTTTTGCATGGCGTGCAATTACTAATTCATTAGCAACAGAGGAGAACAAGAAAAATCATCATATCCCAGTCACCGGAGTGTGCACGATCTGCTGGGCAGGAACAAGAGGATGTAAAGCACGCTCTTTATCGCTGTCCGCCGGCTCAGGCTTTATGGAACGCCATGCGTGACGACCTTCCCTCACATGCGATTATGGAGCGTCTACAAACTGAGTGGATGCCGGAGCTCTTATTCCCACGTACTGACCAAGTCTGTGCTCGTATCCTGATGATCCTCTGGAGAGTATGGCATGGACATAATGAGCTTACTCATGACAAGCCTTTTCCATCTGTAGAAGGATCCCGACGGTTGTTATGCAGTTACATGGCAAGTTTATCGCAGGTCAAGAACCAGACTACTGAGCAAATTATCAGAGGAAAATGTGTACTGAATGGACCGGCCCTTGCTGTAGTTTCGCATATAACACATGCTACAGCCAATAGTTGGGAGAGACCACCTGCTGGCATGCTGAAGCTGAATATTGATGGGTCATACAGTGAGAGTACAGGGGCGGCAGGGGCATGTATGATTCTCCATGATGAGCATGGACGAATTGTTTTCTCTTCCTGCCGTTTTCTTAGTCGTTGCGGATCAGCACTTGAGGCGGAACTAAGTGCCTGTATGGAAGGCATGTCCCTTGCACTGGAGTGGAGTCAGCACGATGTCCTTGTTGAAACAGATTCCATGGAGGTCGCTAAGATGATTAATAATCCATCTCGAGATAGCTCAGAGCTGGGTCATCTAGTTGAGCACGTGAAGCATCTCATGAACCAAGGGAAGCGTTTCGTTGTCAACAAAATCTCCCGGGAAATGAACCAAGCGAGCGATCTGCTCGCTCGTTTTGGTCGTCTAGAGGAACAAACAGTAGTTTGGTTAGGATCGGGGCCTCATGAAATATTAGACCTCATCCTACGGGATTGTAATGTGACTATTATTTAATCAATACAATCCCTTTACCCCGCAAAAAAAGAGATACCCCCTCTGTTTCTTTTTGGTTTGCATATAAAATTTGGTCAAAACCAAAGTTTGAGTAACTTTATAAGAAAAAAGATCAACAATCACAGTATGAAATCAATATTATTAGATCCATCATGGAATGAATTTTCATGCCATACAGTTTTAGTATTGAAGATGTTGATATTTTTTATATAATTTGGTCAAACTTTGTGTAGTTTGACTTTGACCAAATTTTATATGTAGACTAAAAAGAAACGGAAGGAGTATATAATTAGTGTGATTGGTGAGGTGACATGTGTGGTGAGTTGGGATGTGTGCATGTTGAGAGAGAATATAAATATCATTCCCCATGCAGATGAACGTAGATAATTAGTTGGATAATGAGGTGGCATGTGTACATACTGAGAGAATTGAGATAGGGGGATCAATATTTAGCTATATAGGATTTCATTGAGTAGTGCTAAAAAAATTCAACCCATAAATAGATTGTGTTGGACCCTATCTTGAGAAATAACTATGGCATATAATAACATATTTAGGCCTTCTTCTCTCCCAGGTATTATCAATAAATTAAGGTCTTCTTGGTATATGTCCGGACATGATGCAAGAGAGAGCCACCCAATGCTAATCACAAAGTATCCGGTTGGGAGGATAAAAAGTAGGTGGGGACTAGACATGGGGTGGGATATTTATGGTTTAGTGTCCGGTAGGGAGGAGAGAAATGAGATGGGACTATGCATGTGCGGTTGGGAGGAGAGAGAGAAGAGAGTGACCATGCATGTGATTGACCAAGTGCATGTCCGGACTCCGGCAAAGCCCCCCCCCCCCCGCCCCACACGTTTGTCTCTTGGATACTGGAATCCGTACGTTCAGACTGCTAAGCGGATATATACAGATGCCCATTGGATAGCAAAAGTGGTCCGCGCACTGTTCTGGACATATAATGGATGTTTGAGGGTCCGCTTTGGAGATGCCCTAACATGCTCGGAGTACCATTTTAGAAGCAACGCAAGTACTTTTTAAGAGATTCCCTAGGCCAGCAGAAAATTGAAACGGAGCTAGAAAATTGAAACGGAGCTGTAAAACCAAAAAACTGTATTTAGAAAAACTAATTTTCTACAATGAACATGTGTAGTGGTTCACAAGAAATAAGATGAGCTAGAAAGCTTTATTAGCACTGTTTTTTCCTTCTGTTTTACTATTCACACGGGAGCACATGAGCTCGAGCTCCAAAATACCTTGCCCCTAGGGGCAACCACAATTGTCATCTTTTGTTAGTCGTGTGTAACTTTGACATATCATTTAACTACTCACCGCTATGATCATTTTTCATAGATCAAGTGTTTAATAGAGTGAATGTTACTTTTATTATGCAAGTTTAAGTAGATGTTTAATAGACTAAACGCTCTCCTTTATTATTTAAGTTTAACTAGATGGCGGGTGTGATATTTAGTGATCTTCGAGTTGGATTGTGCTTGGACAGAATGAAGAAAAAAACTATATTATCCTCTTATACTCAACTATGCATCACATAGGGAAAGGTCCTCCACTCCCACTTTTCACTATTGTGAATTTGTGATCATGGTCTTGTTCCTCGGTGTTTCGGCGATAAAGCAACAATATGACAAATCTGCCTCATGGGAGGTGTGTCCCTGGTCACAGTACATTCAACGGTTTAAGATTCTCATGCTCTTTTGGTGGGTGACTCATGTGGCTATTCAAAATTTTGAGGTTAGTGTAGATATAGTCTTATGTGGTCCCTTTACTAGTGTATGGAAGCATCACAATGCGATTGGTGGGTGTTGAGATGATGATTTCAGAGTGTTGTAATTCAACTATCTAGTTTTTTAATGTTCTTAGCTTGTGGTTTTTATTTTATTGTTCTCTAATTTATTGTAAAGTTCCATTTAATATATTATATAAAGATAAATATTTGTTTATATAAAGAAAAAGATTACCACCATGGTGAACCATGGGCGAGCTAGCAGGTTAGGCCAAGTGGGCCGTAGCCTATCCTATATTTTGGAAGGAAAAAAATGAACATTATGACTTCTTTCGCAGCCCAATAAAGAAAGCAATAAACTAAACTAGCTAGTGAGGCCCAGTATACAATGTCCATGCCCGACTGAATCAAAGGTGGCCAACGATCCGGCCCACGCATGGCACACGCCTAAATAGGCTTGGCCGACACAAGGGGCGGCAGTTTTATAAGCGGGTCATGCCGGTGTGGGTCTCACCTCGGCGGATGAGCACGTCATGGAGGGCAAACGGGGCAGGCTTGGCACGACACATGTTCCGGCTGGCTAACGTGCTATTCGGCTTTTTGGGTTGTTTTTGTGTCATTTTTAGCCAATTGAGCCAACAACATGGTAAAAATTCAGAAAAAAAAAGTTTTGTTTAAATAAACATGCCGTGACAGCCCATGGGCCTCACCTCGACGGACCAGCACTATATCGGGCCAGATTTCCCAGATGCGGCCCATCCAAACAGTGAAAAGCTGAGGTGGAGGCAGCGCACGACCGAGTTGTCAAAGCGAGTTTTCCCTGCAAAACTCTCGCCGCTGCGAGGAGGTTCCCAAAAAGCGAAGCGACCACCTCACCTCTCGCCGGAGATGCCGCCGGGGACCCCTCCGCCGTCGACGGAGGCGTGGACCTGGGAGAACGCCGGAGCCGGAGCGACCGCCGGCTTCGCCACCGTCGCCACCTTTCACCCGCTCGATGTCGTCCGCACCCGCTTCCAAGGTAATCCCCTCCCCCCCTAAGCCCTAGGAGACGCAGAGCCCGACCGGTAACCTTAACCCTGCTGCTCTTTTGCTGGTGTTTAGTGAGCGGCGGGAGAGGGTTGTCCGACTTGCCGCCGTACAGGAACACGGGACACGCTGTGTACACCATCGCACGATCTGAGGTGTGAATCCCTGTCACATTTTTTGTTTTGTTTTCAATTTTTCATCATTTGGTGGACCAAACCTTGGCCATAGCTTAAAACCTTAATTATATTGTATTTGTTTTTAATCCTGTTGATTTTCGGAAAATTTTGAATGCAAATCATTACAATATGCACTTATGCAGGTGGATTTTCCTGTAGCTGTTACTTCCTAGTTAATTTTCTCCTCTAATTTCATTGGAAATTCCTCGGAAGTTAGGAAGCCAACAATGTGTATGACAATCACCTGTACCTGGAAGCTTGGTTACCATTTATAGCAAACTAAATGACTAAAACCTTTTGTTGTAAGATCTTCAGGAATTTGGTTCTTCTGGTATTTGAATTATGAGGTATGCTGATCTGACTCCTTAATGTAGGGCCTGAGGGGACTTTATGCCGGATTTTATCCTGCAGTTCTGGGATCAACCGTTTCTTGGGGGCTATATTTCTTTTTGTAAGTTCCATTAGTTCATTCTGCCGAACTGTTGAATAGTTGTAGTGTGGAGCATTCAATGCTTTATTTATTAGTGAACTATACCAAAGTAAGCTGCTAATTTCAGAATTTAATTTCACTTGTTTCTTTTTCCTATCCTATATAAGGATCCTATGCTGCAGTTTACCGATTGGATGCTGCTTCCCGTAGTGCTGGCATTTTGACTAATGTTACGAATGTCTGTTTTGACAGTTACAACAGAGCTAAACAAAGATACTTGCAGGAGAAGGATGTTCAGCTCCGTCCTTTCGACCATCTTGCCTCAGCTGCAGAAGCAGGTGCTTTGGTTCGTACAGTAACTCCTGATCTAGTGTCTTTGTGATTTTGTCAGATTGGAGTTTAATGAAATCGGGTTAAAATGTAACTAGGCCTTTGATAGCTAGTCTAACCTTACATGTTTTCTGACTGCCAATATGTGTTAGTGTTATTTGTTCACCTCAATTGTCTTCATCAAAATATCATTTATTCATGACAAATGTATTTTTCTTGTGTTTATACAGGTTTGCCTGTTTACAAATCCCATATGGCTGGTGAAAACACGGATGCAACTACAAACTCCCGGGCATACTTCATCTTATTCTGGATTTTCTGGTAATATATGCTTACCGTACTTGTATTTTTATTTTCTAAGTATCATACAGCAAACATATCGTACTAGAGTTGTGAATTGTTTTCTGTTGCAAATGAGTAACTTGTGCCATTCTTAGTTCTATCTGAAGCTGCTAAGATTAGTCTTATTTAGTTGAGCTCGTGTAAAAAAGATTGTTTCAAATCATTATAGCCATGAATTGTTTGTGTGCATCCTTGATGCCCATATTTCTTTCGGTCTATAGCTAGTACAAAATTTTGTGACCTTGCTTATTTGGTCGTTATGAAGCCAGATGCTTTGAGAACTATTCGGAAAGAGGAGGGATGGCGAGCACTTTATAGAGGGATCGGGCCTGGACTTTTGCTGGTATGCATCTTTTTTTTTTTGCTGAAATGCTGTTTAGTATTGTGCTGCTTTTCATTACAATCCTACAAATTTAGTCATAAAACTATTATCCCCATGCTGTTTTAATTAGCTCTAGATACAGGAGTGCAATAACATGTAGCTGTCCTTGACTCAGAATTATATATGTTCTGTGACTTCAGTTCATTCTTTCTTGAATTTGTTAACCCAAATCTAGGTCTTACCACTACCATTCATGGTATGGATTGATTTTTTAAGTAGCACCCAAGTTTTAAGATGTTAGCATTCTATGCTTTTGTCTGAGGTGTGGCCTATCAGATTTAGCTACATGCTTTAGGTAATATCCTCTTGTGAGGCTCCAACTAGAGAATGTGGGACGTCTTATTATTTGGATCATAGCTAGTCATGTTTTCCTAGTGCTATCTTGATGTCGGAAAATCACCTTGTTATGGAGATTATTCTTACAGTTCTCAGCAAGAAAGGAATTAGGAAGGTCAGATAAACTGTTTTATGTTCTACTCCCTCCGTCCCATAATATAAGAGCGTTTTTCACACTAGTAGGGAGTAGTAGTTTATTTAATATACCTGTCAATGTCAGAATTTCCCGACGGTGCTTGTAGGAATTCGGTCGCTGTAAATTGTAATTGTGCTTAAGCAGAGGTTATGTCTATACTAGTTTCAATTAGTAAAGATGCATATGTTGTGGACTGTTGGGATAGTGACATTCTTAAGTATTTCTTCTGTTTTACTGTGATATCGTTGATGAATACATGCACTAATGTTTATTGATGTGCCGTCCTTGAAAGGTCACCCATGGCGCGATACAGTTCACTGCCTATGAGGAACTTCGCAAGGCTATGATATCTGCAAAAAGTAAACAAACAAGGGGAGATGACAAAGGCAGCGAAGATTTATTGGTAGGCACCTAGTGATTGCATGTGTGCTCAGACATTAAACATCTAGCTTAATTTACAGTATAGACATTCTTATGTTTTCCCTGGATAAGTCTGTTCAGATGTTCAGAAATTTTCTTAAATTAGGTTGCTTAAACTTATGTATGACCATCCTTTGTGACATGATACAGCATGTGAACTGTGAAACATAGGAGGATGTCCTCACTTGTGAAGACCGTCAAGTAGTCAAATATAGGTGTTATGTAATATTGTTTCTTAGTGTCCCTATTCTGAACATCACTTACATACAAATTGCATGATGCATAAGCTGATTCAGGGCAATCAATATTCTTAGAACATTTAGGTAAAGTTATGTCTGCTTTCAAACACATTCTCTATCTGCTAGATGGGCAATTAATATTTCTGATATGCATTTGCCTTTGTTATCAACAGAACTCCGTTGATTATGCTGCACTTGGCGCTGGTTCAAAATTATCTGCTATTCTGCTTACTTATCCTTATCAGGCAAGATTTAACTTCTGTTTATTCTTATCAACTTCATAAATGGTTGCTGCCGTCTTACTATACATACCAACCATGTTTTTTTTTTGGATTTGCAGGTTATCCGAGCCCGCTTGCAGGTTGGTTTCAGATTTAAAGCTCTGCATCTCATTTCTTTGGAGTTTAGCAGCAATAATAATAGTTCTTGTCTGCAACTTTTCAGCAACGACCTGGTAGTGATGGTATCCCAAAGTACTCAGATAGTTGGCATGTAGTGAAGGAAACTGCAAGGTGAGGGTCATTAAAGCTTCGATTAGAGAAAGTTTTGGACGGCATTACCATTTCACGGAATCTGATGTTAAGCCATGGTTTATATATCTTATTGGCTTATCTAATATCTAATATGCACCCTACCTGGCTGTCTTCTCTCAAGCTTGGTCTACACTTTTGCCCACTAATCATCTATATTCTTCATTAATCTGTAGAAACCTGTTATAATTGAGGATGTTGCATGCCATGTATTTTGTTGCGACTTTGCTGGTCCTGAATGTTGGTTGTGCTACAATTTTGAGCAACGGTAACGCTTACACATTTTGTTTGAATTCTCAATTTCTGCTGCAGGTACGAAGGTGTCCGTGGATTTTACAGGGGCATCACGTCCAATCTACTGAAGAACCTTCCAGCAGCTTCCGTCACATTTGTGGTGTATGAAAATGTTATCAAACTATTCAGAGCAACCAAGGAGAAGACATAGTTCCAACCTGCAACTGGAGCCAAGAGAAACATAGGAGGAAATAGGAAAGATACTACTGTTCCATGCAAATACAGAATCTGTTCATTCACCACACTATCCGAGCTCAACGTGATGTTCCATCACATTTCCCAGTTCAGCTCTTATTCATTTAACACAAACTGAATTTAGTTTGGCGAACTTGTTTTTTGTAGAGAAAATTCATTTTCTAAGAAACAGCTCATTGGTTCATGTTGTCCAGTTGAATGCTTGTTGAAGATAGGGCTCTGGTTCTATGTGTGGTTCAACGTGTGATTGTGTCAGTTAATTTTTACGGAAACGCTTGGGGTTCACCCGGCTGATTTCTGGGAGAAATTTGCCGCCGTGACGCTTGCCGTGGGGCCCAGAAACATTGCATTGCCCTCCCTCTAGACACTCATCTCATTCGTCCCATTTCTCCTTCCTCCATTGACCACTGCTGCCATCGAGCTACAGCCTCGCTCGCGCGATGCAAAGAGGGGGGAACCATGGACTCTTTGCCTCCCGCATCGGGGCAGCTTGTGATGCGGCGGCGACAGCCGGTGGTGGCTACTTGAAAGGAGGGATGCGGAGATCTGTGAGCTTGGTGAGACAGTGTTGTTGCGAGGCACACAACGACTGCTACGAGGATGACGGCCACCCAATTCATAGGTGTTGCAATTGGGATTTGATGGATTGCAATGTCGATGATGCTTCTGAAACATGGTCAGTGTTGCAATGAAAGAGACGAGGGAAACACTGGAGCCGCTTGATGGATTACAACGTCCTTAATGTTTCTGAAACATAGGCCTTGTTTCAAAGGAAAAAAAAACGGTCCGACGGAGAGCGCAACAGGCTCATGTTGCAAAGCGCCAAGCGCAACACGATCCTTGTTGCAAAGGAGGGCGGTGCCGTGGAGAGATCAGACCGGACGTGTAGCGCTTCCCTAATTATGAGAACACGTTAATACAACCAATGACGAACCAACCAGTGTTTGGATGGTTAGAGGGACTGTGGTATCCCCAACCCACCAGGGTTCAAGTCCTCTGTCCGTAAATACTTGTTGGAAAAATGAATAAAAATGAACGTATCTATAACTAAAATACATCTAAACATATCTATTTTTTTAACAAGTATTTTCGGACGAGGGAAGTACAACCAATGATGAGCGGCTGGATGATTCTCTCCCTTCCTCTGCCGGACTGCAATTCTGATTCGGTATTGGGGCTTCACTTCCGAATCGAGCTCAGCTCTCTCTCGTCTCAATCGAACCTTCCTGCTATAAAAGGAGCACCAGACCCGCAAGTACGTACCGTGCAAACTCGTGAAGGAACACGTCCACCGCGGCCCTAGACCCTGTTCTTTTCCGCAGCCCGCCCGTGCACCCGCAGGCAGACATGGCCGCCGTGAAGGAGCACGTCCTGCTCAGCCAGCCGGACAAGCAGGTCCTGCTCGCCGAGATCCCGGCTTCAGGCGCGCGCGATCCGCAGCCGACGGTCACGCTCCGGCTGCTCGTCGAGCTGTGCAACGACTACGGCGCCGGCCCCGTGGACGTCGACACGATGGAGGACGTGGCCTGCCGCGTGCCGCTCGCCGACCTGGGCCGCCAGGGGGCGGCCGACCGGGCGTTCAAGGAGCTGGTGGCCCGGATCGACAACCCGGCGCTGCGCCCGGAGGTCGCCGCGGAGACCGCGGCGGCCGCGGCGCGCGTCCGGGCGAGGTGCGGGGCCGACGACCGCGACGGGCTCCGCGGCGTGGAGTTCCGCCTCCGCGTCGTGTTCATCGACGACGCGTCCGAGGAGGCGGAGGAGGACGACGACGAGTGCGGGAGCGACATGGAGTTCGGGGAGTTCGATCTGAGCGGCGCGCGGAGCCTGCGCGGCCAGCAGACCGACGCCGGCTACGGCTACGACTACGAGGAGGACGACGACGATGAAGACGGCTGCGGCGCCCAGTTCACTGTGCGCCCGTACCGCGGCGCCCTCGCGCGAGCGGGAGGAGGGGCGCCGTCGTCCCTGCTGCTGTCAGGCTTCGAGGCGCGCTCCGACGGGCCCGAGCTCACGGAGGAGCACGAGATGACGTCGTACGACATACAGCGCGTCGTGCGCAAGGCGCTGGGCGGCGGCGGCGGCGGGAGCGTGGAGGACGACGAGGCCTACCGGCGCGCGCTGGACGGCGGCACGCCCGTGTCGCCGACATCGCGCGCCGCCATGGTCGGCCAGGCGCTGCAGTCCGCGAGGCAGCAGCAGCAGCAGCAGCGGTCGAAGTCGCCACGCCCAATCTTCCCGATGCGTACCGGATTCTGATGCGCGCCCGATTGGATTGCAAACCTGTGATGTAAATGATGATTGCAAACTCTTGTGTAGTTCGTGAAGGGCTGTTGCGATTTGTATGTCTGTAAACCTATTTTGTAGCCATCCATTGAAGTTCGATTCATTTCTTCTTGGTAGAAAATATGCAGCTGCATCTTACAATAGCCGAAGTAAATGTTAGTGAAGATGTGTTGATCTCTTGCGAGACGCATGTGATGATCTTGATCTGTTATCGAAATCATAAGAATTTG
The DNA here is from genome assembly GCF_002575655.3 of Aegilops tauschii subsp. strangulata. Taxonomy (NCBI): domain Eukaryota; kingdom Viridiplantae; phylum Streptophyta; class Magnoliopsida; order Poales; family Poaceae; genus Aegilops; species Aegilops tauschii. The sequence continues at coordinate 43,730,909 of NC_053038.3, forward strand.
TTTACCGTTTTCTCTGATGATGAGGCAAATCACTAGAATACACAACTGGCAAGAATGTGATGATGATGTGATGGATTGCATTGCATTGCTGAATTCTCTGCATTGCAGAACTGTTGGGTATACAATTTGTAATGTAATATAAATACATGGAGGGGATAAATGTGGCATGTCGATGCATGCTTTTGTTAGTTTTGTTGCCTTATACATCATTTCTAAAGTCAGGAAATATCTGACAAAAACCTATGTCTCAATTTATATACACTTGTCATGAATCAGCCATGCTGTCGCCTTCGGTCGCTGGGCGCAGTTCTGGTTTCTGTTCTTGTTCCGGACTCCTGATCAAGAAAGTAGAATCCCCACATAAAAAAAGGGAAAAAGATCAAGAAAGTTAAATAATGGTACATAGTTGGTGTTTTGAGAGATCTCTCCTGAGCCATGAGGTTTCCCATTTAAACCCTGACATGAGGAGCTTTTAAAATATAGCTGCTAGACAGCGATTTGAGATGCAGTAGAGTCTGCAAAGAAGGTGTGCTTACATCCCAGAGTCCATTTTGACCGTGGTATGATTAGGCTCAGCACAAACAATTGCTTTGTCATCATCCACACTCTCCTGTGTAGGAAGAAACACAAATAAAGTAAACATGAAATGTTCAAGCAAATAAGTTATATCATAGAACTAACGCACCATTTTACTCAGATTGGCGGGATGCTGCACCGTCATTTTGGGGGCATTCAAAGGACTTCTCAGAGTACCCTGAAATTATCTGAGGTTAAGTAGTAGCGACGTAGCAAATTGCTAGCAGGTGTCATAAACATCAGCAGGTAATCGGTTAGGCAATTTGTAAACCAGTTAAATGTGAAGAATTTGGTTAGATTCACGCATGCTGCCTTTGCTTTTTTTTACATGCTTTAAAAAAACATACTCCCTCCGTCCGGAATTACTTGTCATCAAAATGGATGTATCTAGAACTAAAATACATCTAGATACATCCATTTCAATGACAAGTATTTCCGGACGGAGGGAGTAACAGGCATCAAGGTTGCTAAAGTGAGGAAAGTACCTTATTTGCCCACATCAAGCCACAAGCATTACAGAGGGTCCTTGGGCCAGCCGGCCCCCGACGCATTGCTGGAGTAAGCCTTGAGTTGACGCCACAATTTTGACAACTAGGAAAGCAAACCAACATTAGCCCATAATAAACACAGGGAAAAACCTTCTGTGTATGAAGTGATGAAACGTGATTTGCACGTACACATGTCATCACAACTCACTCACTGGGATTCTCGGAAATGATCATCCTCGCCATCGGCTGCAGAGACACAAGCTGCAGAAGAACTTGCAGCATCACCAAAATCCGCCCTTCCAGCAAACTGTCCTTTACGCCGTTTCATCCTGCCAGCAATAATTAATGAGTATATATTTTGTGCAATGTACTCCGTCTGTAAAGAAATATAAGACCGTTTAGATCACTAAGGTAGTGATCTAAATGATCTTATATTTCTTTAGAGGGAGTATGAAATAAATAATCCACAAAAAAATAATCTCAAGAGCAATCTCTTGACTACTACTCCCTCCGTCCGAAAATACTTGTCAGAGAAATGGATAAAAATGGATGTATCTAGAACTAGAATGTGTCTAGATACATTCATTTCTCCGACAAGTATTTCCGGACGGAGGGAGTAGATATGATTTTGTACCAGGAATAGTAAACAGAACATGACTACCTTCCAAGGTAACAGGAAATCATAACTGTAGAAATCCGAATTAGTTTCTTTATTCAGTGCTGACTCATGTAAGCAGCAACGTGATATTCTTTCTAAACAAGCAAACATCAAGAGCTTGATAACCAACTGCAATGAAGTGCTATAAAAATTGCCTTTGCTTATGAGGACTATGAAAACCTATAGCAACTACACACAAGTCGACTAGTAAGATGTACCAGAGCCAGACTGCTTTACTCCTAGTAAAAAAAAAGCCTCAGTGCACCAATATTCTCAGAATTAACATTGCATGATCCATATTTCCGTACTATTACATGTTACTAGTACTTAAACTTTTGCTCGGAGATTGGTGATTGAGGAGCTGTTCAACTTTTGCTCAGACATTGGTGATTGAGGAACTATTCAAGACTAACAAAATTGTCTCAGATTGATAGGCTAGACATGAAACCAAAGAGGCAGATGAATTAGGTAGAATTCTATATTTGTGCCAAAGAGGAATGTGGCATTGCGAATGCAGAAACCCTCATTAATGTGGTCTAAACGTGTGATTAATAATCAAGTCCTGCTTGCTTGTGCATAACGAATGCAGAAAGATGGAGTATATTCCATTCATATGATCTAAATGTGTGATGACTAATCAAATCCTGCTTGCTTCCATAATGTAAAAGAGCATTTGTACGCTAATAACTCTACGAAAGCACCTACAAGAGAATGGGCATGGATTGAGTCTGTACTTTTGGGCAACTTCCTTGCGCACTCCGTATCTTATTTTCTTATCAAAACATCTTTCCTTCCTCTTCTCACGGAACCTCATTAAGGAAGCAACCCTTTTGGCAGCCACAGTTGTACTCTGCAGACGTGAGACAAAGCTTAGAAACTAAAAGCATTCACACAACCTTGTTGTACAGATTCTACAGCGGATGGTACCTTTTCACCATATGCAGTAGGCCCAGCCATGCTTACTAAACCAGGAGGCACCTCACACCCTCCAAGCACCAACAGAGCAGCTTGAACCTGTATAGCACTAAGAAAATTAATCAAGTAAACCAATTACAAATGACCATGAACTGATCACCAGAAACACTTGGACGATGATTTAACAAACAGCGATTTGATCATGCAATCACCCTTGAAACGTAATATGGCTGCATCACAACTGACTCATGGTATGTCCAGAGACATCTCGCGCGGTGGTGCCTAGCATTTATAAGTGTAGTGTTGTATTTTTGGGGTGTTGGCCCTTACATGGGCTTGCACATAACTATTCCTTTGATCAATGCATCAAGGCTCAAAGTTTTTTGTGTTTTGTCAAAGGAAAAAAAACACACGCATGCACACGAACATAGAAAATGGACTTCCATTTTTGTGCAATTCGGTATAACCACATAGGAGTGCATGGCCTACAAACATCATTAAGATGGTGAATCTTTTGTCGAAGAACCATCAAGAACCGTACCCTAACACTGAACTATGGCACCTGCAAAATCACTGACAGAGGGATGGCCACGCAAATTCAATAAGGAATAACGTCAAGCAGAATAAGAGAAGGAAATTTAAAAACACTACAAGGATAGCAACAGAACAGGGATGGAAGTTTCGGTTAGGTAACACACCCAAACTTTGATAATCTCCATAAGAAAATTAAAAAAATCATTCAAAACAATCATACTCCGCCAAGTCTGGCAGCATAAGCAAGCATGCATAAGCACATCAAAGCAGGAAGAATCGTCTGAAATCTATCTATGAAAATGACACGCTTTAGCAAGCAAGCACAGCAAACTCGATTCCAGCAAGACAGAATATAGCCGAACTAATAAAAGTTGATCAAATGTAAGAACATATTAGCCCCTTTCCTAAACGCTCGAACGACAGAACAGTCACAGAGGACACGTTCTTGGCGCAATTCAACTCAGCAAGGGCGCAAACAAACCCCCGCTGCTTCAAATATTCAATCTATCCACAGTACATAGCCAATTCCTCTGAAAGTTCAATCAACAGAACCAAAAAAGCATTTCCACAGTGCAATTCGACAGATATTACTAGGCTGGATATCGAGGGAGCTATCTCCATGACAGTGCAATTCGGCTGGAGGGAACATGCAAATCGATGGAATGATCGAAATCTACCAATAAACGTATATTTCCTCGGCGCAATTCGGAGCCCGCTGCTCCGTCCAACGCAGGCAAAGTCAACACGGCCGGTTCAGCGAAAGCAATGGGAAAAAAATTTGAAGCGAACGGTGCAGAAGGGGCGACCTTTTGGGGCGGGACGGGGTCGAAGACGTAGACCTCCCCCTGGTACAGCAGCGTCAGCTGCTCCGAGGCCGGGCTCAGGAGCGCGTCCGCCGCCGCGGCGTCGTCGTCGCCGGAGGCGGCGGCGGCGGCGTCCGCCAGCGGGGGATCCTGGCCGTCCGCCGCCATCGGCCGGGGATCGGACGGTTGGGATGGGCCGGGACCCGGGAGAGGCGGCCGGGCTCTCGGTTCGCGCGCACGTGTGGGGGATGGGTGGGAGCCCGCACGTGTGATGGATTATGTACGGGCCTGCGTGTCTGGTTGAGGAGAGCGTGTGCGTGAGGGCTGCGTATTTTGGGTTTCCGTTTCTAAACCGGGGTAACGTCTCCTTGGTTTGACATGGTGGCGACGTGAGGAGGGGTTCGACGCCATCATCTACTAATTCTTTTCTTAACAAAACCTATGATCTATTCATCAAATATCACATACCAGCGCTAAGAACACAAGAAGCAATAAAAATTACATACTTGTTTGTAGATCACATAACGACGACTACAAACACTTGAGCGAAGCAATAAAAATTACATACTTGTTTGTAGATCACCTAACGACAACTACAAGCACTAGAGCGAATCGAAGGCGTGCTACCGTCATCACTCTTTTTCATCAGAGTCGGACAAACCTCATTGTAGTAGCCAGTCAGAAAGTCGTCGTCATATAAGGTCCCAAAAACCAACGTACCAAAACAACAACCGCCGCCATGAATAGAGGTGTAGATTGAACGGATCCAACTTGTAGACACAAGAACACAGACGGTCGAAGATCGGATGCACGCAGATCCATTCAAGATAAACACCGACCGAATCTCGTGAGATCCGCTGGAGACACACCTCCACACGCCCTTTGAAGACGCATTACACACCACTGGGAGGAGGGCAAGGCGGGGAGAAGTTTATTCCATCTTCAGAACCATCGCCACCTCAACTTCTTGTACATGACACAAACCGTAAACAGATTAAAGAGACACTTGAAGACAAAGCATGAGCCCTCCTGCCGGAAAGGGGCCGGGATCCACCACGCCTTCATGGCCTTAAGGTCACAGAAGACAAGACAGATTGGCGGCATCATCGACGGGAGACGAGGAATCCTATATGCCTCGGAGCCTTTCTTTCTTCCTCGCCATTGTCTAATTCGCGATGCTCTCCCTAATTTTGAGAGCCCTCTCAATTGAGGTGTTCAATTTTTTGATTGTTCATGATTTTGATCGGGTCAACTATTTCTCAATGAGCTCTCTCACTCAAGTGAGATATTTAATTTTGAATTTGATTCATGATTTTGACTGGACCAAATATTTTTAAATTAATCAGCACCAACAAGCCTCTAAAAACACATCAGGCATGTGCGCCCTCTCACCATCTAAAAAAACATGCGGCACACTATTAGCGAAGCTTGATGCGCTGGATCACCTTGACTAAACCCTAGCCAGAGTTAGGGTGACCCAAAAATGGCTAACTCCAATCCAGGGGTACCCCCACCTCATTAGCGTCTGGAAGCACCCAATGGCGAGGAGAACTGATGACGAGGACACTTATGCAGAAAATCTATCCACCTTTCTTTTGAGAGAGGTGAGAACGAGACAGCGAAACGATCTTTCGATTTACTTTTTGGCATAAGCCATATTTAGATTTAGATTTTGGCATAGGCTATATTTCGGTTTTGTTTTTGGCATGGGCCAAACATACATCAAGTTCATAATAATGGTCAACTTTGTAAAATACACACACACACAAATATTCCTAAGGAAGAATGAGAATAGTGACACATGCATGTGTGAAAAAATCAATAAGATAGTCAAAAGTGATAGTGCCAAGGCAATCGTCAAGCAACCAAATCGAGATAGGTTAGTTCTTACCACATGGGTTTGATGAATGTCCATATGGCAACAATGCACCCCTGCTCCTCGAAACACCCTCAACGCATCTGAAGGCATTAAAATCCCGTCACTTCACAGCATGTTTTTCACCATACTCTACTAATCTTCACTCTTTTGGTTTTCTTGGTCTCTAGTTTCTCATTCAGGATCTTGCTTTTCATGATTCTCATATCTGTATTTGTGATTTTTGTGAAAGAACCAAACCCATGCTGGTAAAACTCATGATTTTGGAATGGCATGGTAGTTAGGGTGTGTCTGGATTTGGGCCAACTCCTTCCAAGCCAAAAAATTGGCGTTGACTGTGTGCTACACACCTGTTTTGATGGGAGGTATTTGGCTTGCCCATTCTACAACGGTGACTGTAATTCGCATTTACACCCATTCCTCGACCAGATGTGTGTGCCAATGAATTGGCGGGGCTAGTAGCGGCAGAATCAAAACAACGCTTGGTTACCTTCGCATCTACAATCCAAATGTATATGATCTTTATTTTGTTGGCTACAAATTATTGATGTGTACTACACAAGTCATAGCCTCTTAGGTGCACAAGGTAGACATGTGTCAGGGGAGATCCCTTGCGACTAGTCGAAAGTGATTTACAGCCACTCGAAAGTGCAAGGTGGTGGAGCCAGTCCAGGCGCTGGCTGATGGAGGTCTCGCAAGGCGAAAGCACCCCCGTCACCCATGATCACACTAGGCGTGGTGGTCGACCCCAAGTCAGGGTACAACTGGGATGCATGCTAGATAGCAGCCGAGGGGCGGAGTAATAGTAGATGCAGAATCATTGCGGTCTGCTTACCATGAACGTAACGCCTATGTATTGATCATGTCATGAATAATGTCAGAACTATGCGATTTTCTACCAATTGCGCAACAGTAATTTTATCTACCGCTGCAATGCTCATGAGAGAGATGCCTCTAGTGAAAGCTATGGACCCTGGGTCCATTCACACCATATTTACTAAAACTCTAAAATACCTTGCTGCAATTATTTATCTTTTATTTTGTTTTGCAATTTATCTAACTATCATTATGAGAATTAATCTTTGCAATTAACGAGTACAAGGGGATTGTAAATCCTATTGCCCGCGTTGGTGCTACCTCTTGAGCACTACGTTGGTTTTGCCTTTAAGAGGAAAGGGTGATGCAGCAAAGTAGCGTAAGTATTTCCATCAGTTTTTGAGAACCAAGGTATCAATCCAGTAGGAGGTCACACGCAAGTCCCTCGTACCTACACAAACAAATAAGAACCTTGCAACCAACGCGATAAAGGGGTTGTCAATCCCTTCACGTCCACTTGCAAAAGTGAGATCTGATAGAGATGATAAGATAATTTTTTTGGTATTTTTATGATAAAGATTGAAAGTAAAGATTGCAAAGCAAAACAGATTGGAAACTTATATGATGGAAAATAGACCCGGGGGCCATAGGTTTCACTAGTGGCTTCTCTCAAGATAGCATAAGTATTACGGTGGGTGAACAAATTACTGTCGAGCAATTGATAGAAAAGTGCATAATTATGAGAATATCTAGGCATGATCATGTATATAGGCATCACGTCCGCGACAAGTAGACCGAAACGATTCTGCATCTACTACTATTACTCCACACATCGACCGCTATCCAACATGCATCAAGAGTATTAAGTTCATAAGAACAGAATAACGCATTAGGCAAGATGACATGATGTAGAGGGATAAACTCAAGCAATATGATATAAACCCCATCTTTTTATCCTCGATGGCAACAATACAATACGTGTCACTTCCCCTTCTGTCACTGGGATCGAGCAACACAAGATTGAACCCCAAGCTAAGCACTTCGCCCATTGCAAGAAAGATCAATCTAGTAGGCCAAACCAAACTGATAATTCGAAGAGACTTGCAAAGATAAGAAATCATACATAAAAGAATTCAGAGGAGATTCAAATATTGTTCATAGATAATCTTGATCATAAACCCACAATTCATCGGATCTCGAAAAACACACCGCAAAAAGAATTACATCGAATAGATCTCCAAGAAGATCGAGGAGAACTTTGTATTGAGATCCAAAGAGAGAGAAGAAGCCATCTAGCTAATAACAATGGACCCGAAGGTCTGAGGTAAACTACTCACACATCATCGAAGAGGCTATGGTGTTGATGTAGAAGCCCTCCGTGATCGATTCCCCCTCCGGCAGAGCGCCGAAAAAGGCCCCAAGATGGGATCTCACGGGTATAGAAGGTTGCGGCAGTGGAAATAGGGTTTCGTGGTGCTCCTGGATGGTTTCGGGGTATATGGGTATATATAGGAGGAAGAAGTAGGTCGGTGGAGCTGCAAGGGGCCCATGAGGGTGGGGGCGTGCCCAGGGGGCAGGTGCGCCTCCCTGCCTCGTGGCCTCCTCGACTGTTTCTTGACGCCCACTCCAAGTCCTCTGGATCATGTTTGTTCCAAAAATAACTCTCCCAAAGGTTTCATTCCGTTTGGACTCCGTTTGATATTCCTTTTCTGCGAAACACTGAAATAGGCAAAAAAACAGCAATTTGCACTGGGCCTTGGGTTAGTAGGTTAGTCGCAAAAATAATATAAAAGTGTATAATAAAGCCCATTAAACATCCAAAACATATAATATAATAGCATGGAACAATAAAAAATTATAGACACGTTGGAGACGTATCAAGCATCCCCAAGCTTAATTCCTACTCGTCCTCGAGTAGGTAAATGATAAAAACAGAATTTTTGATGTGGAATGCTACCTAACATAATTTTCGAAGTAATTCTCTTTATTGTGGCATGCATGTTCAGATCCGAAAGATTCAAGATAAAAGTTTAATATTGACATAAAAATAATAATACTTCAAGCATACTAACTAAGCAATCATGTCTTCTCAAAATAACATGGCCCAAGAAAGTTCATCCCTACAAAATCATATAGTTTGGTCATGCTCCATTTTCGTCACACAAGAATGCTCTCATCATGCACAACCCCGATGACAAGCCAAGCAATTGTTTCATACTTTAGTAATCTCAAACTTTTTTCAACTTTCACGCAATACATGAGCGTGAGCCATGGATATAGCACTATGGGTGGAATAGAATATAATGATGGGGGTTATGTGGAGAAGACAAAAAAGGAGAAAGTCTCATATTAACGCGGCTAATCAACGGGCTAGGGAGATGCCCATCAATTGATGTCAATGCAAGGAGTAGGGATTGCCATGCAACGGATGCACTAGAGCTATAAATGTATGAAAGCTCAACAAAAGAAACTAAGTGTGTGTGCATCCAACTTGCTTGCTCACGAAGACCTAGGGCATTTGAGGAAGCCCATTGTTGGAATATACAAGCCAAGTTCTATAATGAAAAATTCCCACTAGTATATGAAAGTGACAAAATAAGAGACTCTTTATCATAAAGATCATGGTGCTACTTTGAAGCAGAAGTGTGGAAAAAGGATAGTAGCATTATCCCTTTTTATTTCTTTTTTATTTCTCTTTTTTTGGGCCTTTCTTTTTTTATTTGGCCTTTCTCTTTTTTGGGGACAATGCTCTATTAATGATGATCATCACACTTCTATTTATTTACAACTCAATGATTACAACTCGAAACTAGAACAAAATATGACTCTATATGAATGCCTCCGGCGGTGTACCAGGATGGGCAATGAATCAAGAGTGACATGTATGAAATAATATGCATGGTGGCTTTGCCACAAATACGATGTCAACTACATGATCATGCAAGGCAATATGACAATGATGAAGCACGTCATAATAAACGGAACGGTAGAAAGTTGCTTGGCAATATATCTCGGAATGGCTATGGAAATGCCATAATAGGTAGGTATGGTGGCTGTTTTGAGGAAGATATAAGGAGGTTTATGTGTGATAGAGCGTATCGTATCACGGGGTTTGGATGCACCGGCGAAGTTTGCACCAACTCTCAAGGTGAGAAAGGGCAATGCACGGTACCGAAGAGGCTAGCAATGATGGAAAGGTGAGAGTGCGTATAATCCATGGACTCAATATTAGTCATAAAGAACTCACATACTTATTGCAAAAATCTACAAGTCATCAAAAACCAAGCACTACACGCATGCTCCTAGGGGGATAGATTGGTAGGAAAAGACCACAGCTCGTCCCCGACCGCCACTCATAAGGATGACAATCAAAGAACACCTCATGTTTCAAATTTGTTACACAACGTTTACCATACGTGCATGCTACGGGACTTCAAACTTCAACACAAGTATTTCTTAAATTCACAACTACTCAACTAGCACAACTTTAATATCACTATCTCCCTATCTCAAAACAATCATCAAGTATCAAATTTCTCTTAGTATTCAATGCACTTATATGAAAGTTTTTATTATATCCATCTTGGATGCCTATCATATTAGGACTAATTTTATAGCCAAATAAAATTACCATGCTCTTCTAAAATACTCTCAAAATAATATAAGTGAAGCATGAGAGATCAATAATTTCTATAAAATAAAACCACCACCGTGCTCTAAAAGATATAAGTGAAGCACTTAGAGTATTCTAATAAATTTCGATTAATGTGTGTCTCTCCCAAAAGGTGTGTATAGCAAGGATGATTGTGGTGAACTAAAAATCAAAGACTCAAATCATACAAGACGCTCCAAGCAAAACACATATCATGTGGTGAATAAAAATATAGCTCCAAGTAAAGTTACCGATGGACGAAGACAAAAGAGGGGATGCCTTCCGGGGCATCCCCAAGATTAGGCTCTTGGTTGTCCTTGGATTTTACATTGGGGTGCCTTGTGCATCCCCAAGCTTAGGCTCTTGCCACTCCTTGTTCCATAATCCATCAAATCTTTACCCAAAACTTGAAAACTTCACAACACAAAACTTAACAGAAAATCTCATGAGCTCCGTTAGCGAAAGAAAACAAAACACCACTTCAAGGTACTGTAATGAACTCATTCTTTATTTATATTGGTGTTAAACCTACTGTATTCCAACTTCTCTATGGTTCATAACCTCCGATACTAGCCATAGATTCATCAAAATAAGCAAACAACAGACGAAAAACAGAATCTGTCAAAAACAGAACAGTCTGTAGTAATCTGTATCAAACGCATACTTCTGTAACTCCAAAAATTATAAAATAAATTGCTGGACGTGAGGAATTTATATATTAACCATTGCAAAAAGAATCAACTAAATAGCACTCTCCAGTAAAATTTGTAGCTAATCTCGTGAGCGCTAAAGTTTCTGTTTTTTACAGCACGATCAAAAAGACTTCACCCAAGTCTTCCCAAAGGTTCTACTTGGCACAAACACTAATTAAAACATAAAAACACATCTAACAAGAGGCTAGATCAAAGATTTATTACTAAGCAGAACCAAAAAGCAAGAAACAAAAATAAAATTGGGTTGCCTCCCAACAAGCGTTATCGTTTAACGCCCCTAGCTAGGCAGAAAGGCGAGGATAGATCTAGGTATTACCATCTTTGGTATGCAATCCATAAGGGGCTCTCATAATAGATTCATAAGGTAATTTTATTTTCTTTCTAGGAAAGTGTTCCATGCCTTTCCTTAACGGAAATTGGAATCTAATATTCCCTTCTTTCATATCAATAATTGCACCAATCGTTCTAAGGAAAGGTCTACGAAGAATAATAGGACATGAAGGATTGCAATCTATATCAACAACAATGAAATCTACGGGCACATAATTCCTATTTGCAACAATAAGAACATCATTAATTCTTCCCATAGGTTTCTTAATGGTGGATTCCGCAAGGTGCAAGTTTAGATAACAATCATCAAATTCACGGAAACCTAACATATCACACAAAGTTTTTGGAATCGTGGAAACACTAGCACTCAAATCACACAAAGCATAGCATTCATGATCTTTAATTTTAATTTTAGTAGTAGGTTCCCACTCATCATAAAGTTTTCTAGGGATAGAAACTTCCAATTCAATCTTTTCTTCATAAGATTGCATTAAAGCATCAACGATATGTTTGGTAAAAGCCTTATTTTGACTATAAGCATGCGAAGAATTTAGCATGGATTGCAACAAGGAAATACAATCTATTAAATAACAATTATCATAATTAAATTCCTTGAAATCTAAAATACTGGGTTCATTTCTACCTAAAGTTTTGACCTCTTCAATCCCACTTTTACCAATTTTTGCATCGAGATCTAAAAACTCGGAATCATTGGGACGCCTTTTAAATAAAGTTGACTCATCTCGAGTCCCATCATTATCAAGATTCATATTGCAAAACAAAGATTTAATAGGAGACACATCAATCACTTTTAGATCTTCATCCTTATTATCATGGAAACTAGAAGAACACGCTTTCACAAAGCAATCTTTTTTAGCACGCATCCTAGCGGTTCTTTCTTTGCACTCATCAATGGAAATTCTCATAGCTTTGAGAGACTCATTGATATCATGCTTAGGTGGAATAGATCTAAGTTTCAAATAATCAACATCAAGAGAAATTCTATCCACGTTCCTAGCCAATTCATCAATCTTAGGCAATTTTTCTTCAAGCAAAGCATTGAAATTCTTTTGAGAAATCATAAATTCTTTAACACTAGTCAAAATCAGAGGGCATCTTATTAAAATTTCCATAAGAGTTGTTGTAGGAATTACCATAATTATTAGAGGAATTACTAGGATACGGCCTAGGATTAAAGTTTCCTCTATAAGCATTGTTACCAAAATTGTTTCTACCAACAAAATTCACATCCATAGATTCATTATTATTCTCAATCAAAGTAGACAAAGGCATATCATTGGGATCAGAAGAAACACTCTTATTAGCAAACAATTTCATAAGTTCATCCATCTTTCCACTCAAAACATTAATTTCTTCAATTGCATGCACCTTTTTACTAGTAGATCTTTCAGTGTGCCATTGAGAATAATTAACCATAATATTATCTAGGAGTTTAGTAGCTTCTCCTAAAGTGATTTCCATAAAAGTGCCTCCCGAGGCCGAATCTAAAAGATTTCTAGAAGCAAAATTCAATCCGGCATAATTTTTTTGTATAATCATCCATAGATTCAAACCATGTGTAGGGCAATTACGTATCATTAATTTCACCCTCTCCCAAGCTTGTGCAACATGTTCATGATCAAGTTGCTTAAAATTCATAATATCGTTTCTAAGAGAGATGATCTTAGCGGGAGGAAAATACTTAGAGATAAAAGCATCTTTGCATTTATTCCATGAATCAATACTATTTTTAGGCAAAGACGAAAACCAAGTTTTAGCACGATCCCTAAGCGAAAAAGGAAATAGCTTCAATTTAACAATATCATTATCCACATCTTTCTTCTTTTGCATATCACACAAATCTACAAAGTTGTTTAGATGGGTAGCGGCATCTTCACTAGGAAGGCCGGCGAATTGATCTTTCAAGACAAGATTCAACAAGGCAGCATTGATTTCACAAGATTCAGCATCGGTAATAGGAGCAATCGGGGTGCTAAGAAAATCATTGTTGTTGGTATTGGAAAAGTCACACAACTTAGTATTATCTTGAGCCATCGTGGCAATCAATCAATCCAACACACAAGCAAACAAGAAGCAAGCGAAAAAGAGGCGAACGGAAAGAGAGGGCGAATAAAATGACAAGGGTGAAGTGGGGGAGAGAAAAACGAGAGGCAAATGGCAAATAATGTAATGCGTGGGATAAGAGTTTGTGATGTGTACTTGGTATGTCTTGACTTGTGCGTAGACTCCCTGGCAACGGCGCCAGAAATCTTCTTGCTACCTCTTGAGCACTGCATTGGTTTTCCCTTGAAGAGGAAAGGGTGATGCAACAAAGTAGCGTAAGTATTTCCCTTAGTTTTTGAGAACCAAGGTATCAATCCAGTAGGAGGCCACACGCAAGTCCCTCATACCTACACAAACAAATAAGAACCTTGCAACCAACGCGATAAAGGGGTTGTCAATCCCTTCATGGCCACTTGCAAAAGTGAGATCTGATAGAGATGATAAGATAATATTTTTGGTATTTTTATGATAAAGCTTAAAAGTAAAGATTGCAAAGTAAAACAGATTGGAAACTTATATGATGGAAAATAGACCCGGGGGCCATAGGTTTCACTAGTGGCTTCTCTCAAGATAGCATAAGTATTACGGTGGGTGAACAAATTACTGTCGAGCAATTGATAGAAAAGTGCATAATTATGAGAATAACTAGGCATGATCATGTATATAGGCATCACGTCCGCAACAAGTAGATCGAAACGATTCTGCATCTACTACTATTACTCCACACATCGACCGCTATCCAGCATGCATCTAGAGTATTAAGTTCATAAGAACAGAGTAACACATTAGGCAAGATGACATGATGTAGAGGGATAAACTCATGCAATATGATATAAACCCCATCTTTTTATCCTCGATGGCAACAATACAATACGTGTCGTTTCCCCTTCTGTCACTGGGATCGAGCAACGCAAGATTGAACCCAAAGCTAAGAACTTCTCCCATTGCAAGAAAGATAAATCTAGTAGGCCAAACCAAACTGATAATTCGAAGAGACTTGCAAAGATAAGAAATCATACATAAAAGAATTCAGAGGAGATTCAAATATTGTTCATAGATAATCTTGATCATAAACCCACAATTCATCAGGTCTCGACAAACACACCACAAAAGTAATTACATCGAATAGATCTCCAAGAAGATCGAGGAGAACTTTGTATTGAGATCCAAAGAGAGAGAAGAAGTCATCTAGCTAATAACTATGGACCCGAAGGTCTGAGATAAACTACTCACACTTCATCGGAGAGGCTGTGGTGTTGATTGATACGTCTCCGTCGTATCTATAATTTTTGATTGTTCCATGCCAATATTCTACAACTTTCATATACTTTTGGCAACTTTTTATACTATTTTTGGGACTAACATATTGATCCAGTGCCCAGTGCCAGTTCCTGTTTGTTGCATGTTTATGTTTCGCAGAAACCCAATATCAAACGGAGTCCAAATGGGATAAAAACGGACAGATACTTATTTTGGAATATTTATGATTTTTGGGAAGTAAAATCAACGCGAGATGGTGCCCGAGGGGGCCACGAGGCAGGGGGCCGCGCCCCAGGGGGGCAGGCGCGCCCTGGACCCTCGTGGGCACCCCGTAAGGCGGTTGATGCTCTTCTTTTGCCGCAAGAAAGTTAATTTTATGAGAAAAATCTGGGCGAAAGATTCAATCCAATCGGAGTTACGGATCTCCAGATATAAAAGAAACGGTGAAAGGGCAGCAGATCAGAACGCAGAAACAGAGAGAGACAGAGAGACAGATCCAATCTTGGAGGGGCTCTCGCCCCTCCCACGCCATGGAGGCCAAGGACCAGAGGGGAAACCCTTCTCCCATCTAGGGAGGAGGTCAAGGAAGAAGAAGACGAAGGGTCCCCCTCTCCCCTTCTCTTCGGGTGGCGCCGGAACGCTGCCTTGGCCATCGTCATCACCGCAATCTTCACCAACAACTTCACCGCCATCATCACCAACTCTTCCCCCCTTTATGCAGCGGTGTAACCTCTCTCTTACCCGTTGTAATCTCTACTTAAACATGGTGCTCAACGCTATATATTATTTCCCAATGATGTATGGCTATCCTATGATGTTTTAGTAGATCCGTTTTGTCCTATGGGTTAATTGATGATCGTGATTGGTTTGAGTTGCATGTTTTATTATTGGTGCTGTCCTATGGTGCTCTCCATGTCGCGCAAGCGTGAGGGATTCCCGCTGTAGGGTTTTCAATATGTTCATGATTTGCTTATGGTGGGTGGCGTGAGTGACAGAAGCACAGACCCGAGTAAGTAGGTTGTTTGCGTATGGGATAAAGAGGACTTGATACTTTAATGCTATGGTTGGGTTTTACCTTAATGATCTTTCGTAGTTGCGGATGCTTGCTAGAGTTCCAATCATAAGTGCATATGATCCAAGTAGAGAAAGTATGTTAGCTTATGCCTCTCCCTCAAATAAAATTGCAATAATGATTACCGGTCTAGTTATCGATTGCCTAGGGACAAATAATTTTCTCGTAACAAAAAGCTCTTTACTAAAACTAACTTAGTTGTGTCTTCATATAAACAGCCCGTAGTCTTTATTTACGTGCTCTTTATTATCTTGCAAGCCTATCCAAAAAACACCTACAAAGTGCTTCTAGTTTCATACTTGTTCTAGGTAAAGCGAACGTTAAGCGTGCGTATAGTTGTATCGGTGGTCGATAGAACTTGAGGGAATATTTGTTCTACATTTAGATCCTCGCTGGGTTCGACACTCTTACTTATCGAAAGAGGCTACAATTGATCCCCTATACTTGTGGGTTATCATTGATGTAGAAGCCCTCCGTGATCGATTCCCCCTCCGGCGGAGCGCTGGAAAAGGCCCCAAGATGGGATCTCACGGGTACAGAAGGTTGTGGCGGTGGAAATAGGGTTTCGTGGTGCTCCTGGATGGTTTCGGGGTATATGGATATATATAGGAGGAAGAAGTAGGTCGGTGGAGCTGTGAGGGGCCCACGAGGGTGGGGGGCGCGCCCGGGGGGCAGGCGCGCCTCCCTGCCTCGTGGCCTCCTCGACTGTTTCTTGACATCCACTCCAAGTCCTCTGGATCACGTTTGTTCCAAAATAACTCTTCCGAAGGTTTCATTCCGTTTGGACTCCGTTTGATATTCCTTTTCTGCGAAACACTGAAATAGGCAAAAAAACAACAATTTGCATTGGGCCTTGGGTTAGTAGGTTAGTCCCAAAAATAATATAAAAGTGTATAATAAAGCCCATTAAACATCCAAAACAGATAATATAATAGCATGGAACAATAAAAAATTATAGATACATTCGAGATGTATCAGTTGGGTGCAAGTATTTGTTTTGTATCTGTGCAGGTACCATTTGATGGGGAACGTAGTATTTTCAAAAAAAATCCTACGCACACGCAAGATCCATCTAGGTGATGCATAGCAACGAGAGGGGAGAGTGTTGTCCATGTACCCTCGTAGACCGAAAGCGGAAGCGTTAAGTAACGCGGGGTATGTAGTCGAACGTCTTCGTGATCCAACCGATCAAGTACCAAACGCACGGCACCTCCGCGATCTGCACACGTTTAGCTCGGTGACGTCCCTCGAACTCTAGATCCAGCTGAGGCCGAGGGAGAGTTTCATCAGCACGATGGCGTGTTGACGGTGATGACGAAGTTACCGACGCAGGGCTTCGCCTAAGCACTACGACAATATGACCGAGGTGGAAATCTGTGGAGGGGGGCACCGCACACGGCTAAGAAATCAACTTGTGTGTCTATGGGGTGCCCCCTGGCAATGTATATAAAGGAGGGGAGGGAAGAGGTGGCCGGCCCTAGGGGGCGCGCCAGGTGTGGGGAATCCTACTTGGACTCCCCAGTCCAAGTAGGATTCCCCTCCTCTTTCCTATTCCTAGTAGGAGAAGGAAGGGAAGGGAGAAGGGGGCAGAAGGAAAGAGGAGGCGCCGCCCCCTCCTAGTCCTATTCGGACCAGCCCATGGGGGGGGGGGCGCAGCCACCCCTTGAGGCCCTTCTCTCCTTTCCACTAAAGCCCATTAAGGCTCATTACTTCCCAGGCGAATTCCCTTAACTCTCCGGTACTCCCAAAAATACCCGAATCACTCGGAACCTTTTCGATGTTCGAATATAGCCTTCCAATATATCGATCTTTACCTCTCGAACATTTAGAGACTCCTCATCATGTCCGTGATCTCATCCGGGACTCCGAACAACCTTCGGTCATCAAATCACATAAACTTATAATACAAATCATCATCGAACGTTAAGTGTGCGGACCCTACGGGTTTGAGAACTATGTAGACATGACCGAGACACATTTCTGGTCAATAACCAATAGCAGAACCTGGATGCTCATATTGGCTCCTACATATTCTATGAAGATCTTTATTGGTCAAACCGCATAACAACATACGTTGTTCCCTTTGCCATCGGTATGTTACTTGCCCGAGATTCGATCGTCGGTATCACCATATCTAGTTCAATCTCATTACCGGCAAGTCTCTTTACTCGTTCCATAATGCATCATCCCGTAACTAACTCATTAGTCACATTTCTTGCAAGGCTTATAGTGATGTGCATTACCGAGAGGGCCCAGAGATACCTCTCCGACAATCGGAGTGACAAATCCTAATCTTGATCTATGCCAACCCAACAAACACCTTCGAAGACACCTGTAGAGCATCTTTATAATCACCCAGTTATGTTGTGACGCTTGATAGCACACAAGGTGTTCCTTCGGTATTCGGGAGTTGCATAATCTCATAGTCAGAGGAACATGTATAAGTCATGAAGAAAGCAATAGCAATAAACTCAACGATCATAATGCTAAGCTAACGGATGGGTCTTGTCCATCACATCATTATCTAATGATGTGATCCCGTTCATCAAATGACAACACATGTCTATGGCTAGGAAACATAACCATCTTTGATAAACAAGCTAGTCAAGTAGAGGCATACTAGGGACACTCTGTTTGTCTATGTATTCACACATGTACTAAGTTTCCGGTTAATACAATTCTAGCATGAATAATAAACATTTATGTGACACCCAAGTTTTTATTTGGATTTTTCAAAAAGATTTTTATTTGACTTGAAGGGAGTGATTTAAATTTTTTCTTCAAGAGAACTCTCACTCTCAAATATTTTTCTTTATGGCAAAAATTTTATTTGGATTCACCCAAGATCTGCCTTTGACCTTGGGGGTTCTTGCTTTTCATTTGGGCTCAAGACAAAATGTTTTTCATTTGAGAGAATAACTTTTGAAAACCTTTTCTTGAATTTGCACTATGGCTTTTGGAAAGTACTTTGCTACTTTCAACTATTCCTTCTTGCCATGGCATTAGTGCAAATCCTCTCTCCTAACCTCTCCCTCACCTTTGGATCATGATTTGCATCAAATCCAGCAAGTTGAACCTCCTCATGTGATCATTTCCATTGAAATTCTATTCAAATAAATTTTTGTCTTCTCTTATAGCACTTGGAGATTTACAAAGGAACCCCATTGTCTGTTTTGATTTTTGGCCCCAAACTTCTTTCCCCTCCTAGTCCTTTGAACCCTCAACCTAGAACCATGAAGATCCACTGGTCTCTAGTTCAAAATTTTCAAACTACATCAGCTGCAAGTTTGGACCAGATTTGCCAAATTTGGTGAAATTCATTCAAAACCTTCTCCAAAAATTCCAAGTAAATTCATGCAGCCCCTGGGTGCTTTGAGTGATCATCTCACCAAGTTACAACTCCAGAAAAATTTATCTCTTTACCAAAACCTACTGTCGAACACCTGCAATGCTTGGTCACTGTCAAGATTCAGTAAGTTCAGAGTTCAGTCAAGTGGCTGCTGTCGTTTTCTTCAGAAACGGGCGTCGATCTCGCCAGTACCCTCGCGTCGCCTTGCTCCTCGTCCTCGCCCTCTCGTTCCTGCACCGCACGAGTGCCTGGCATCTTGCGGGCGTCGGCGACGAGCAGCAGAAGGTGCGCTGCCCCGTGACCGACGCCGGCGGCGGCTTTGCGGACGCCAGCGGGAGACACGGCGCCGCCGACTCCACCCAGCGCCGCCCAAACCACCGGAGACCGCCGCGTGGCTGTCCACTCCCCCGAATGCGCTGCCGCTCTCGTCGTGAACCCCAGGGCGCGGAGCGTGCTCTCTGCCGCCGTTGAGCCCGTGCGGTCACCTCACCGTGGGCAGACGCCATTACGCCAGCGCCAGCTCCGTTTAGCTGCAAAACGAGTCCCGTAACATCCACTGATGCTGCCCGACCGCTCAAACCCTCTGCCAACCCACTGCTCCGCCGTAATCGCTCGCCGGAGATTCTCCGTTCACGGCCACCCCGTCGATCTGCCTATAAATAGGGGCCCCGAGCTTCAACTCGAGCACCCACCAGCCCTACACTTCCCCTAGAGCACGCCCAGCCACTGGAAGAGCCGCGAGGGGGTCTCCTTCCTCGACTCCGGCCGCCGCGATCCGCCACGGGATCCAGCCCGATTCGCCCCCGTGTGTGCTCCACAGCCCCCATTCTCTTGCCAGTAGCTTCTCCTTGCATCACCCGTTCTAACCCGCGCCTCAATTCGTACTTTGCAGCCCTCCACCGGAGTTCCCCAACCTCACCCGTACCGCCGTCCGCCGGAGATAGTGTCGCCGTCGACGTGGTGCTCCCCGTTGGACGAGTCCACCACCCACCGACGCGAAAGAAGACACTGAAGCTCTTGGTACCCTCCGTTTCTCCTAACTCGCCGTGGTTCGACGCCGGCGTCCATCGCCGTCTTCGGGCGCCGGCGAGCTTTCAAACCTGACATGCGGGCCCCGCGTGTCAGGCTCTGTTTTATTTCCCCGAACCGTTTTCTGTTGGCGCCTTCGGGCAAAATACGTTTTCTCCTTGCGCTTGCGCATTCCCAGCCGAAGCGTTTTCTGTTTTCTCAGTTAAAACCCTGGAACTTTTCTGTTTCATTACAGAAAGGTCCCTGGACAGAAACCTTTATAACTTTTTAATGAAAAGGTATTTTTGAGTGATTCTTTTTCTGTCAATCTCCAAATTTTGTCTAGTTTTTTATGGGATTTATTTGAAAAATATTTGGCAAAGTTTCTGTGCATGTGTTGGTTTTCACGTTAGTACCCCGTTTCGTGATTGCCGTAGGTTCCGGGAGAGGGGACGGAGCCGCGAACTTCGCCGAGCTAGACTCCGACTTCTCCGAACCAGGCAAGCATGTTTGAACATTTGATATGGCAGATGTTTTGCATGTTCATGTGAAAGTTTGTGCGTGGCATGTGAGTGTCGATAAGTACCTCGTTGCTTGTAAGGCAACGACCCGGTTGTTCCGAAGTTGCGATGACCTCTGATGAGAGGTGGCCTAATCATGTAGTGACATGAAGGGCAGCAAGGTGGTACTGTTGTAGCATGCCAGCCTTGCGTCATCCGACTCTCTTCGACGTTAACGTGGTTGGAGCCACGTTATCGATCTTTTCCCGCATGTTCCAAAGTTGCGATGACCTCTGATGAGAGGTGGCCTAATCATGTGGTGACATGAAGGGCAGCAAGGTGGTACTGTTGTAGCATGCCAGCCTTGTGTCATCCGACTTTTCCGACGTTAACATGGTTGGAGCCGTGTTATCGTCCCTTCCCCTTTCCGTGCTACCACATGTCTCATTGCCAGGATACGGTTTAGTAAGTTGGTAACCTCTTTCCGTGTACACACCAAACAGAGAGGCCGGGATGATGGTACCTTGGCCCAGGATTAAAGCCAGTCATTCGGTCAGGGGGCATGGGTGTTTCCGGTTGGGACCGAGAGGGGGGGCACCCCCTTATAGCGCGCGTATAGAAATTTGATCCCATGCTACGCGAGGTTGTAGCCTCCCCGACTCAGGGTTTTTCCTGAATGTTGCCGAGGGTGATCCCTGGCTTCGGATGGTTAAATTGGGTGTGTACTGGTTAGACGTGTTCCTTCCAAAACACCGTAGACGGAACTAGTCCCCGTGACTACTGAAATCCGTTGGCTGTGGTTAAGTACAAACTCTGCAGAGTCAATTCTTTCCAAATCATCGTATCCATGATCAGTAATGTAGACTTTATATCCAAATCTATCCGTGTGAAAACTTGCCCCCGGTGAACAAGCTCAAGTGGTAAATTCAATTTCATTGTTATCCCTGTGGATGGACTAACATTATATTTCTCTCGTGCTTGTGATAAATTATATTTCCGAACTATTGTATTGTTGTGTTACAATATAAGCCCTTTATGAGACGTCGCGCAGACGTCCGACTGTGGCGTGTACTCGTTTCTCACTTTCGACATAAGCCCTTTATGTGACGTCGCGCAGACGTCCGACTGTGGCGTGTACTCGTTTCTCACTTTCGATATAAGCCCTTTATGTGATGTCGCTCAGACGTCCGACTGCGGCATGCACTGTCTTTACTTTCTGTTATAAGCCCTTTATGTGGTGTCGCCCCGACGCCCGACTGTGGCATTATTATTCTGCATTTTCCGCTCGAGGAGTCTTTCAGACACTCGTTTGGCACCTGTATTATTATTCCGCATTTTCCGCTCGAGGAGTCTTTCAGACACTCGTTTGGCACCTGTATTATTATTCCGCATTTTCCGCTCGAGGAGTCTTTCAGACACTCGTTTGGCACCTGTATTATTATTCCGCATTTTGCTCTCGAGGAGTCTTTCAGACACTCGTTTGGCACCAGTATTACTATTCTGCAGTTTCCGCTCGAGGCGTCATTCAGACCCTCGCTTGGCACCCAGTATTTATTATCTCTATGTCTGATCGCTCTGGTTAACTTATTCATGTGCTTCATGTTTGCATTTGTTATACCCTATGTCCGAACTGTCTTGCGAGTACTTTCATAGTACTCACCTGGCTTGTTGATTTGGCCAGATGTTGACGAAGGCGATCTCTTGGATGAAGAGTTTGATAGTGCGTCCGACGCCTAGAGGAGTCCCAGTCACAGTCCTGCGCGATCCCGGATATTGGTCACTTGTATCGTTTACGCTTCCGCCACCCGCAATAAGTCTTCTCGAGCCTCGCTCCGACGCTCGAAGAGTTGTAGTAGTCTGGAATCATGTCACTCGCTTCGCGATGATATTTCCACCACCGTTTTTATCGTGAGTTAGTAGTTTACCACCCTATCCGCCGCATTGTTTTATCGGCGTGCATGTAATAAATTGTTGGGCAGTCTCTGCTCAACCTTGTATTATATTTAGTACTCCTGGTATTTTTCTTCTGTGACCAATGTATTGTCTATCAGTGAGAAGGAATTCTTCCTCGCTGGTCCGTAACAGGGATTGGTTTCTCAATAATTATTTTATTGAAAAACTGGTCATGACAAGCTTGGTATCAGAGCCAGGCTGACTGTAGGAAGCCACTAGGTGCGATCGCTAATCGGTTATTAGCGTCTTTAGTGCTTCTTCAGCATTTTGCAATTGTAGCTATTTTCTGTTGGTCATCATAAAATTTATGACATGACTACTCAGAATTTTTGCCTACTTTTGTAGATGGCTGGCAGCGGCTGTGAGAATCGAGTGTTCACCAACGTGCCCGAGGGGTTTGTCAAGCTCCTCGTCTCCATCACCAAGCTCGCGATCGGGCCAGCAGCTCGCCCGGAGTTCACACTCTATCAGCACAAGCTCAGTGACGACGTGTCTATGCACTAGGCTGTGGTGCAGTTCAAGGGAGGACGTTCAGCTGCACGCCACTTCCGTTTTGTGGGAAGGGCCATGCCTACGGAGAGGCATGCCATGCAGATGGCTGCCCGTGAGGCGATAGCTCGCCTTCGGGACATCTTTCCTACGATGAAGACTCGTCGCTACCGCTACCTCCCATGCCATGTGCCTTACACCAGCCACTATGCGTTCGCCTGCCATCGGGGAGAGCGAGATGAAGCCATCGAGATGGTTGTGGAGTATCTCAAGGCTCTGGAGGAGTCTTTCGACAACCTCGTAGATGATCTTGTGGCTGCCCGCATGGACTTAGTCCGGGGCGGTCCTGCCAGCAGGAAGGAGCTTCTCCACACGGTGCCGCCTCTGACATTCGTCTCGTCTTCAGCCTCGTATGCACCGGCCGTTTTGGCCACTGCTCGCCGTCTGCCTACCACTGAGGAGTTCGACCGAGTCATCGCTCCTACTCCAGTCAGAGCCGCACCGCCTGCCGCACGCGCTCCACCACCAGTCGCCCCCGCACCATCACCGCAGCGCAGCGTCACACGCCAGGAACCAGCTAGAGAGGAGGAGGTTGATTCTCCTGGACCGCTGAGCCTTGCCATCGGCAAGGGGAAGGAGATCTTCACCATCTCCGACTGAGAGCACCGAGTAGCCGCGTGTTATGCCTGCTTGTATGATGTGTTGTTTTTATCTGTACGCTAGTTTGTATTGGTGTGTTTGCTGCCTTCCGGAGTAGTACGCTAGTTTTTAATAACATGTCAGGATTGTGTACGCACAACCTGAGTGCTGTATCTTGTGTTTGCTTTCGCATGTAAGATTTGTGTTAAGCACTTCTTCTCCGTGAAAATCATTTGTGTTTCTTGAAAACCTTGAAGCCTTTTTGATTATTGCCTTTGCAAGGGTTTTCCTGCGCTACACGATTTTTCTCATGGGTTTTGCAAATGATACCCCAGACTGGAAAAATGTCTCGCCCTTGGACTCGCTCTATGCCCAATCAGCCAGAAGAGGTTTACGGAACACAGACCAGCAACAATTTCACTCAAGGTCAGTCCAGCCAACAGGACAGCGAAGTGGCACTATCTCAAGTATGCCGTCTCTTCGAGCAAAGCCAGCAACAGCACCAGGAGATGATGAACCATGTCATCAATATGGGAAACCACCGTGAACCCTATCAACCACATTCCAAGTTATCTGAGTTACAGAAGACTCGCCCCTCAACTTTTGCTCACACCGACAGGCCACTGGAAGCCGATGATTGGCTTCGCGAGATTGAAAGGAAACTGATTATCGCTCAATGCTCAGATCATGAGAAGGTGCTTTATGCACCACACTACCTTACTGGAGCAGCCGCAGCATGGTGGGAAAACTTCCTACACATGCACCCCAGGGAACACAACATCACCTGGGATGAATTCAAGGAAGGCTTTCGTGGGGCACACATTCCCAGGAGCATCCTAAAGATCAAGAAGAGAGAGTTTGATGACCTGAAGCAAAGAGGCATGACCGTCACAGAATACAACGGCCAGTTTACCCAACTGTCTCGTTATGCCTACGACGAGCACATGACAGAAAACAAGAAGATGGAAAAATTCCTGGACGGCCTGGCACCAGCATTAAGATGCCAACTGATTGTACACACCTTTCCGGATTTTAAGACGCTGGTGGACAAGGCCATCACCCTGGAGAATGAGCGCCGTAGTCTGGAAGATATCCGCAAGCGGAAGAGGGACAAGACGACTCTTGCCCGCAGCAACCGAGGCAAGACTGAGGTCCCAAGGACAGACACGAGGAGATCCACGGCTACTGAGCCAAGACCCGTCGGACAATTTCATGCCAGAGACAAGGAATTCACATACCGTCCAGGGGTCACCTGCTATGCTTGTGGTCAGCAAGGGCATTATGCTAAACAGTGCCCGAAACCAAGAGACTCGGCACCCAAGCCGAACAATGGTGGAAACAATCCAGCCCCCAAGCGCAACAACTTCAATCCCAGCAACAACCACAGGAAGGGTCACTTGAACCATGTGACCAGGAAGAAGCACAGAATGCCCCAGACATCGTGCTCGGTACGTTCCCTGTCAACACAGTACCTGCCACAGTTTTATTTGATTCTGGAGCTTCCCATTCGTTCGTTTCGAAGAGTTTTGTTTCGCAACATGGTTTTCCGATACTCCCCTTGGAAAAATCTATGATCATCAAGTCCCCCGGAAATAAGCAAATTGCTCAGGGTTACTGCCAAGGAGTGGTCATTGAGTTCGAAGGACTACCATTCCACGCGAATCTCATCGTGTTGGAAAGTAAAGGACTGGATGTCATTTTAGGAATGGACTGGTTGACCACCAACAAAGGATTCATCGACTGTTTCAATCGGACAGTGATTCTCACTCACCATCACGGCAAGACAATAAGAGTTTCCGCTCAAGAAAGGCCACGATCACAGAAACCAAAACTGAACAAGATGGACATCGCAGAATTAAGAGAAGTGCCAGTGGTATGCGAGTTCCCTGATGTGTTCCCGGAAGAACTACCAGGTATGCCACCAGACCGAGAGATCGAATTCAGCATTGAATTAGCACCTGGCACCGCTCCCATTTATAAGAAGCCGTATAGAATGGCACCCTCAGAATTGGTGGAGTTGAAGAAGCAGATAAAGGAATTACTGGACAAGGGGTTTATACGAACCAGCTCCTCACCATGGGGTTCGCCTGTGTTGTTCGCCAAAAAAAAGGATGGGACTTTAAGGCTGTGCATAGACTATCGAGCCCTCAATATGGTCACCATCAAAAACAAATATCCGATGCTACGAATAAATGATTTGTTTGACCAGCTCACACAGGCCAAGGTATTCTCGAAAATTGATTTGCGATCGGGATATCACCAATTGAAGGTACGGACGGAAGATATTCCCAAGACAGCTTTCACTTCCAGATATGGGTTATACGAGTTTACGGTGATGCCGTTTGGACTAACAAACGCCCCCGCATATTTCGTCCACCTCATGAACAAAGTATTCATGAAATTCATGGACAAATTTGTGGTGGTATTCATTGACGACATTCTGGTTTACTCAAGGACACCAGAAGAACATACTGAGCACCTCAGGATTGTTTTGGGAGAATTGAGGAAACATCAGTTGTACGCCAAATTTAGCAAATGCGAATTTTGGCTAAGACAAGTTGGTTTCTTGGGCCATATTTTGAACCAAGAAGGCGTGGCCGTAGACCCAGAAAAAGTCAAGGCCATACTAGACTGGAAGCCACCCGCGAATGTTACAGATGTGCGGAGTTTCCTAGGGATGGCCGGGTATTACAGGAGGTTTATTGAAGGATTCTCCACTGTGGCAAAACCTATAACACAGTTACTCAAGAAGGACAAGAAATTCGTATGGACGGAAGCATGTGAGCAGAGCTTCCAAGAACTCAAGAAGAAGCTAACAACCGCACCAGTCTTAACCATACCAGACATACACAAGAGCTTTGAGGTGTATTGTGACGCGTCCCGAAAAGGTCTCGGATGTGTGCTAATGCAGGATGGCAAAGTTGTCGCATATGCCTCCAGACAGCTGCGAAAACATGAGGAAAATTACCCAACACATGACTTGGAACTAGCAGCAGTTATACATGCACTCAAGGAGTGGAGGCACTTTCTGTTGGGAAATCGCTGTGAAATATATACGGACCATAAGAGCCTCAAATATATCTTCACACAGCCAGAGCCGAATTTACGCCAACGACGCTGGTTGGAACTGGTCAAAGACTATGACGTCGGCATCCACTACCACCCAGGAAAAGCAAATGTAGTGGCCGATGCCCTTAGCCGAAACCCCAGCCCGGACAGTGAAGGTCAGCAAAACTTGAGGCCTGAGTTTCAGCGAGAGTTCACTCGGCTCAACATGATGTTAGTCTCTGAGGGCACCATATCGAACCTGGAGATACAACCCACCCTAGTGGAACAAATCAAGAAGGCTCAACAGGGACATCCCAGTATCGAAGGCATAAAGAAGAAAATGAACCGTAGTAAGACTTCAGAGTTCGTCACAGACAGTGAAGGAACATTGTGGTACCGAAACAGACTTTGCGTACCTAACATTGAGGAACTCAAGCAACAGATCTTGACGGAGAGCCACACCGCTCCATACTCGATACATCCTGGAGGAACCAAAATGTACAAGGACATCCAGGAAAGATTTTGGTGGCACGGTATGAAAAGAGATATAGCCACATTCATTGCTTGTTGCGATTCATGTCAGCGCATCAAGGCCGAGCACCAAAAGCCAGCAGGGCTACTCCAGCCTAACAGGATACCGGAGTGGAAATGGGATGAAATCGGAATGGACTTCATTGTCGGATTGCCCCGATCACAACGCGGAAATGATGCCATATGGGTCATCACAGACCGACTAACCAAGGTTGCTCATTTCATTCCCGTGAAGACTACCTACTCCACACAGAGACTGGCAAAACTTTATCTCTCCCGTATAGTTTGCTTGCATGGAGTCCCGAAGACTATAATATCAGACCGAGGCACCCAATTCGTCTCCAAATTTTGGGATCACCTACAACAAGCTCTGGGCACGCAACTAGCTTTCAGTACAGCATACCACCCTCAGACAGATGGACAAACAGAACGTGTAAACCAAATCCTAGAGGATATGCTAAGAGCCTGTGTACTCACCTATGGAACCAGTTGGGAAGAGAGTTTGCCGTATGCCGAATTTGCGTACAACAACAGTTACCAAACCAGTTTGCAAATGGCACCCTTTGAAGCATTGTACGGACGGAGGTGTCGTACCCCATTGAATTGGTCAGAAACAGGTGACAGCCGTATCTTCGGCCCAGATATGCTTAAGGAGGCCGAGGAAAAGGTTAAACAAATCAGGGACAGACTCAAGACAGCACAGAGCCGACAAAAGAGCTACTATGATCAGAAGCATCGTGAGGTCAGCTTTGAACCTGGTGATTCCGTATACCTCCGAGTATCTCCTATGAGGGGTCTGCAACGGTTCAAAATAAAGGGGAAACTAGCCCCAAGATTTATTGGACCATTTTGTGTGAAGGCACGAAGAGGCACGGTAGCCTACCAACTAGACCTCCCCAAGGAGCTGTCAGACGTCCATGACGTATTCCACGTCTCGCAGTTGAGGAAATGTGTGAGTAACCCGGAGAAACATGTACCTCATGAGGACATTGATATGCAACCAGATCTCACCTACAGAGAAAGGCCAGTAAAGATTTTAGAAGAGTCTGAACGGAGGACCCGTCAGAAAACGACAAAAAATTTCAGGGTCCAGTGGAGCAACCACACTGAGGATGAAGCCACATGGGAAAGGGAAGATTTCCTCCGAGCAGAGTATCCATACCTATTTGAGGATCAGCAGAAATCTCGAGGATGAGATTTTTCCTAAGGGGGTAGGTGTTGTGACACCCAAGTTCTTATTTGGATTTTTCAAAAAGATTTTTATTTGACTTGAAGGGAGTGATTTAAAAAATTTCTTCAAGAGAACTCTCACTCTCAAATATTTTTCTTTATGGCAAAAATTTTATTTGGATTCACCCAAGATCTGCCTTTGACCTTGGGGGTTCTTGCTTTTCATTTGGGCTCAAGACAAAATGTTTTTCATTTGAGAGAATAACTTTTGAAAACCTTTTCTTGAATTTGCACTATGGCTTTTGGAAAGAACTTTGCCACTTTCAACTATTCCTTCTTGCCATGGCATTAGTGCAAATCCTCTCTCCTAACCTCTCCCTCACCTTTGGATCATGATTTGCATCAAATCCAGCAAGTTGAACCTCCTCATGTGATCATTTCCATTCAAATTCTATTCAAATAAATTTCTGTCTTCTCTTATAGCACTTGGAGATTTACAAAGGAACCCCATTGTCTGTTTTGATTTTTGGCCCCAAACTTCTTTCCCCTCCTAGTCCTTTGAACCCTCAACCTAGAACCATGAAGATCCACTGGTCTCCAGTTCAAAATTTTCAAACTACATCAGCTGCAAGTTTGGACCAGATTTGCCAAATTTGGTGAAATTCATTCAAAACCTTCTCCAAAAATTCCAAGTAAATTCATGCAGCCCCTGGGTGCTTTGAGTGATCATCTCACCGAGTTACAGCTCCAGAAAAATTTATCTCTTTACCAAAACCTACTGTCGAACACCTGCAATGCTTGGTCACTGTCAAGATTCAGTAAGTTCAGAGTTCAGTCAAGTGGCTGCTGTCGTTTTCTTCAGAAACGGGCGTCGATCTCGCCAGTACCCTCCCGTCGCCTTGCTCCTCGTCCTCGCCCTCTCGTTCCTGCACCGCACGAGTGCCTGGCATCTTGCGGGCGTCGGCGACGAGCAGCAGAAGGTGCGCCGCCCCGTGACCGACGCCGGCGGTGGCTTTGCGGACGCCAGCGGGAGACACGGCGCCGCCGACTCCACCCAGCGCCGCCTAAACCACCGGAGACCGCCGCGTGGCCGTCCACTCCCCCGAATGCGCTGCCGCTCTCGTCGTGAACCCCAGGGCGCGGAGCGCGCTCTCTGCCGCCGTTGAGCCCGTGCGGTCACCTCACCGTGGGCAGACGCCATTACGCCAGCGCCAGCTCCGTTTAGCTGCAAAACGAGTCCCGTAACATCCACTGATGCTGCCCGACCGCTCAAACCCTCTGCCAACCCACTGCTCCGCCGTAATCGCTCGCCGGAGATTCTCCGTTCACGGCCACCCCGTCGATCTGCCTATAAATAGGGGCCCCGAGCTTCAACTCGAGCACCCACCAGCCCTACACTTCCCCTAGAGCACGCCCAGCCACTGGAAGAGCCGCGAGGGGGTCTCCTTCCTCGACTCCGGCCGCCGCGATCCGCCACGGGATCCAGCCCGATTCGCCCCCGTGTGTGCTCCACAGCCCCCATTCTCTTGCCAGTAGCTTCTCCTTGCATCACCCGTTCTAACCCGCGCCTCAATTCGTACTTTGCAGCCCTCCACCGGAGTTCCCCAACCTCACCCGTACCGCCGTCCGCCGGAGATAGTGTCGCCGTCGACGTGGTGCTCCCCGTTGGACGAGTCCACCACCCACCGACGCGGAAGAAGACACTGAAGCTCTTGGTACCCTCCGTTTCTCCTAACTCGCCGTGGTTCGACGCCGGCGTCCATCGCCGTCTTCGGGCGCCGGCGAGCTTTCAAACCTGACATGCGGGCCCCGCATGTCAGCCTCTGTTTTATTTCCCCGAACCGTTTTCTGTTGGCGCCTTCGGGCAAAATACGTTTTCTCCTTGCGCTTGCGCATTCCCAGCCGAAGCGTTTTCTGTTTTCTTAGTTAAAACCCTGGAACTTTTCTGTTTCATTACAGAAAGGTCCCTGGACAGAAACCTTTATAACTTTTTAATGAAAAGGTATTTTTGAGTGATTCTTTTTCTGTCAATCTCCAAATTTTGTCTAGTTTTTTATGGGATTTATTTGAAAAATATTTGGCAAAGTTTCTGTGCATGTGTTGGTTTTCACGTTAGTACCCCGTTTCGTGATTGCCGTAGGTTCCGGGAGAGGGGACGGAGCCGCGAACTTCGCCGAGCTAGACTCCGACTTCTCCGAACCAGGCAAGCATGTTTGAACATTTGATATGGCAGATGTTTTGCATGTTCATGTGAAAGTTTGTGCGTGGCATGTGAGTGTCGATAAGTACCTCGTTGCTTGTAAGGCAACGACCCGGTTGTTCCGAAGTTGCGATGACCTCTGATGAGAGGTGGCCTAATCATGTAGTGACATGAAGGGCAGCAAGGTGGTACTGTTGTAGCATGCCAGCCTTGCGTCATCCGACTCTCTTCGACGTTAACGTGGTTGGAGCCACGTTATCGATCTTTTCCCGCATGTTCCAAAGTTGCGATGACCTCTGATGAGAGGTGGCCTAATCATGTGGTGACATGAAGGGCAGCAAGGTGGTACTGTTGTAGCATGCCAGCCTTGTGTCATCCGACTTTTCCGACGTTAACATGGTTGGAGCCGTGTTATCGTCCCTTCCCCTTTCCGTGCTACCACATGTCTCATTGCCAGGATACGGTTTAGTAAGTTGGTAACCTCTTTCCGTGTACACACCAAACAGAGAGGCCGGGATGATGGTACCTTGGCCCAGGATTAAAGCCAGTCATTCGGTCAGGGGGCATGGGTGTTTCCGGTTGGGACCGAGAGGGGGGGCACCCCCTTATAGCGCGCGTATAGAAATTTGATCCCATGCTACGCGAGGTTGTAGCCTCCCCGACTCAGGGTTTTTCCTGAATGTTGCCGAGGGTGATCCCTGGCTTCGGATGGTTAAACTGGGTGTGTACTGGTTAGACGTGTTCCTTCCAGAACACCGTAGACGGAACTAGTCCCCGTGACTACTGAAATCCGTTGGCTGTGGTTAAGTACAAACTCTACAGAGTCAATTCTTTCCAAATCATCGTATCCATGATCAGTAATGTAGACTTTATATCCAAATCTATCCGTGTGAAAACTTGCCCCCGGTGAACAAGCTCAAGTGGTAAATTCAATTTCATTGTTATCCCTGTGGATGGACTAACATTATATTTGTCTCGTGCTTGTGATAAATTATATTTCCGAACTATTGTATTGTTGTGTTACAATATAAGCCCTTTATGAGACGTCGCGCAGACGTCCGACTGTGGCGTGTACTCGTTTCTCACTTTCGACATAAGCCCTTTATGTGACGTCGCGCAGACGTCCGACTGTGGCGTGTACTCGTTTCTCACTTTCGATATAAGCCCTTTATGTGATGTCGCTTAGACGTCCGACTGCGGCATGCACTGTCTTTACTTTCTGTTATAAGCCCTTTATGTGGTGTCGCCCCGACGCCCGACTGTGGCATTATTATTCTGCATTTTCCGCTCGAGGAGTCTTTCAGACACTCGTTTGGCACCTGTATTATTATTCCGCATTTTCCGCTCGAGGAGTCTTTCAGACACTCGTTTGGCACCTGTATTATTATTCCGCATTTTCCGCTCGAGGAGTCTTTCAGACACTCGTTTGGCACCTGTATTATTATTCCGCATTTTCCTCTCGAGGAGTCTTTCAGACACTCGTTTGGCACCAGTATTACTATTCTGCAGTTTCCGCTCGAGGCGTCATTCAGACCCTCGCTTGGCACCCAGTATTTATTATCTCTATGTCTGATCGCTCTGGTTAACTTATTCATGTGCTTCATGTTTGCATTTGTTATACCCTATGTCCGAACTGTCTTGCGAGTACTTTCATAGTACTCACCTGGCTTGTTGATTTGGCCAGATGTTGACGAAGGCGATCTCTTGGATGAAGAGTTTGATAGCGCGTCCGACGCCTAGAGGAGTCCCAGTCAGTCCTGCGCGATCCCGGATATTGGTCACTTGTATCGTTTACGCTTCCGCCACCCGCAATAAGTCTTCTCGAGCCTCGCTCCAACGCTCGAAGAGTTGTAGTAGTCTGGAATCATGTCACTCGCTTCGCGATGATATTTCCACCACCGTTTTTATCGTGAGTTAGTAGTTTACCACCCTATCCGCCGTATTGTTTTATCGGCGTGCATGTAATAAATTGTTGGGCAGTCTCTACTCAACCTTGTATTATATTTAGTACTCCTGGTATTTTTCTTCTGTGACCAATGTATTGTCTATCAGTGAGAAGGAATTCTTCCTCGCTGGTCCGTAACAGGGATTGGTTTCTCAATAATTATTTTATTGAAAAACCGGTCGTGACAATTTATCATGATATAAGGAAATATAAATAACAACTTTATTATTGCCTCTAGGGTATATTTCCTTCAGTCTCCCACTTGCACTAGAGTCAATAATCTAGTTCACATCGCCGTGTGATTTAACACCAATAGTTCACATCACCATGTGATTAGTTCACATCACCACGTGACTAATACCCAAAGGGTTTTACTAGAGTCATTAATCTAGTTCACATTGTTATGTGATTAACACCCAAAGAGTACTAAGGTGTGATCATGTTTTGCTTGTGAGAGAAGCTTAGTCAATGGGTCTGTCACATTCAGAGTTGTATGTATTTTGCAATTTTTCTATGTCTACAATGCTCTGCATGGAGCTACTTTAGCTAATTGCTCCCACTTTCAATATGTATCCAGATTGAGACTCAGAGTCATCCGGATCGGTGTAAAAGTTTGCATCTGCGTAACTCTTTACGACGAACTCTTTATCACCTCCATAACCGAGAAATATCTCCTTAGTCTTCTAAGGATAATTTTGAGCGCTGTCAAGTGATCCGCTCCTGGATCAATATCGTACCCCCTTGCCAAACTCATGGCAAGGTACACAATAGGTTTGGTACACAACATAGCATACTTTATAAACCTATGACTGAGGCATAGGGAATGGCTTTTCATTCTCTTTCTATTTTCTGTCGTGGTAGGGTTTTGAGTCTTTACTCAATTTCACACCTTGCAACACAGGCAAGAACTCCTTATTTGACTGTTCCATTTTGAACTACTTCAAAATATTGTCAAGGTATGTACTTATTGAAAAAACTTATCAAGCGTTTTGATCTATCTCTATAGATCTTGATGCTCAATATGTAAGCAGCTTCACCGAGGTCTTTCTTTGAAAAACTCCTTTCAAACACTACTTTATACTTTCCAGAAAATTCTACATCATTTCCAATCAACAATATGTCATTCACATATACTTATCAGAAAGGCTGTAGTGCCCCCACTCACTTTCTTGTAAATACAGGCTTCACCGTAAGTCTGTATAAAACTATATGCTTTGATCAACTTATCAAAGCGTATATTCCAACTCCGAGATGCTTGCACCAGTCCATAAATGGAGCTTGCATACTTTGTTAGCACCTTTTGGATCGACAAAACCTTCTGGTTGCATCATATACAACTCTTCTTTAAGATATCCATTAAGGAATGCAGTTTTGACACCCATTTGTCAGATTTCATAAAATCTGGCAATTGCTAACATGATTCGGACAGACTTTAAGCATCGATATGAGTGAGAAAATCTCATCGTAGTCAACATCTTGAACTTGTCAAAAACCCTTTTGGACAAGTCGAGCTTTGTAGATAGTAACACTACTATCAGCGCCCGTCTTCCTCTTGAAGATGCATTTATTCTCAATGGCTTGCCGATCATCGGGCAAGTCCACCAAAGTCCACACTGTTGGGGAACATAGTAATTTCAAAAAATTTCCTACGCACACGCAAGATCCATCTAGGTGATGCACAACAACGAGAGAGGAGAGTGTAGTCCACGTACCCTCGTAGACCGAAAGCGGAAGCGTTATGACAACGCGGTTGATGTAGTCGTACGTCATCACAATCCGACCGATCCTAGCACCGAAAGTATGGCGCCTCCGCAATCTGCACACGTTCAGCTCGGTGACATCCCACGAACTCTAGATCCAGCTAAGGTCGAGGGAGAGTTTCGTCAGCACGACGGCGTGATGACGGTGATGATGAAGTTACCGGCGTAGGGCTTTGCCTAAGCACTACAACGATATGACCGAGGTGGAAATCTGTGGAGGGGGGCATCGCACACGGCTAAATAATCAACTTGTGTGTATGGGGTGCCCCCTCCCCCGTATATAAAGAGTGGAGGAGGGGGAGGGCCGGCCCTCTATGGCGCGCCTAAGGGGAGTCCTACTCCCATCGGGAGTAGGATTCCCCCCTTCCCTAGTTGGATTAGGAGAGGAAGGAAGTGGGAGAGAGGGGGAGGAAAGGGGGGCCGGCCCCCCACCCAATTTAGATTGGGCTTGAGGGGGGCGTGCTCCCTCCTAGGCTCCCTTCTCCTCTCTCCCACTATGGCCCAATAAGGCTCATATACTTCCTGGGGGGTTCCGGTAACCTCCCGGTACTCCGGTAAATGCCCGAACTCACCCGGAACCATTTCAATGTCCAAACATAGCCATCGAATATATCGATCTTTATGGCTCGACCATTTCGAGACTCCTCGTCATGTCCGTGATCTCATCCGGGACTCCGAACAACCTTGAGTACATCAAAACACATAAACTCATAATACCGATCGTCACCGAACGTTAAGCGTGCGGACCGTACGGGTTCCAGAACTATGTAGACATGACCAAGACTCATATCCGGTCAATAACCAATAGCGGAACCTGGATGCTCATATTGGTTCCTACATATTCTACGAAGATCTTTATCGGTCAAACCGCATAACGACATACGTTGTTCCCTTTGTCATTGGTATGTTACTTGCCCGAGATTCGATCGTCGGTATCTCAATACCTAGTTCAATCTCGTTACCGGCAAGTCTCTTTACTCGTTCCGTTATGCATCATCCCACAACTAACTTATTAGTAACATTACTTGCAAGGCTTATAGTGATGTGCATTACTGAGAGGGCCTAGAGATACCTCTCTGATACTCGGAGTGACAAATCCTAATCTCGATCTATGCCAACTCAACAAACACCATCGGAGACACCTGTAGAGCATCTTTATAATCACCCAGTTACGTTGTGACGTTTGATAGCACACTAAGTGTTCCTCCGGTATTCGGGAGTTGCATAATCTCATAGTCATAGGAACATGTATAAGTCATGAAGAAAGCAATAGCAATAAACTAAACGATCAAGTGCTAAGCTAACGAAATGGGTCAAGTCAATCACATCATTCTCTAATGATGTGATCCCGTTAATCAAATGACAACTCATGTCTATGGCTAGGAAACTTAACCATCTTTGATTCAACGAGCTAGTCAAGTAGAGGCATACTAGTGACACTCTGTTTGTCTATGTATTCACACATGTACTAAGTTTCCGGTTAATACAATTCTAGCATGAATAATAAACATTATTATTGCCTCTAGGGCATATTTCCTTCAGTCTCCCACTTGCACTAGAGTCAATAATCTAGATTACACAGTAATGATTCTAACACCCATGGAGTCTTGGTGCTGATCATGTTTTTCTCATGAGAGAGGCTTAGTCAACGGGTCTGCAACATTCAGATCCGTATGTATCTTGCAAATCTCTATGTCTCCCTCCTTGACTTGATCGCGGATGGAATTGAAGCGTCTCTTGATGTGCTTGGTTGTCTTGTGAAATTTGGATTCCTTTGCCAAGGCAATTGCACTAGTATTGTCACAAAATATTTTCATTGGACCCGTTGCACTAGGTATGACACCTAGATCGGATATGAACTCCTTCATCCAGACTCCTTCATTTGCTGCTTCCGAAGCAGCTATGTACTCCGCATCACACGTAGATCTCGCCACGACACTTCGCTTAGAACTGCACCAACTTACAGCTCAACCGTTCAATGTAAATACGTATCCGGTCTGTGACTTAGAGTCATCCGGATCAGTGTCAAAGCTTGCATCGACGTAACCAATTACGACGAGCTCTTTGTCACCTCCATAAACGAGAAACATATCCTTAGTCCTTTTAAGGTATTTCAGGATGTTCTTGACCGCTGTCCCACTGATACGTCTCCAACGTATCTATAATTTTTTATTGTTCCATGCTATTATATTATCTGTTTTGGATGTTTAATGGGCTACATTATGCACTTTTATATTATTTTTGGGACTAACCTACTAACCAAAGGCCCAGTGCAAATTGCTATTTTTTGCCTATTTCAGTGTTTCGCAGAAAAGGAATATCAAAAGGAATGAAACCTTCGGGAGAGTTATTTTTGGAACAAACGCAATCCAAGAGACTTGGAGTGGACGTCAAGGAAGCAACGAGGCGGCCACGAGGTAGGGAGGCACGCCCAGGGGGGTAGGCGCGCCCCACCCTCGTGGGCTCGTCGTGGCTCCACCGACCTACTTCTTTCGCCTATATATACTCATATACCCTGAAAACATCCGAGAGCACCACGAAACCCTATTTCCACCGCCGCAACCTTCTGTACCCGTGAGATCCCATCTTGGGGCCTTTTTCGGCGCTCCGCTGGAGGGGGAATCGATCATGGAGGGCTTCTACATCAACACCATAGCCTCTCTGATGATGTGTGAGTAGTTTACCACAGACCTTCGAGTCCATAGTTATTAGCTAGATGGCTTCTTCTCTCTCTTTGGATATCAATACAAAGTTCTCCTCGATTCTCTTGGAGATCTATTCGATGTAATTCTTTTTGTGGTGTGTTTTTCAAGATCCGATGAATTGTGGATTTATGATCAATATTATCTATGAACAATATTTGGTTCTTCTCTGAATTCTTATATGTATGATTTGATATCTTTGCAAGTCTCTTCGAATTATCAGTTTGGTTTGGCTTACTAGATTGATCTTTCTTGCAATGGGGGAAGTGCTTAGCTTTGGGTTCAATCTTGCGGTGTCCTTTCCCAGTGACAGCAGGGGCAGCAAGGCACGTATAGTATTGTTGCCATCGAGGATAAAAAGATGGGGTTTATATCATATTGCTTGAGTTTATCCCTCTACATCATGTCATCTTGCCTAATGCGTTACTCTATACTTATGAACTTAATACTCTAAGAAGCATGCTGGATAGCGGTCGATGTGTGGAGTAATAGTAGTAGATGCAGAATCGTTTCGGTCTACTTGTCGCGGACGTGATGCCTATATACATGATCATGCCTAGATATTCTCATAACTATGCGCTTTTCTATCAATTGCTCGACAGTAATTTGTTCACCCACCATAGATTATGCTATCTTGAGAGAAGCCACTAGTGAAACCTATGGCCCCGGGTCTATTTTCCATCATATTATTTTCCTATCAATTTTCTATTTCTGCCGCCGTTTATTTTGCAATCTTTACGTTCCAATCTATATCATAAAAATACCAAAAATA
Source organism: Aegilops tauschii subsp. strangulata (assembly GCF_002575655.3). Classification (NCBI taxonomy): domain Eukaryota; kingdom Viridiplantae; phylum Streptophyta; class Magnoliopsida; order Poales; family Poaceae; genus Aegilops; species Aegilops tauschii. The sequence goes on from NC_053038.3 coordinate 43,768,732, forward strand.
TTTATCTTATTATCTCTATCAGATCTCACTTTTGCAAGTGCCCGTGAAGGGATTGACAACCCCTTTATCGCGTTGGTTGCAAGGTTCTTATTTGTTTGTGCAAGTACAAGGCGACTTGCGTGTAACCTCCTACTGGATTGATACCTTGGTTCTCGAATATTGAGGGAAATACTTACGCTACTTTGCTGCATCACCCTTTCCTCTTCGAGGGAAAACTAACGCATGCTCAAGAGGTAGCATCCACTCCTGGATTACTTTGGTACCTCCCTGCTAAACTAATAGCAAGGCACACATCAGGTCTGGTACACATCATTGCATACATGATAGAACCTATGGCTGAAGCATAGGGAATGACTTTCATCTTCTCTCTATCTTCTGCAGTGGTCGGGCATTGAGTCTGACCCAATTTCACACCTTGTAACACAGGCAAGAACCCTTTCTTTGCTTGATCCATTTTGAACTTCTTCAAAATTTTATCAAGGTATGTGCTTTGTGAAAGTCCAATTAAGCGTCTTGATCTATCTCTATAGATCTTGATGCCTACTATATAAGCAGCTTCACCGAGGTCTTTCATTGAAAAACTCTTATTCAAGTATCCTTTTATGCTATCCAGAAATTCTATATCATTTCCAATCAACAATATGTCATCCACATATAATACAAGAAATGCTACAGAGCTCCCACTCACTTTCTTGTAAATACAGGCTTCTCCAAAAGTCTGTATAAAACCATATGCTTTGATCACACTATCAAAACGTTTATTCCAACTCCGAGATGCTTGCACCAGTCCATAAATGGATCGCTGGAGCTTGCACACTTTCTTAGCATCCTTTGGATCGATAAAACCTTCAGGTTGCATCATATACAACTCTTCTTCCAGAAATCCATTCAGGAATGCAGTCTTTACATCCATTTGCCAAATTTCATAATCATAAAATGCAGCAATTGCTAATATGATTCGGACGGACTTAAGCATCGCTATGGGTGAGAAGGTCTCATCGTAGTCAACTCCTTGAACTTGTCAAAAACCTTTCACAACAAGTCGAGCTTTGTAGACAGTAACATTACCGTCAACGTCAGTCTTCTTCTTGAAGATCCATTTATTCTCGATGGCTTGCCGATCATTGGGCAAGTCAACCAAAGTCCACACTTTGTTCTCATACATGGATCCCATCTCAGATTTCATGGCCTCAAGCCATTTCGCGGAATCTGGGCTCATCATCACTTCCTCATAGTTCGTAGGTTCATCATGGTCAAGTAACATGACCTCCAGAACAGGATTACCGTACCACTCTGGTGCGGATCTTACTCTCGTTGACCTATGAGGTTCAGTACTAACTTGATCTGAAGTTACATGATCATCATCATTAGCTTCCTCACTAATTGGTGTAGAAGTCACGGGAACTGATTTCTGTGATGAACTACTTTCCAATAAGGGAGCAGGTACAGTTACCTCATCAAGTTCTACTGTCCTCCACTCACTTCTTTCGAGAGAAACTCCTTCTCTAGAAAGGATCGATTCTTGGCAACGAATGTCTTGCCTTCGGATCTGTGATAGAAGGTGTACTCAACAGTCTCCTTTGGGTATCCTATGAAGACACATTTCTCCGATTTGGGTTTGAGCTTATCAGGTTGAAGCTTTTTCACATAAGCATCGCAGCCCCAAACTTTAAGAAACGACAACTTGGGTTTCTTGCCAAACCACAGTTCATAAGGTGTCATCTCAACGGATTTAGATGGTGCCCTATTTAACGTGAATGCCACCGTCTCTAAAGCATAACCCCAAAATGGTAGCGGTAAATCAGCAAGAGACATCATAGATCATACCATATCTAGTAAAGTACGATTACGACGCTCGGACACACCATTACGCTGTGGTGTTCTGGGTGGCATGAGTTGCGAAACTATTCCGCATTGTTTCAAATGAAGACCAAACTCATAACTGAAATATTCTCCTCCACGATCAGATCGTAGAAACTTTATTTTCTTGTTACGATGATTTTCCACTTCACTCTGAAATTCTTTGAACTTTTCAAATGTTTCAGACTTATGTTTCATCAAGTAGATATACCCATATCTGCTCAAATCATCTGTGAAGGTGAGAAAATAACGATACCTGCCGCGAGCCTCAATATTCATCGGACCACATACATCAGTATGTATGATTTCCAACAAATCTGTTGCTCGCTCCATTGTCCCGGAGAACGGCGTTTTAGTCATCTTGCCCATGAGGCATGGTTCGCAAGTACCAAGTGATTCATAATCAAGTGATTCCAAAAGTCCATCAGAATGGAGTTTCTTCATGCGCTTTACACCAATATGACCCAAACGGCAGTGCCACAAATAAGTTGCACTATCATTATCAACTCTGCATCTTTTGGCTTCAATATTATGAATATGTGTGTCACTACTATCGAGATTAAATAAAAATAGACCACTCTTCAAGGTGCATGACCATAAAATATATTACTCATATAAATAGAACAACCATTATTCTCGGATTTAAATGAATAACCGTCTCGCATCAAACAAGATCCAGATATAATGTTCATGCTTAACGCTGGCACCAAATAACAATTATTCAGGTCTAAAACTAATCCCGGAGGTAGATGTAGAGGTAGCGTGCCGACTGCGATCACATCGACTTTGGAACCATTTCCCACGCACGTCGTCACCTCGTCCTTAACCAATCTTCATTTAATCCATAGTCCCTGTTTCGAGTTGCAAATATTAGCAACAGAACCAGTATCAAATACCTAGGCACTACTGCGAGCATTAGTAAGGTACACATCAATAACATGTATATCACATATACCTTTGTTCACCTTGCCATCCTTCTTATCTGCCAAATACTTGGGGCAGTTCCGCTTCCAGTGACCAGTCCCTTTGTAGTAGAAGCACTCAGTCTCAGGCTTAGGTCCAGACTTGGGCTTCTTCACTTGAGCAGCAACTTTCTTGCCATTCTTCTTGAAGTTCCCATTCTTCCCTTTACCCCTTTTCTTGAAACTGGTGGTCTTGTTGACCATCAACACTTGATGCTCCTTCTTGATTTCTACCTCCGCAGCCTTTAGCATCGCGAAGAGCTTGGGAATTGTCTTATCCATCCCTTGCATATTATAGTTCATCACGAAGCTCTTGTAGCTTGGTGGCAGTGATTGAAGAATTCGGTCAATGACACTATCATCAGGAAGATTAACTCCCAGTTGAATCAAGTGATTGTTATACCCAGACATTTTGAGTATATGCTCACTGACATAACTATTCTCCTCCATTTTGCATCTGTAGAACTTATTGGAGACTTCATATCTCTCAATCTGGGCATTTGCTTGAAATATTAACTTCGACTCCTGGAACATCTCATATGCTCCATGACGTTCAAAACGTCGTTGAAGTCCCGATTCTAAGCCATAAAGCATGGCACACTGAACTATCAAGTAGTCATCAGCTTTGCTCTACCAGACGTTCACAACGTCAGGCGTTGCTCCTGCAGTGGGTCTTGCACCTAGAGGTGCTTCCAGGACGTAATTCTTATGTGCAACAATGAGGATAATCCTCAAGTTACGGACCCAGTCCGTGTAGTTTCTACCATCATCTTTCAACTTAGCTTTCTCTAGGAACGCATTAAAATTCAAAGGAACAGTAGCACGGGCCATTGATCTACAACAACATACATATGCAAAATACTATCAGGTACTTAGTTCATGATAAATTAAAGTTCAATTAATCATATTACTTAAGAACTCCCACTTAGATAGACATCCCTCTAATCATCTAAGTGATCATGTGATCCAAATCAACTAAACCATGTCCGATCATCACGTGAGATGGAGTAGTTTTCAATGGTGAACATCACTATGTTGATCATATCTACTATATGATTCACGCTCGACCTTTCGGTCTCAGTGTTCCGAGGCCATATCTGCATATGCTAGGCTCGTCAAGTTTAACCCGAGTATTCTGCGTGTGCAAAACTGGCTTGCACCCGTTGTATGTGAACGTAGAGCTTATCACACCCGATCATCACGTGGTGTCTCGGCACGACGAACTTTCACAACGGTGCATACTCAGGGAGAACACTTGTACCTTGAAATTTAGTGAGAGATCATCTTATAATGCTACCGTCGAACTAAGCAAAATAAGATGCATAAAGGATAAACATCACATGCAATCAATATAAGTGATATGATATGGTCATCATCATCTTGTGCCTTTGATCTCCATCTCCAAAGCACCGTCATGATCAGCATCGTCACCGGCTTGACACCTTGATCTCCATCGAAGCATCGTTGTCGCCTCGCCAACTATTGCTTCTACGACTATCACTACTGCTTAGTGATAAAGTAAAGCAATTACATGGCGATTGCATTTCATACAATAAAGCGACAACCATATGGCTCCTGCCAGTTGCCGATAACTGTGTTACAAAACATGATCATCTCATGCAATAAAATTTATCATCATGTCTTGACCATATCACATCACAACATGCCCCGCAAAAACAAGTTAGACGTCCTCTACTTTGTTGTTGCAAGTTTTACGTGGGTGCTACGGGCTGAGCAAGAACCGTTCTTACCTACGCATCAAAACAACAACGATTATTCATCAAGTGTGCTGCTTTAACCTTCAACAAGGACCGGGCATAGTCACACTCGATTCAACTAAAGTTGGAGAAACTGACACCCGCCAACCACCTGTGTGCGAAGCACGTCGGTAGAACCAGTCTCGCGTAAGCGTACGCGTAATGTCGGTCCGGGCCGCTTCATCCAACAATACCACCGAATCAAAGTATGACATGCTGGTAAGCAGTATGACTATTATCGCCCACAACTCTTTGTGTTCTACTCATGCATATAACATCTACGCATAGACCTGGCTCGGATGCCACTGTTGGGGAATGCAGTAATTTCAAAAAAATTCCTACGCACACGCAAGATCCATCTAGGTGATGCATAGCAACGAGAGAGGAGAGTGTAGTCCACATACCCTCGTAGACTGAAAGCGGAAGCGTTATGACAACGCGGTTGATGTAGTCGTACGTCTTCACGATCCGACCGATCCTAGTACCAAAAGTACGGCACCTCCGCGATCTGCACACGTTCGGCTCGGTGACATCCCACGAACTCTCGATCCAACTGAGTGTCGAGGGAGAGCTTCGTCAGCACGATGGCGTGATGATGGTGATGATGAAATTACCGACGCAGGGATTTTCCTAAGCACTACAACGATATGACCGAGGTGGAATCTGTTTAGGGGGGCACCACACATGGCTAAGACAACTGTCAACTTGTGTGTCTATGGGGTGCCCCCTCCCCCGTATATAAAGGAGTGGAGGAGGGGGAGGGCTGACCCTCCATGGCGCGCCCAAGGGGAGTCCTAGTCCCACCGGGAGTAGGATTCCCCCTTCACTACAAAAAAAGACACATCCGTGACATTTTGGGCCAAACAAATTCTTTTTCTGTCATACTTATGAAACTTCTATGACAATAATTGTGGCAAAACACGGTATCATCATAGATGTGGTGGGGTCCTACTTCTATGACAAAAAATCATGACAGAAAATGGGCTTTTCGTCCTGGGACTCCACGGCATACTGTTCATCTCCACCGTCGACCCCCTCCAGGCTGAACAGTAGACGGTGGAGGGCTGGATGAACTGTAGCCCGTGGAGGGGTGGTTGAACAGGAGCCCGTGGAGAGGGCTGGTTGAACAGTAGCCGGTGGAGTAGCGTGCGGTGGAGGCTAGATGAACAGGAGCCCGTGGATGAACAGTCGTAGGTGGAGGCTGGAGGAGGTCGACGGTGAATGAACAGTAGCCCGTGGAGGCTGGAGGGGGTCGACGGTGGAGATGAACAGTATCCCGTGGAGTCTCGTTTTGCGGTACGCGACACCCCTCCCGATGAACAGGACCCCTGTTTCGACTGTAGCGCTCCAACACAAGTCCGTTTCCTTTGTTTTGCGGTACGCCACACCCCTCCCGATCAACAGGACCCCCGTTTCGACCGTAGGAGGTCCGTTTCCTCCGTTTTGCGGTACGCCAGACCCCTCCCGATGAACAGGATCCTGTTTCGAACTTGGCCGGTCGAACACAAGGCCGTTTCCTCCGTTCCGCGATACGGCAGGCCTCGTTTCCATCAGCTGTTTCATCCAAGCCGGTTGGCTCCCACGCGTTCCGTTGCCTCCCGATGAACACGACGCATTCCGTTGCCTCCCGATGAACACGACGACGACGCAGTTCTCTGTTCCGACCCAGTCGTGTACATGAGCCCTGGCCGTACGTATGCGCGAGTAGGCGTTCGAGACCCCGCCCATATGTACATACGTGGCCGTATTTTTTTCTTGCACACTGGCCGCTGTACGTACGTGTACATGCTACATGCGCGGCTCAACTACGACACGTGCGCGCTCTATATTGACCAGTATGTACGTACACGTTCGCGACCAGAATGACAATGCTACGTATGCTTCGACTAGGTGGGTCCCGACTGTCAGGCACTTCCTTGTGTGCGAAGATATAGCTGGTGGGTCCCAGCAGTCACGGGTGCGAATCGTTTTTTTTGCCCGGACGCACTTCCTTGTGTGCGAAGATGTAGCTGGTGGGTCCCTGCAGTCAGGGGGAAACGTTTTTTTTGCAAAATACGGTGGCCCGTCCGGTGGGTCCCCGCTGTCAGGTACAGGAATAATTATTTTGCGCGTAATGAGGCACTTCCTTGCGGCTGCCGTGGACCCAGCTGTCAGCCTCTCCACGTACAGTACTCTTCCGAAGTAAGTCGGTCGTTGACCACATTGACCATGCCGCGCCGAGAGCACCAAGGCGGTGGACGACGGCAAGGCCTAGGAAGGGGACGACGCGGAGCCAGGGAAGACTCGGCAGTGGATGCCCACGCGTAGAGTATGAGGGTTCACTGGTTCGCTGCGGTGTGAGGCTGTCGTCGCCGCAGAATAACAGGGGGTGTGGGTGAGTAGAGGGATGGCCTGGCCAGCGGTGGGAGTAGTAGGGGGCGGTGAGGCCTCCGCCGCATCGCAGCCGGCCACGGGAGGCAGGAGCACGAGGCATGACTGGCGCTGGTTTGGGCGGCTGGAGCAAGAAGACCAGAGGTGGAAGAAGCACTACGGCCGTTGGATGGACATCGTACGGTCACTGGAGCTAGAATCGTGCATATTTACTAAGTTGACAAAGCCCTTTGTCCCCGTCAACTTAGTAGGCCCACAAGTCAGCCTGCCACTATACTGGGTCCCAGCTAGCAGGGGGAGTATTCATTTTTTGTGCGTAATAAGGAGGCACTTCCTTGCGTGCGAAGATATAGCTGGTGGGTCCGAGCTGTCAGCGGCGGTAACGTTTTTTTCGCGAAATACAGAGGCCCTTCTAGTGGGTCCCAGATGTCAGGTGGAGGAATCATTATTTTGCGCGTAATAAGGAGGCATTTCCCTGCGTGCGGCCGTGGACCCAGCTGTCAGCCTCTCCACGTATAGTCCACTTCAGATGCATGTCGGTTGTTGACCACGTTGACCAGGACGCGCCGAGAGTTCCAGGGCGGTGGACGCCGGTGAGGCCTAGGAAGGGAACGACACAGAGGCAGGGAAGACTCGGCAATTGTTTCCCACGCGGAGGGGAGTACGACTGTACGAGGGTTTACTGGTTGTCTGCCGTCGCCAGAGAAAAACAACAGGTGTGGGTTAGTAGAGGGATGGCTAGGCCAGTGATGGGAGTACGGTGGGGCGGTGAGGCCTGCGCGGCAGCACAACCGGCCACGGGGAGGAGGGAGCAGGCAGCGCCGCCGGCGCTTGTTTGAGCAGCTGGAGCAGGAAGAGCAGAGATTGAAAAAGCACGATGGTCGTTGGATGGAAATCCAACAGTCACTGCTTGTGCGTCAACCTTTTTTAGGAAAGCCTCAAATCTGTGGAAAACAGCATATGACCCATCTGCGATTATTTCTAATAATTTATAGCCCATTTTCTAATTCTTGAGGTTTTTTTGGAGCCCATATTCTTTTTGTTAGCATTACAGCCCATATTGTGGCCACGGTTAAAAAATTATACGAAATTTTGCTTATTTCGGTGCGGTCCGAACTGTTTTTAATCCCGAAATTTCGAGTCACATTCAAACTGATTTTAAAAATAAATGTATATCAATATAAAATCCAACAAATTGTCCACGCATAAAAATCAATGCAATTTAAAATCACGAAATGAAAAAAAGAAATTTCAAACTAATTGCCGGTTTGATGTGTTTTAAAAATGTACAACCCATTTCTTATTACTGACAGGCCATTTTCTCGGCCAGCCGAATGAAGGTCTCCTCGTCTTGAAAGATTTGCAGCCCAACAGGCCTGACAAAGCGATTTACTTGGCAAATCACAAAAAATCTGGGCTGTGGCCGTGGACCCAGCTGTCAGCCTCTCCACGTACAGTACTCTTCCGATGGAAGTCGGTCGTTGACCACATTGACCACGCCGCGCTGAGAGCACCAAGGCGGTGGACGACGGCGAGGCCTCGAAGGGGACGACACAGAGCCGGGGAAGACGCGGCAGTGGATGCCCACGCGGAGAGGAGTACGAGGGTTCACTGGTTCGGCTGCGGTGTGAGGCTGCCGTCGCCGCAGAATAACAGGAGGTGTGGGTGAGTGGAGGGATGGCCTGGCCAGCGGTGGGAATAGTATGGGGGCGGTGAGGCCTCCGCGGCAGCACAGCCGGCCACGGGAGGTAGGAGCAGGCGGCACGACCGGCGCTGCTTTGGGCGGCTGGAGCAAGAAGACCAGAGGTTGAAGAAGCACTATGTCCATTGGATGGACATCGTACGGTCACTGGAGCTAGAATCGTTCATATTGACTAAGTTGACAAAGCCCTCTGTCCCCGTCAACTTAGTAGGCCCACAAGTCAGCCACCCACTTTGGTGGGTCCCAGCTAGCAGGGGGTATTCATTTTTTTGTGCGTCATAAGGACGCACTTCCTTGCGTGCGAATATATAGCTGGTGGGTCCGACCTGTCAGGGGGGACGTTTTTTCATGAAATACAGAAGCCCTTCCCGTGGGTCCTAGCTGTCAGGTGGAGGAATCATTATTTTGCGCGTAATAAGGAGGCATTTCCTTGCGTGCGGCCGTGGACCCAGCTGTCAGCCTCTCCACGTATAGTCCACTTCCGATGGATGTCATTCATTGACCACGTTGACCAGGCCGCGCCGAGAGCACCAGGGCGGTGGACGACGGCGAGGCCTAGGAAGGGAACGACATGGAGCCAGGGAAGACTCGGCAGTTTTTTCCCACGTGGAGGAGTACGAGGGTTTACTGGTTCGTCTGTCGTCCCCGGAGAATAACAACAGGTGTGGGTGAGTAGAGGGATGGCTAGGCCAGCGATGGGAGTACGGTGGGGCGGTGAGGCCTGCGCGGCAGCATAGCCGGCCGCGGGAGGAGGGAGCAGGCAGCCCCGCCGGCGCTTGTTTGAGCGGCTGGAGCAGGAAAAGCAGAGATTGAAGAAGCACAACATTCGTTGGATGGACATCCAACAGTCACTGCTCTCGTGTGCATTATTTATAATAATGTACAGCCCATTTGCTAATTCATAAGAATTTTTTTGGATCCCATCTTCTTTTTGTTAGCATTACACCCCATATTGTGGCCACGGTTAAAAAGTATACGAATTTTTGCATATTTCGGTGCGATCAACTGTTTTTAATCCTGAAATATTGATTCACATTCAAACTATTTTGAAAAATAATTTATATAAATATAAAATCCAAATAATTGTCCACGCATAAAAATCAATGGAATTTAAAATCTTGTAATGAAAAAAAACTGAAACTAATTCCCGGTTTTATGTGTTTTAAAAATGTACAGCCCATTTCTGGGCAAACCGAATGAAACTCTCCTCGTCTTGAAAGATTTGCAGCCCAGCAGGGCTGATAAAGCAAGTAGGCCTCGTTTGGATATTTCTTAAAAAAAGAACTGGGCTAGCCATTTTCAGCAAGAAAAAAACACAACTTGGCTCATGATGTGGTAAACATAAATAAAACCCTGGCTAGACGGGCCACAGCCCCCGCACAGCCCCGTTGTTACCCTGATCCGTCGCTAAAACTAGTATAAATAACAACTGCTTGTTCCTCAAAAAAAAATTAAACTGCGCGACCTGCTGGGTCCCTGGTGTCAGCCGCTCGTAGTGTAATTCTCTCGTTTATTGACTACGTTGACAATGGCGAGCCCCAGATGTCCAACCATTAGGAGGAACCATATTTTTGGGCTTGTAATATAGAGGCACTTGCTTGCATACTGCCATGACGCTGGTGGGTCCCTACTGTCATCCTCTCCACGTACAGTCATCTCCTTGTTCCTCTCGGTTGTTGACGACGTTGACAACACAAGAGGGCGGCGCACCGCGCACGGCGAGCGAACCAAGGCCGCAAGACGGAGGGCGACGGCGAGGCCTCGGACGGAACGAACAGGAGCCATGGAAGATGCGTCGGTCCAGTCGCAAGCGGAGGGGAGTACGAGGGTTGACTGGTTCGGGTGCGGGTGTGTGTTGGGGCTGATGTCACCGGAGAATAACATGACGTGTGGGGGAATAGAGGGAGGGACTGGCCAACGTTGGAGGGTACGTACGGTAGGGCGGCGGAGGCGCAGCCAACCATGGGAGGTGGGAGCAGGCGGAGCCGACGGGGTGGTTTGGTTTGGGTGGCTGGAGGAAGAAGAAGACAAGAGATAGCAGATACACGACAGATGTTGGATGTCAATCCAACGGCTGGTAGACAGAATCGTTTGTGGACTGGCTGGTAAGTCGACACCACCTTGGATAGGTTATTTCCTCGCGGGTCCCAAATGTCTGTGACACCCCAAAATTTTGACCTTGTTTTATTAATTAAAATTTTGCCAGGAAATTAAACTTTTCCATTTGTCTAGATTTACCTTTTGATATTGTGGGTTTTTACCTCAAGTGGAAACTTTCCAAAAGTATTATTGGACTTGTATACTCTCTCTATGAAACAATTCTTTATCAGTGGATTTAATTGCAAGATTGCTTTTCCCTGAGCTTTATTCTTTTAAAATGATTTTTCATGAATTTGGAGTCTCTGTTGCACTGCAACCATTTGATTAATGCATTTAAAAATTTCACCAAAATTTGGGGATGTCATGTGATGTTTCCACATCACTTTTATGCAAAAATATCTTTTGGTTATTGGAGATTTTGAGCTCTACATCAACTTTTCAAATCTGGTCCAGTAGGTATTTTTGCACTACAACCTATTTAAATATTCCTTAAAAAATTCTTCCAAGTGTTTGGAGATGTCAGTAGATGCATATAATTCAACTTTATGCTAAAACCCAGTGATGTTCTTTGAAATATTTGAGTGAATCAACCTCCTCTTCATTCTGCTCCAGTTTGGTGGTTTGTACTGCAACCCTATTTTATTTTGCTCTAGTGCCCATGAGCTTTTTCTTGCTTATAGCCCTCCCTACAAAACCCTTAAGTCCAGGAGAGTGGACCCATTGGAGGATTTTAAGTGCATGCAATGAGACCTTTTTCCTTCTGTCCAAAACTGAAGTTTTGCAAAACTTGCACTAGCAAGTTTCTGGTTTTGCCCAAATGAGCTTGCCATCATCACCTACATCCAGGGAGACCCTGATCTGGAGTTTTTGGCCACTCCAAGAGTTGCCTAGGTACACTTAGCATTCTGTCGAACACCGTGTGTTCATGGACAGTTTTGGCATGTTTTCTAGTTTGCATTATGATCTTGAGCCCCTGACCCATCCAGCATGTCCACTAAGCTCCTAGCTATCCCTAACCATGTCCTGTTAATTGCCAACCTCCCTCTAGCACTCTAGGCTGCCCTGGCATTTTGTCGAACACATCCCATGCGTGCTCTGGGCGCGCCCAGAGCGCACGTTTTGCACGTGTGGGCGCCCGAGCCGCCGCGTCGCACGGCCGCCTCCCCGCGCCCGCTCTAGCCTTCCCCACTCGCAGCCAGCACGCCCGCCCCATCCCGCGTCGCAGAGCCGCCCCTGGCGCCCTACAGCGCTGCCGTCAGAGCCTTTGGCGGCACGCCGGCGTTGGCAGTAGGCGCCTGCCACGGACGGCGCCGCCCAAGCCACCCGCGCGCGCCAGCTGCCCCTTGGAGCAGCTCGAGCTTATCCTGGAGCCCGTCGGCACGCGCTCGTCGCCGCCACGTCGCCCTGCGGCTACAGAGCGACGGTCGCCGGTGTTCTTATCCACGGCCGCCGCGGGACCAACCTCGAACGCCTATATAAGGGGACCCCAAGCTCGTCCAAGCCCTCAGGCGACCCCAGGCCATCCCCCTAGTGCTCCCCTAGCCGCGGATTGACCGGAAGAGGCCATCTCCCCCACCTCCGGCAGGTTCGGCCGCCGCCTCCCTCCGGTCCCGCTAGTCGCCAGCAAAGCCTCCCCAGCTCATCTAGCACCACCATCCCACTCCCCTCGACCTCACGGTGCCGCCCAGCCTCTCAAACGCGACCAAGAACCACCGCAGCCCGGAACCCCAAAACCAACCGAAACCTCCTCCGCCGCGGAGCTCGCCGCCGGCGACTCCTTCCACCCCGACGACCCAACGACCACCGGAAGGACCGCCCTAGACTGGCGGATCCATCCCCGCCCTCAGGACCCCGCGGGGAGGCGCCGTTCGTCGACGACGATCGCCGGAGTCCCGCCTCCGTTCGGGCAGAGGAAGAGGAGGGAGAGGGGGACTAGTCAAACCTGACCAGTGGGCCCGCTGGACCCACTGTCAGTGACCCACGCGCCACCCATGCTGGCTTTAGGGGAAGCGCAATATCCAGAGTACGTTTCCCCCTGTTCGAAAGCGTATTTTCCCCGAAACGTTTTCTTTTTCTGGTTTTATTAAAAACAGAACTTTGATTGGCTATATCTTTTAAAATAAAACTCCAAATGAGTTGATTCTTTTTCCTACCTCTCTCAAATTTCATCTAATTTATTTTAAGATTTATTTAAAAAATATTTGGGACAACTTTTTGTACTGTTTTTGAAATATTTGTTATTTGAATATTTTTTAAAATAGGAAATGGAGAGAGAAGAAAACTTTCAAAAAGTGCACCCCCTTGCATACTCTTGAAGGCAAGCATTCTGAACTCTGGCATAATATTTTTGTGTGGTGTTTTGATACGGTTACAACACCACCTTGACTTAGAGCATACGTTATTTTTATGTGACGATAAATTCATACGCATGAGTGTGCAATGGAGATCCTTTGTTGTTAGAAATGGATATGCTGGTGATGGTAATCATCCTCGTAAGCTTCTCATGCATACCGGAAGAAAGCCGGGAAAGTCGCGGTCTTGGGTAGACACGAGCTTATCCCTAGTTCCTCGTTGAGACGAGTATGTCCGGTATGGCATGGTGAGGCTTGATGAGTGGTGAGTTTATCTGTTAATGGAAATATTTTTGTCATGCTAATCCTACGGAGAATACTTGGACCTCTTGAGTCGGCCATAGATCGAGTCTTGTTCTAGTAAACCCCCATACTTGTTTCGTACTACCACCTGTCCCTGCCCAGGTAGGGTACGGTTCAGTAAGTTGTCAACCCCTTACCAAAGCACACACCGTACAGAGAGGCCATGGTGGAAGATACCGGCTGCATCCGGTAGGCATGCCACCTGGTTCGGGGGCATGGGTGTTTCCGGTTGGGACCGAGAGGGGGGCACCCCTTAGAGCGCGCGATATAAATTTGATCCCATGCTACGTCGAGGTTGTAGCCTCCCCACTTAGAGTTTTGCTTGACAGGTGTTGTGGGTGATTCCAGACACCGGTAAGTTAAGCTGGTGTGTGCAGGTCAAGCGTGTTTTCAATTAAAAGGCCGTAGGCGGAATTAGCCCCGATGGACTAAATAAATCCATTACTCGTGGGTAAAGAGTACACCCTCTGCAGAGGTTATATCTATTCGGATAGCCATGTCCATGGGTAAGGACTACAGTCTGAGATGGGTCTAGTGATGGTATTCGGATGGAGAAACGGCTAAACTAGAACATAGTGACGGTCTTCGGATGGAGAAACGGCTATACTAGAACATTGATTATGACCTATGACATATGAGGATAATGTTTATTATTATTATGGACTAACCATTTACATTATTTGAATTATTAAGTATCCCTGGGATGGTTCTACCTCCTGGATACTCACTGCGATTATTATTTATAAGCCCTTTATGTGGCGTCGCTCAGACGCCCGACTGCGGCATGCTTGTTATTTTTTATCCTTTATAAGCCCTTTATGTGGCGTCGCTCAGACGCCCGACTACGGCATGCTTGTTATTTATTTATCCTTTATAAGCCCTTTATGTGGCGTCGCTCAGACGCCCGACTGCGGCATGTTTGTCATTTCTTTATTATTTATAAGCCCTTTATGTGGCGTCGCTCAGACGCCCGACTGCGGCATGTTTGTCATTTCTTTATTATTTAAAAGCCCTTTATGTGGCGTCGCTCAGACGCCCGACTGCGGCATGTTTGTCATTTATTTATTATTCATAAGCCCTTTATGTGGTGTCGCTCAGACGCCCGACTGTGGCATGCTTGTTATTTTCTTTTATTCATAAGCCATTTATGTGGTGTCGCTCAGGCGCCCGACTGAGGCATGATTTATCTTATTGTCCTTTCGAGGCGTCGCTTCATACACTCGATCGGTGCATCCTATAACCCTACTCCTGTAATTGCATATTCATAGTTTACCCGCATGCGTGCATCATGGGTTTCGTATATTTCATGACAGGCGTTATGATCATAGAATATTTCGGAGCCTGAATTATCCCTTATTATATTATACCCGTGCTCTTAATGTTTGCGAGTACATTCAAACGTACTCACTGGCTTGTCCCTGGCTATTGTCTTGGCCAGATTCCTTGCTTGGAGCGACCATTGTGATGACAGCCTCGGAACCTACGCAATCGTGATAGCAGCCTCACGAAGATAGGAGTTATCCTGGTCAGCTGTTCTTGTGGGAAATGGAGTCCCATAGACGCAGATGAACCACAAACCGCTTCCGCCATCAACCACTAGAAACCAAGTGTTGTACTCATAGGCCACAATGGTCTTGTACTACATATTTTGTACTTTGCTTGGAATTCTTGTATCGAGTTGGTGCCTCATCAGCTAACAGTAATCCTGGGGCTGGTGAGCACAAAGGCCATTTTCTGGGAAATTAATATCCCGAAAAACCGGTCCTGACAATGTCTGAATCCAAATCTGTCACGGTCATGCAGCCTCTCCTATGAAAATTTACAGCCCATTTGATGTGCTAGTTCGAAATAAGTTTGTGGGTGCTCGTGGGGGCTAATCACTTGGCTTCTGTAATGCACAGTGAGCTCAAGCAGCCGGCGAGAGTGATGTTATTTCCCTTGGTTGGGATTTGTTAGTTGTTACAATATTTCACTCTAAATTAAATGACTGGCAAGCCATTTTCCTTGCTTCAAAGAAAATATGATAGTCACAGCCGAGTTGGAAAGGGCAAGAACATCTAACTCCAGCTTACAAACTGTACAAAAGCACGAGGGTTAATTGTTCATCAGGTTTAGAAAAAAAGCCAGGTTGAAAAGGGCAACAACATCTAACTCCAGCACTGTTTTCGGTAGTCACAGTCAAATGGATGGGCCAGGTCCATTGAATGAACATCCTGGGTCGTAAAATTTACTGGATTATGACCACAATATGTTGTAAATAGAAGCCCGACACGTTCAGAAGCTCTTTTGCCCACCTGAAACTCCTTTTTTTGCTCTTCCACATACCCATCTGTCAAAACCATGCTGCTGATAAACTTAAGCCTGATGGACAATAGTAACCTCGCATTCAGCAGGAAGAATGTGACAAATCTAGTGTTTACACGGTTGGCTACATATCGTTCTAGTGTTATTGTCTTCAATCGAATCTCATGAGAAGTGAGTAAATCCCGATGCTTATGAATCCACCGATTGGTTATAACTTTCTTACCCCGTCCTGTTGCCTAAATAGACATGAAGATTGAAAACAGTTAAGGTCTAAAAAAAGATTGTCGAAAGAGCAACAGCTGAACGGTTATTCTAGTACACTATATGCGGGCTTCCAATGTGCGTGAAATTATCACCTTTATATACAACTTCTCCAGACATGGAAAGCATTGCAGCAACGCAATAATCTTCTTCAGATCAAAACTATTTATTTGGATATATAAGATCTTGACAGAATCCAGCACCATTGATAGGCCATCCATGGAGAAACTCTTCATTGAGCATAGAACATAATATTAGTAGAAAATGTGTACTCCAAGATGACATATAACTTATGCACAGAAATTTAAAATGCAGCTTATGGTTACAAGTGTAGATGATAATGTAAAGTACCTAAAGAACTGTGGAGCCAAACACCATATTGAAATGAGCACAGAGATCATGTATTACACCCAAGGTCTCCAGTCTAGGCGCAGAGAGGACGGTTATTTGCAATGGTGAATAACTAGAGTCAAGGATCAACCTTTGAAGTGAAGGGGCATCTTGGATGATGACCTGCCTTCCGTCAAAACAAATTCCAATTCTTACAAGGTTAGGCGACTTTATTTGGAGACAACTGATTCTAACTGTGAAAACAAGCACCAAGCACTCCATGGCAGCGCAACTGGAGTGGATGATGTTGTGCAATGAGGCCTCTGATATACGAACCCGCACAAGTGAAAGTTTCTTGAGAAATGGGAGTCGAAGGTTTAGTACCAGATTGTCTGGTAGGTCGCACAACGCAAAGGTGGCGGTGTGGAGAGAGGAGATAGGGGTGGGCATAAAAACCGACGAACCGAAGACCGAACCGAAGCCGAAACCTAATAAACCGAAATTTTCGGATTTTTTCTAATTTCATAGGAAAATTCGGTTTCCATGTCCACTAACCAAACATAATTCGGTGGATTCGGTTTTCAATCCGGTTAACCGAAGAAAAACCAAGCAACGTGACTCAAGTCAACGAATAACGCAAAAGTAGGCGCGCACGCGCAGCCAACGACGACTCTCGGGAGTCACGCGCCCACGATCTCTTTTTTCTAGGCGACACCCACAATCCTGAGAGTCACGTGCCCACATTTGTTTGTTGTTTGCTCGTGCACGATGTGTATTTTTTTGAGAAAGCAAAATGTGGTTGCTAAGCGCCAAAGTGCATGCAAGGATGTTGGGCCTACAGGATGCAAGGCCCAGCTCATGTCGATGGGGTGTGCCTGTGCGTGTGCAAGGTGGTGAACAGCGGCTCCTTTAGTCCCACCTCGCCCGGCTAAGGAGATGTGGTAGATACTTTTGCCTATAAGAGGGTGACGCGGCTGCCCACATAGCACAAATGCTTAAAGCATGGTTTTCGGTATAAAACCGAATGCCGAACCGAATTTTCGGTTAACCGAGATGTCGGTTAGCTGTTTCAGCTTGCTATTTTCGGTTTCTTCTTTTACTAACCGAATTCCAAAAAAACCGAATGGTAAAAACTGAATTTTCGGTTTCTACCGAATGCCCAGGCCTAAGAGGGGGAAAACCGCGAGATGGACATCGGTGCTGAGGGCACAGGTAGATGGCGTTCGGTATCTGGTAGGTGATTTCCAGGGGAATAGTAGAACTGAAGCAGCTGTAGTTCTGTAAATTCAGGGGATTTCAGCCAGGCGTCCACCGTGCATGGCATGGCATGCTTGCTCAGGTAGCATGACGGGATGCAGAGGATTTGATCGGAGCCCTGGTGGGAGGAGATGATGGCTCTGGGGATTTCAAAATCATTAAAGAGAGATAGCTGGACAGTCGAGATTAAGGGGCACGGTGCGCCATAGAGGGCGCCACCGAATTGAGAGGACTTGGGTGCGGCAGCAATCCTTGGTGGGGAGAAGCGAGATGATCTCCCCAAGGACGGCGTCCGGGAGATCGCTGATGCGGTCCACCCGAGATTCTACGGGCTCCTGGGATCCGATGGGGGCGGGGTCACCGCTTCTCCCCGCGCTGCCGGGTGCGGGATCTACAACAGGCGTCGCCGTTGGCGGGAGCCTCATCTTTTGGCGCTGGGGTCGGCCGACTCCATTTTCCTCGAGGGCGTCGCGTCGCGCTCACGGATTTGAGCAGAGTAACAAATGATGGGCCTAGTTGTAGTGCGAGTGAAGAAGAAGGGGAGCTGGGGTTTTTCTGTAGTAGTGAGGAAGAAGGGGAGCTGGGGTTTTCAGTAGGAGTGGGGTGAGGAATTTGGGGGTACGAGTGGAGCGAGCTGTCGTGAGGTGGGTGGGTGTGAGGAGGAAGAAGAACACCCAGGTTTTTTGGGGGCGGTGTGCTGGGTGTGGGTAGCGCCTCTCATTCAGTAAATATATGGACTTTTGAATTGATTTTACTATTTACTAGGGTGGATGGGCTGTTTTGTCTTGGGCCCAGAGAAACAAGTACTACTAGTACAGTGGAGACACTCTACAGCTACCCAGAAAAACAATTACTACTAGTACAGTGGATACAATACCGCTACTGGCTCCTCCTAGGTCATCGAAACGTCTCCCTCTACTGAATGCCGTTATACTTTTGTTCACCGACATGTGGGCCATCCAGCTTAGGTAGCTGCTGCATGCATCATTGGTTTTCTCTTTTCTTTATGCTCTTGCGCCCTAGGTGAAATGATGGTTGCTTCGTCCGTCCAGCTTAATGCGGGAAAGGTGGGGCTTTGTGATTTGACCCCTCATCGCTCATTTTCTACTACTGCGGCGCTACGACCGGGGTGCCTCCAATTCCAACCACTGCTCCGAACTGTAATTTGGTGCATCGCACGTGGAACAAGACAGTGGGTGAGCCACATGTCGGCCAAAGGGGTCCTGTTAAGTGTGTCGCCATTTCGTGTGCGGACTGACCCTGCTTGAGTTCCTATGCCAACACGACAGGTGCAGCCTACCACTTGGTTTTGCTCCTTGGTGAATCCCGACTATATTGATCTAAAAAGATACGTACTGAACTACCCTCTCCGTCTCGTTTTTAGACGTCTCGGTTTATAGGGCGTGCACGTAGTTCTAGATCATCCATTTGACTAACTAAATCTGAGTTACTATGTCACAAAAAGTATATCATTGTATTATTAAGCGGATGTAGTTTCTAAACATATACTGTTCATCACATATATAGCCAGTTAAATTCTCAACCTAGAACGACGTGCATGCCATGTAAACTGATACGGAGGAAGTATAGTAGTAAAAATGAGGTGATTTTACCGAGCGATCGGCGGGGGAGCATGGCCTGTCATGCGGTCCCATGTGTCATGATGTACCAAGGCGATGTGCGTGTCCCTCTTGAGGCAGAAGAAATACTACGTGGTTTGAGATGATGGCGAACCGAAGTGTGAAATAATGGTTGCTTCGTCCGTCTGGGAAGGTGCAGCATTGTGATTTGACGTCTCATTGCTCATTACTACTACTACTGGGGCGGTACGACTGGGGTGCGTCCCCCCTGCTGTTCTGCACTGTTATTTGGTGCTTGACACGTCGACCCGGTTGCTATATGTCCCACATGTCGGCGACAGGAAGTACAGAACTCATGAAAGCGAGCGTCGAAGGAGGAGTACAAGACACGGCTTGGGTTTTTGCTGCTTCGCGCGATCCATCGATACAAACCCGGACTAAAAAAAGGCGAGGGCTGGTCTTTTCCCGCGCGGCAAGCAGGGGAGTTTGGCATAGTCTGTTCGAGGCAAGGAGGCAGGAAGGGAAACAAGCAAATAAAGGTTGAGCGACTTAGTTTTGGGAAAATCTGATTTTACGGAGTACGTACCCACTAGGTTTTTAGGGCTCATCTAAAAAACATTCGTTTTTCCGTTTTACAAGTCTCAATTCTACCACTAGTAGTAGTACCATCACATGTTGGATTTCGAGGTGCGTTACATCACCCGATGCAAGCAGTGTCAAGAGAAAACTCACCAATGCATGTAGAAGTTCATGGAAATTTAGTGGTCATTCATGCATTCGTTCTAATTAATGCCTCGGTAAACATAACTTCTTGAGAAAAACGAGCATACTAATTACTTGTGCAAACTAGGAGTACGAAATTAATTCGACCACTCACCGTCTACCTTGGTTGGAGAGATTTTGAAATTGAGCCATAAACTGGAAAGGAGGGAGTAGTAACTTTTGTCTCGATTACTATTTGTGGCCTTGTATAGATGCAAAATGTATTTTTTTATAGTGGCCTTGTATAAGTAAATGGAGGGAGTACTAAAGAACATATATATTCCAAACAATATGATAATCTCTCTAACCAAGGTAGTAGGGACGAGGAGTAAACGGAGGGAGTAGTAAAATTTTCTCCTCGTCCTGCGAGCCACCGTGCGCATGGGCGAGGGAGCGGGCGTAAGGCGTTGAGTACTACCACTAGTAAGCAAGCTTCACCTCATCCTGCGAGCCACCGCGCCCGTGGGCGAGGGAGACGGCGTACTAAGCAAGCTTCTCCTCGTTCTACGAGTTGACGGGACACATCAAAAGTACTCCAGAGTATAGAGCCTTGCCTCTAAGGTAGGCCCCACATGGTTTGCCTCTTTTTTAACATAACACGTCAGGTCGCAATTTGTTTGTTCGCCCGTGGTAGACAATCCTCCCTCCACCAAGTGGACAACCAGTACACGGTCAAATTACCACGTGGGCTGCCTTTTCGTACAGAAATGAGCTCCACTGTGTACCCGCGCGGGCGTGGTTGGGAAAGAGAGGGGAGTACGTGCGCCGTGCGTGCATATCTTCTCTTCGTGCACGTCCCCCACCTAAGTGGGTGTATGTGAGAGATACAAACCTAGACAAATGGCTTGTGCGGAATAACTACTCTTCGTAAGCCATTGTAAGAGTGGACAAAATGGTGAATGAGATAGGGGAGCTGCGGAGGTGTGCGATTCTTGGCCGGCGTTTGGCCTCGTTTAAATAGGAGATTAAATAGACGGCGGACGGGAGGAGCTCGGCCGGTGTTGCGTTTAATGCTGGCCCGGTCATGAACGGACGTGTGTCCAGAGTGGGTTTCTCGGCTTCCACACGGGCGGGTTTCATGGAGGCGTTTGAATGCGGCAAGGAGGCGTGTTGAGTCGGGCGTGCAGCGAGTGGCGCCCTCGATTCTGACGTAGGACACCGCGCCGTTCTTCCACTGACGTGTGGGCTCTTTGGGTACATGGCCTGCATGTCAGTGACCCAACGCAGGCAGCGCACAGCAGAGGAACCTTTGGTGGGCCAGGGCGGTCAGAAGCGGGCATTTCATAAACCGATGATTGTTCATTGAGTGTGACGTCATCCTTTTCATGTGGATAAGCCCACTATGTTGATAGCCCGTTCGATACATTGTGATTCATAAAGACCGCTGCAAACATCAATGTTCTGCTTATCACAGATAAGATTGATTAATACCCGTAACAATCCATGTCCTTAACAAAGGGTGCATGCACGTATAGGTTGAGCGTGTGTCTTGCGTCGTCTGCTGTGTGCATGCAGGCGTGCGAGTGTTGCATGCGTGCAAGGGTACATTTTAGTGTTGCATGCATGTGTGCGTACGTACGTGTGTTCGTGAGTGCATGTGTACGTGTCAGTGTTGCACGCCTGCATGCGTGCGTGTGTTCGTTATGTGTACGTGTCAGTTTTGCACGCCTGCATGCGTGCGTGTCTTGCGTGCGTGCATGTGTACCTGCAGGGTGAGGCTACACGTCAGTCGACTGACTTTTTCATCTCTGGTCGTTAGATTTTCCAGCCATTCGATATGAAATCAAGGGCCTGCGGTTTATCATCAAACTCCACCCCCTGAGCCGCCAGCCACCACCGGCCGAACCGCCGGCCCCCGCCGCCCGCGGCCAGCCCACGCTGTGATGCCGCCCCGCCCGCCCCGAAACCACTCCCCACCGCCGGTCCGCCGCCGCACCGGCCATCCCTCTAGGCCCCCCGCACCGAGCTTTTTCTCCGGCAATCCCCACCCCACCACCCAATCAACGCGCCCCCACCGCCGGTGACTGCCAACCAGAGGTCTCACGACTTCGAGTACCCACCGACCACTAATTTATTACCATTTCTGTCCTTCATATATGCGCTGACGGGTGGGCCCTATGGTAATGTGCGCTGCTGAATGTGGAGCGTTTGACTGGTCAATTGATCGTGTCATCAAGAAATTACGGAGCTGTATGGTGAGCCAGTGACCATATGATCACCCTAAAATGTATTTTATTAACACAATACAGACTCAAACTACCATTTCTTTCTTTCATATACGGGCTGACAGGTGGGCCCCACGGTTACGCGCCCCGATGGTGCAACACTAGTTGCGCCACGTGGAACGTTTGACTGGTCAATTGATTGTGTCATCAACAAAATATGGAGTTGTACGGGTGAGCCAGTGACCGTATAATCATGACATGTATTTTTTAACACGGTACAGACGCAAGGGCTTATATATACGCGCAAGCACTCACCGCTATAAGCGCACACACGCACACCCTACCCCTATGAGCACCTTCGAGAGAGTGAGCCAGCATATGATCTTTAGATTTTATGAAGTCACCATAGGTGCCTCGTAGTCGAGTGGAACGTCTCCTCCCACTGAATGCACATCGCCGGAAAATACTGAAATTAACCCAGGATAAATGCGAGCACCAGGACTTTAACCCTGGTGGGCTCGAGAAACCACTATCCTCCTAACCATCCAACCACATGTTGGTTAGTACGACATAATGTATGTGGTGACCGTGATGAGCTTATTCTGAAGTCCAGTGACCATATCGTGCTTTCGCTTCAAATACAATGACCGTAAGTGTCGTCAAGAAAATACGGAGCACGCATCAAATTTAAAGTCCGTCAGTGTCATCAAGAAAATACGGAGACGTATCATGAGCTAGATACCATATGATCACCACGAGAATGTATACGGTGACCGTAATGAGCATATTCTGAACTCCAATGACCGTATAGTGCTTTAGCTTGAAATACAGTGACCGTCATGCGTGAATGTGTCGTGGGCATGCATACTTTTAGAGGGGATGTCCGGTGGAGACAAGGAGAGATATTCCCTTCGTTTCTCTTTCCCGTGACTAATATTTTAGGAGAATATATAAACATTCACAATGCAGAACAAATATTTTTGGATGCACCACGCAATTAACTTTCATGTATAACATTGTACTATTGTATATGCTTATTTTCTTAGTGGCCGATTGCATGTGTGGTGTGGTGGGCACATCATTTCTGGTTGTGGTGGGTCAACATGAGGACTCATGGGTCGGTTCCATCATACGCCACATAGGTTGGATCGACATGCGTTATACGAAGACCCATGTGGAGGACTCAGCGTACAACACAAAGCTAGCTACCAGAGTCGCGGAGGACTCTATCCCCACTGGTGATATGCCGACTATATATGATTTGTAACCCTAGGCCCCCAGTATGTTATAGAAGCTTGGGGGCTAGTTCGTCGATAGTATACACACACGCACAATGCCTGGTATTCACGTGTACTTTGTACACACCCCTATCACTAATATACAGTACCAGGAGTAGGCTTTTTCCTCAACTGCAAGGGTCCGAACTAGGGTAAAACTTTGCCTCGTATTACCATCCAGCCTAACAGTCAGGGATATCCTACCGAATGATATGATGGAATCATATCTGCCAACTACTAAGAGAGAGGTGTGTCTGGGGGGGGGGGGGCAATGTGTGCGAGAGAGGCCTAAAGATAATGTGCGTGCGGGAGACACATAGGCACATATATATGTGCGTATAGAGGGCTAGTAGAGACCGTGCGTGTGTATATATGCATGTGAGAGAAATAGTGTTTTCCAACTGACATTAGTGAAAAGAGTGGTACATAGTAGTCAGAAAGAGAGAGAGGTACAGAGAGAGCATGTGCGTGAGACTCCCCGACACCCCGAGAGAGATTGTGAGCATGTGTGAAAGAGAAATGCCGATGCATATAAAGTGTGTGCACTTATGCGGTAGATAGAGAGATATATAGCGCGTTTGTGAGAACGGGCCGAGGCATAGTGCATCTACGTGTAAAAGGCGGTTCTACGCATTAAATTAAAATATAAATGGCATTATTATTTTTGGATGAGATCATGAATTTTGGAAATTGCGTATGGACGAACATTGGTCAATCAGACACCCATACTCTATTGAATTCTAGCATGTGCATGTGTTTATTTCATATTATCGATCCATAGAGTGAGAGCGGTTTGAACTACAGGTAATGGATGCTTTTGCAATTCATATATAAACATTAATTAGTGCACTCCATGTTGTTAGTGTAAAGCACTTTATACATTTGTCACTTCCATGGATACATTCCAAATTGCTAGCTACGAAATAGAATACATGTCGAACTCAACATAAAGGGGGTTTCGAAGATTCGAATTCATAGGAAGTGCATTCATCTATTTGAACCCGAGATAATGACATTTGTAAATCAGATGTAAAAGGGGGCATCAATCTTTGTTGTGCGTTTAAACATGCTATATATATATTCATACGCATGTCTAACTTTTTTTGCAACCAAGGAGATTATATCTGGAACCATGCATGAACTGAGGTAAGTTGCATATTTTTTAATATATACTCGTGTACAATGTATATTCAAATGTACCACCTCCATTCCAAAATAATCGTAGCTTTAGGATTTTCAAGAGTAAAGATTTGTGAAGTTTGACAAATCCTGAATGTTCAATTCAAGAGAACCGAAAACGTTAATGCTTCTGCTCCCAAATATTGAACGAAGCGCCAAATAGGCCTTTGGTCACCCGAAACCGCGCGAGACTAATGTTTGGTTGTAGGAAATTACTGTCCTGACTTTGGCCCGTGTAGCCTATTGGTCCGATGTCCAAAGGTCTCAACCGCCTCCGAGAGGCATTCATACGCCGTGGGCGCCTAAACACCCCTACGCTCGGTCGAAATCTATCCCGCCCACATTGGGGACACCTGAGATTACTGTCCTACCCCCAACCCGCAATATGTTCGAAATTTTAGATGGGGGCAAATTTTGTAACTTTCCCCAAATTTCAAACAAGCGTGCCCCAAACCGAAACATTGTTCTCCCTTAGTTCCCCGCCTCCCTCTGTTTCCCCATTCATACTCCGTGAGCGCCAAAACACCCTCTCCACTAGCCGCGAAACCCCAGCCTCCTCCGTCCTCCACCCCATAGCGCCCAATCCACCGCCGCCCTCCTCCATCACGCCAGAGCCAGTACCCCGAGGTCGTCGTCCAACGCAACCGCAACACCCTCAAGGACTTAGCAGCTGAAGCCGAGGTAGAGCTGCCTCCACGACACCGACGCCAACGTGCGCCGTACCAGAACTACTCCGACCATGCCGTCCTATGCCTCACTGCTGCCGCTCCTCTGTCGCAACCGTCCATCGCACCAGAGCTGTTCCCACTACGCCATCATTCGCCGCCTCGGATCTGCTTCCCCGCTGCCGACAGACGGCCACCGCACCACACTCAATAACTTGGCCATGGGTTCGTCCAAGGCTGTACCGTCCTCCACAACTTCTCGTTTCAAGCGAACCACAAGAAGATCGTTGGAAAAACAGACGGAGGACACAACACTGCCAGCAGAAAGAGGTACTCCTCTTCCCTTATTCGTGCAAACCTTACATCTCTGCTCACACCATATTCATCCCACGAAAGAAACTAGTTGAGCGCTTGTTACTGCATCTTCTTCGTGATACTAAATGCACAAGGTTTCCTCCCTTTACTATTTCACCTTTGCTAGAGGTCAGTAGCCCGCCTGGATTTCAATTCAGGGTTAGTAGAACCGCAATTAAAAGAAGCAGCACCCGCTTCAGCGCGCGGAGCACCTAGTCCGTCTGTTCGCCGCGGAAGCGGCGCATCGGTGTCTATCATAGGGGTGTGGGGCGCAGGAGCTGCTTGCGCCGATCTGGATGTCGGCGGGGCTTGAATGGATGGCCGAGGGCGGTGCCAAGCACGGCGGTGCGGTGAGGTCGAGGGGAGGGCGCAGGCAGGGGACTGGGCCGGTGGTCGCTGTCGTTTCAAGGAAGATCGTCAACAACGACTAGCTAGAGGTAGATGAAGGCGATCTGCTGGTTCTTTGTACATCGAATGATGCAGAAAAAATGGACTGATCTATTTGTTTTCAGTCGAATGTTATTTTCATAGAATCCTGTAGTAATTTAGTGTGCCATGCATGTTGTAGAGCTATCATATGTCTCCCATCATTTATTTCTCACCGACCTGCTATCTGCTACCTTTACACTGTACTAATTGTGCACACACTTCACCCATACTCATACTATTGTTTTTTATGCATGGGTATTTCAGACTCTGACGCAGTGTTGATGAATGCTGAAAAGAAAAGACAGAAGTCGCTCCAGTGTAATTTGAAGATAAGCACTAAGCTTTTCAGCGCTCTAAAGGATGCAGTGTCAGCAGTTGGAGACAGTAAACATAGCTCTGCAGTTGATGATCTCAATTGCCGCACACAACCATCCCAGGTGCTTGCTTTAACTTCGCGCTGTCAAATGTGGTTGCATGTTACATATGGTGTCTAGCTTGTATTGCTTCCAATTTGGTTAAATTGCATCTGCTTACTTTACACATTATACCTTGATAATGACATGCCTTCCTGTTTTTGATACATACTACATATGTCTATTAACCATGTTCGTACATCAAACTAATGCTCTTTTGTATCCCTCATCAATCACTTATGATGAGACAGTCACCCGAGTGGGTTACTGTGAGACGCCATACTCGTTTAAAGAGTGCAGTGTCATCCTCCCAACATGATTCTCAAGAAACAGCAAGGCTAAATGAAGATAGTCAACGTAGCTCTCCAGTTGATGACCGCAATTCCCCCACACCACCATCACAGGTGCTTGCTCTAACTTCGCAGTGTGATATGTGGTTGCATGTTGCATACGGTGTCTAGCTTGTAATGCTTCTAATTAGGGTAAAATGCATCTGCTTAGTTTACACATTATACCTGTGAATATGACATGCCTTCCTATTTTTGGTACACACTACATCTATGTGTTAACCTTGTTCTTACATGAAACTACCTCTCTTCTATATCCTGCATCAATCACTTACGATGAGTCACCTTTATTCGTTGCATATTGCATATTATTTCTAGCCTGTTGCCATGTATTGCTTCTAATTTGGTCAAATACATTTGTTAGGGCACCCTTTTAATTTGGCAGAGTGATATTGGTTTCATCTTTCATATGGTTTCTAGCTTGCATTGATTCTAACAAGTTCAAGCACCTTGTGCTTAGTTTACACTTTATACATCATACATGTCAATATGTCACACCGTCCTGTTTTTCATACATATTCCATCCTCCTATCATGCGGCTGCCTTACATGAAAGTAGTGTTCGTCAGTATCATGCATTAATGAGTTCTGAAGAGCAAATTTTATTCCTTTTTCTTGTGGGTTTGACTTGACAAGGCAAAATCAAGAAAGAGGAAGGAAAAGAGTAAGGAAGGCGATGATGGTGGTTTTCTGCAGCAACGTAAACGGAGCATCTGTATCGATTCTCCTTGTACTGATAGTGCATTACAAGGTCCAAGTCTCCGCTCCCCTACTCCACCATCCAAGGTGCTTGCTCTAAATTGGCAGTGTGATATCTGGTTGCATGTTGCATATGGTGTCTAGCTTGTATTGCTCCTAATTAGTGTAAACTGCATCTGCTTAGCTTACACATGATATGTGTGAATATGACACGCTTTCCTATTTTTGGTACATACTATATCTGTCTATCACACCATGTTCTTACATGAAACTACTCTTCTTGTGTATCCTGCATCAGTCACTTATGATGGAACACCTTTAAGTTGGCAGTGTGATATTGGTTTGCGTCTTGAATATGATTTCTAGCATGTATTGCTTCTAGTTTGATGAACGCCACCTATGACGAGACAGTTTTAACTTGGCAGAGTGATATTGATTGCACCTTTCATATGGTGTCTAGTTTGCAGTGCTTCTAATTTGTTGAAGTGCCTTCTTCTTAGTTACCACATCATAGGTGTGAATATGTCAAGCCGTCCATTTTTTCATACATATTCCATCCTCGTATCATGACTTTGCCTTTCATCAGAGTAGTTTTCGTCAGTATCATGCATCAATGAGTTCTGAAGAGCAAATCTTATTCCTTTTTCTTGTGGGTTTGACTTGACAAGGCAAATCAAGAAAGAGGAAGGAAAAGAGTAAGTAAGGCGATGATGGTGGTCCTCTACAGCAACGTAAACGGAGCATCTGTACCGATTCTCCTTGTACTGATAGTGCATTACAAGGTCCAAGTCTCCGCTCCCCTACTCCACCATCCAAGGTGCTTGCTCTAACTTGGCAGTGTGATATCTGGTTGCATGTTGCATATGGTGTCTAGCTTGTATTTCTCCTAATTAGTGTAAACTGCATCTGCTTAGCTTACACATGATACGTGTGAATTTGACACGCTTTCCTGTTTTTGGTACATACTATATCTGTCTATCACACCATGTTCTTACATGAAACTACTCTTCTTGTGTATCCTGCATCAGTCACTTATGATGGAACACCTTTAACACTACAAAAAAATACACTTCCGTGATGATACGTGTTTGTCACAGTAGGTCACATTTTCTGTCATGCATGTACATCCATGTCAATTTTTTGACAGAATCAAGATAGTCATACCTGTGCTGTCGTAGAAGTGTTCCATGACATTACCAAAATTATCATCACGGAAGTGTCCACTTCCATGACGATAAATCGCGCGTCATAGAAGTGCTTTCGTCAAGGGTGACCGACACGTGGCATCCACCGTAACGGAACACCGTTAAGCTATCGGGTCCGGTTTTGGATCCGATAACCCGTTAACAGCCCCGACCAATGGGGATTTTCCACGTGTAAAATCATCATTGGCTGGAGGGAACACGTGTCGGCTCGCCGTTGGGACAGATGTCATCCACTCATTGGACCCAAAGTGCCTATGATATGTCGACACGTGGCACGGCCCAACAGAGGCCCATTCCTGTGAAAAGGCCGGCCCGTTTGACTTGGTCAAAAGGTGGTGGGCCGGCCCACGGCAAGCCTGTTAACGGCCTGTTCGCATATAGCCCATTTACAGCCCGCTAACCTAGGGCCCGTTTACGGCCTATCCGAATTAGGCCCAGTAGCGTCATCTCGGCCATCCAATATAATTCCAGCCCGTTTTAACTTCCAGCCCATGTATGGCCCATGACGTCTTTCGGCCCATATGAGGCCCTTAGTAACCCTCGGCCCATTAACAGCCCGTGGTAAAACTGGCCCGTAATGAACAGTGTATCACTTTATACCCATTAACGACCCATTATTCCGTTGGGCCGTTTCCAGCCCATGTTATCTTTCGGCCTTCTCAGGGCCCATTTATTCTTGGGCTCATTTCCAGCATTCGTTTACTTTCAGCCCATTACTGTCATTTTCTGCTTGTGGGCCAAATTCAGCCCGTGGTTACAGTCGGCCCTTTGTGGCCCGTTAATACGTTGGGCCATTTTCATAGCGTCATCAAATACGACCGATTAACGACGGCCCGTTATGGTCGGCCCATGAACGGACGATTTCAACTCTAGCCCATTTACGACCATAATGTGGTCTGTTATTGGCCCATGTTTGGCCAACCGACCATACGGCCCGTAGAAGGCCCATTGATGATACGGCCCGTAGAAGGCCCATTGTGTCAACGGCCCGTATAAGGCCCATGGTTTCTACGCCCCGTAGAAGGCCCATTGTTTCTATGGCCCTTAGAAGGCCCATTGTTTCTACGGCCCATAGGAGGCCCATGTTAACTACAGTAAATATGTATCCCATGGTTAATGTGGCCTAGTTTTAAAAAATAGGTTATTGCGGCCACTGGCAAACCGCGGAAAAAGAACTGCACTGACTACACGAAAACAAATAAACAAGACAATAAGGAAATAAATAGGCAAGGAACGTACGCTAGACTATCATGGCTATTATACATATTACATCCACTGGGCATCAAAGTTCGCCACCAGTGCAAATATAGGGAACAAAGCAGCATATAAATGCCGCAGCAAAATAAGTCCAGAACTGAAACCACTTCAGAAGAGCTCAAGAAACAATATGCTGGGTACCCATAATGCTGGCAAGATGCTTAGCAAGCTTATTAACTTTCTCTTGTTTGGCGCTTAAATCCTCCAGCACTTGCTGTTGCACCAGAAAGTATGCATCTGAATTCTGCAAGGACTTCCTTAGTCCTTCGGCTTCCTGTCGCATAACATCTGATCGATGTCTTTTAACTTGAAGTTGAGACTCAAGAAGCCGAACTGATTCAGGCAGCGAGTTCGCAGAGCTGGTGCCAGCAGTAGTAGCCAGTAACTCGAACACTACATCAAGACAGGACTTTGGGGTTGTCTTTGTGTCTTCAATATATTTTTATCAGCTTTCTTGGAGACCAACAGGGATGTCTCACTATCTTGAACCTTATCTGCATTACTTCCTGTACCATTGCATAATGGGGCACTCTTCCTGTACCATCGCATTCTAAAAGAGAAACAAACGAACACATCACAGGTTTACAATGTAGTATATGAAACTCATTTTGGTAAACCAGTTCAGTAGAAAGGTGGACAGGATAACAACATGAAACAAACATATATCTATGTAGTATGGTCATTGTATGGTATATATCATTCTAGTTTATGTTGCCAAATCAAGATAGATACCGTTCGAATCATATCTATTTAAGACAAAGCAGCTTAGACAAAATATAAGTGTGGGAAACTACACAGCAATAACAACACTTGTAAGGTGCATGGCATGAGAATATAAATGTTTATTCAATTGAAACTGAAATCAACATAGAGCAAGTTACAACAGCAAACACGTTAAAGAAACAGGTTTAAAACATACCTGTTGCGCCATTGGAGTTTCAATTGCATCCTTCAAATTTGAAATTAGTTGGTATGAGTAAATATAGTGATGCAAGAGCAAAGTAGTATGAACCATAGCTACGGAACCTGGCCTAAGAACAATTCTTCTTCTGCTTTAAGCGTTGACTTGGGGTTTAGAGTGGTTGTCCTCGTGCTTTGGGCACTGCAGTTGCCTTACTAACTGCTCGTGTTTGGGTGCTCTGTGGTGGAGACAGTGTTGTGTCAACGGGAACTGGGTTACTATCTGCTGGGGTTGGGGTTAGAAGGGGTGTAGCTGGTTCTCTGTCCAACTGGGTAGGTGAAAGTGCGTTATATCGACTAGAGGGGGGGGTGAATAGGCGATTTTTATGAATTCTTCACTAAGGAATTTGCGGGTGAGGAAATTCCTTAGCGAAGAACTACTTGCAGCGGAATAAGTACTCAAAAGTAAACATAGCAGAACACAAGCATGGTCATCATGATGAAATGAAGACAAGCACAGAGTACAGAAAGCGTAAACACATGATAGCACAGGATGAAGACAAACAGACTGAAGAAATTGAATTGAGGAAATTGAGAAAGTCTTCAGTCAAAGTCTTCAAACAGATATGAACAAGCACACAACACAGTTATGAGGAAATGAAAGAGTTGAGGAATTAGAACCAGTAGGCTTGGTGAAGACAATGATTTGGTAGACCAGTTCCAACTGCTGTCTCAGTTGTACATCTGGTTGGAGCGGCTAGGTATTTAAACCTGAGGACACACAGTCCCGGACACACAGTCCTCACCATATTCTCCTTGAGCTAAGGTCGCACAGACCTCGCCCAATCACTCGTGGTAAGTCTTCAGGTGACTTCCAAACCTTCACAAACTCGGTCACTCGGCGATCCACAATTCCTCTTGGATGCTCTAGACCATGACGCCTAACCGCCTGGAAGAAGCACAGTCTTCAAAGGTAACAAGCATCGGATCCACGCAGGATCAATCTCTTCAGTGATGCTCAATCACTTTGGGTTTGTAGGTGTTTGGGTTTGGGTTTTCCTCACTCGATGATTTTCGCTCAAAGTCCTCGGAGGATGGGATGCTCTCAAATGACAAGTGTCAGTTTCTCTCAGAGCATCCAACCAGCTAGTGGTTGTAGGGGGCGGCTATTTATAGCCTAGGGAGCAGCCCGACATGATAAGACATAAATGCCCTTCAAAAATATGACCGTTAGGTGGGTAGATATTTTGGGACAGCTGGCGCGTAGCACAGCAACGGTCGGAAATTTGAGTATCAAATTCCTCAGGGCTATCATGTTCCTCACTATGTAGGCAATCCGCACTGGCGAATTCCTAACTCCTCAGTCAGAACAAATTCCTCAGAGACCAGAAGAACTTCATCTCTGTCACTGAAGAATATGATTGAACTGTATGAGATTTCCAAAGGCTTCACTCGAAGGGATTGGTAGGTGTAGGATTTTGAGTTGAGCATCACATGGAAATTTTTCCTTAGTATTTCCTCGACCCCCTTTAACAGTACGGTGTTTCCTATGACTCAAGAAAGATAAAATGAAACTACGAAAACAAAAGTCTTCACGCTTCATGTTCCTCGAATGAATACCTAGTCTTCAAGATCACACCAATTTCTTCACTTTCAAAGTCTTCAGAAAGTCTTCAGAAATCCAAAGTCTTCAGTCGAAGAACTTCATTTTTAGGGGTCGACTTTCTCTGTAAATATCAAACTCCTCATAGACTTATAGACCTGTGTACACTCATAAACACATTAGTCCCTTAACCTATAAGTCTTCAATACACCAAAATCACTAAGGGGCACTAGATGCACTTACAGTAGGGGTACAATCTGTGTGAGTCTGGGTTATGTGTGGTGGGGCTGGTTCTTGGGCAATTACAACTGTGGTTCTATCTCCATCGACAGGTAGCACGATCTTTTCTGAAGCCCGTGTTTTTACTCCCACAGATACTGCCATCACCCCCTCCAATTGAAATGGCTGATAAACAAGAAAAGTAATTGAATGTACAGACATTGTAAGATAGACAGGTGCAATGGATAGTAGGAAGAAAACATGGCATGAAATAATTCACATTTATGTTGTCTAACCAAACAGAATAGCAGGACATAATTTCACATATATGATGGCTAATTAAACAGGATAGCATGACACAATTTCACATGTATGATGGCTAACTAAACAGGATAGAATGACATACTTCAAATATGATGACTGATACATCTCCGTCGTATCTACTTTTCCAAACACTTTTGCCCTTGTTTTGGACTCTAACTTGCATGATTTGAATGGAACTAACCCGGACTGACGCTGTTTTCAGCAGACTTTCCATGGTGTTATTTATGTGCAGAAAGAAAAGTTCTCGGAATGACCTGAAACTCCACGGAACGTATTTTTGGAAAATATTAAAAATACTGGAAGAAGAATCCACGTCAGGGGGCCCACACCCTCTCCACGAGGGTGGGGGCTCGCTTGCCCCCCTGGGCGCCCCCCTGCCTCGTGGGCCCCCTGACGCTCCACCGACCTCAACTCCAACTCCATATGTTCACTTTCGGGGAGAAAAAATCAGAGAGAAGGATTCATCGCGTTTTACGATACGGAGCCGCCGCCAAGTCCTAAAACCTCTCGGGAGGGCTGATCTGGAGTCCGTTCAGGGCTACGGAGAGGGGGATTCGTCGCCATCGTCATCATCAACCATCCTCCATCACCAATTTCATGATGCTCACCACCGTGTGTGAGTAATTCCATCGTAGGCTTGTTAGACGGTGATGGGTTGGATGAGATTTATCATGTAATCGAGTTAGTTTTGTTAGGGTTTGATCCCTAGTATCCACTATGTTCTGAGATTGATGTTGCTATGACTTTGCTATGCTTAATGCTTGTCACTAGGGCCCGAGTGCCATGATTTCAGATCTAAACCTATTATGTTTTCATGAATATATGTTAGTTCTTGATCCTATCTTGCAAGTCTATAGTCACCTACTATGTGTTATGATCCGGCAACCCCGAAGTGACAATAATCGGGACCACTCCCGGTGATGACCATAGTTTGAGGAGTTCATGTATTCACTATGTGTTAATGCTTTGGTCCGGTACTCTATTAAAAGGAGGCCTTAATATCCCTTAGTTTCCATTAGGACCCCGCTATCACGGGAGGGTAGGACAAAAGATGTCATGCAAGTTCTTTTCCATAAGCACGTCTGACTATATTCGGAATACATGCCTACATTAGATTGATGAATTGGAGCTAGTTCTGTGTCACCCTATGTTATGATTGTTACATGATGAACCGCATCCGGCATAATTCTCCATCACTGATCCAATGCCTATGAGCTTTTCACATATTGGTCTTCGCTTCTTTACTTTTCCATTGCTACTGTTACAATCACTACAAAACCCAAAAATATTACTTTTGATACTGTTACCGTTACTTCCATATTACTTTGCTACTAAATACTTCGCTGCAGATACTAAGTTATCCAGGTGTGGTTGAATTGACAACTCAACTGTTAGTACTTGAGAATATTCTTTGGCTCCCTTTGTGTCGAATCAATAAATTTGGGTTGAATACTCTACCCTCGAAAACTGTTGCGACCCCCTATACTTGTGGGTTATCAAGACTATTTTCTGGCGTCGTTGCCGGGGAACATAGCCCTATTCTTTGAGTCACTTGGGATTTATATCTGCTGGTCACTATGAAGAACTTGAAAGACGAGAAAACAAAAAATTATCCCTCAACTACGAGGGGAGGTATGGAACTGCCATCTAGCTCTACACTTGATTCACCTTCTGTTTTGAGTAAGCTTGCGACACCTAAACCTGCTTCTGCTATTCGTTCCGATATGTCGCATGTTATTGATGATGCCACTTCTGCTATGCATGCCACTTATGATGAAACTACTTCTATGCTTGATACTACTGTACCACTTGGTGAATTTCTTGATAACAACTTGCTAGGGTTAAAGAGAATGAAATTATTGAAACTGATAATATTGAAGATAGTGATGATGAAGACTCCCCCCCTAATAAATATGAATTGCCTATTGTTCCTGAGGGTTATGTTCTGGAAGAAGGAGCTGCTAGAGCTATTTTAGCTTGCAATGATAGATATGATCTAAAGAGGTTATTAGCTAAATGGAAGCAGCGATCTCTTAATGCTAGAATGAAACCTGACCCTGCCTTTGCTACTTCACCTATCTGTGTTACTCATAAGGATTATGAATTCTCTGTTGATCCTGATATAATTACTTTGGTTGAATCTGATCCTTTTCATGGCTATGGATCTGAAACTGTTGTGGCACGTCTTACTAAATTAAATGATATAGCCACCCTGTTCACTAATGATGAGAGAACTCGCTATTTTTATATCCTTAAAATATTTCCGTTCTCATTAAAGGGTGATGCTAAGATATGGTTTAATTCTGTTGATCCTGGTTGTGTGCGTAGTCCCCAGGATATGATTTATTACTTCTCTGCTAAATATTTCCCTGCTCATAAGAAACAAGCTGCTTTAAGGGATATATTTAATTTTGTGCAAATTGAAGAAGAGAGTCTCCCACAAGCTTGGGGGAGGCTTCTCCAATTACTTAATGCTTTGCCTGATCATCCTCTCAAGAAAAATGAAATACTTGATATCTTTTATAATGCACTAACCGATGCTTCCAGAGATTACCTGGATAGTTGTGCTGGTTCTGTTTTCAGGGAAAGAACACCGAATGAAGCTGAAATTCTATTGAATAATATGTTGACAAATGAAAATGATTGGACACTTCCTGAGCCAGCTCCAGAGCCAATTCCAGAGCCTATTCCTAAATCAACTCCGAAGAAAAGAGGTGTTCTATTTCTCAGTCCTGAAGATATGCAAGAGGCAAAGAGATCTATGAAAGAAAAGGGTATAAAAGCTGAAGATGTTAAGAATTTACCTCCTATTGAAGAAATACATGGTCTTAATTTACCGCCTATTGAAGAAACATATGATCTTAATCCATTACCTATTGAAGAAACTCATGGTCTTGATAACCCGACACAGGTAGTAAAGGTAAATTCCCTCTATAGATTTGATGAAGGTGATATTCCTCACTATAAGTCTGCTAGACAATGCTTAGAAGAGTTTGATAACTTTATTGTCAAACAAGAAATCTTCAATGATTATTTTGGTAGACAATTGAAATACAATTCCGATATGCTTGAACACTTGGGTGATTATATGTCTAATGTTAAAGGTGAACTTAAACTCATTAGTAAACATGCTTCTATGGTTACCACTCAAGTAGAACAAGTACTTAAAGCTCAAAATGCTTTGCTCAATGAATTGAATAATAAGAATAATGACTATGCTGTTAGAGTGGCTACTAGAACTGGTAGAATGACTCACGAACCTTTGTATCATGAAGGCCACCCTAAGAGAATTGAACAAGATTCTCAGAGAAATAATATTGAGGCACCTAGTCCTTCTAAAAGGAAGAAAAAGAAAAATGATAGGACTTTGCATGCTTCTAGTGAACCTATTGCTGAACCACGTGAGAATCCAAATGATATCTCTATTTCTGATGCTGAAACACAATCTGGTAATGAACATGAACCTAGCGAAAATGTTAATGATGATGTTCATGAGGATGCTCAACCTAGCAATGACAATGATATAGAAATTGAACCTGCTGTTGATCTTGATAACCCACAATCAAAGAATCAACATTATGATAAGAGAGACTTTGTTGCTAGGAAACATGGTAAAGAAAGAGAACCATGGGTTCAGAAACCCATGCCTTTTCCTCCCAAACCATCCAAGAAAAAGGATGATGAGGATTTTGAGCACTTTGCTGAAATGATTAGACCTATCTTCTTGCGTATGCGATTAACTGATATGCTCAAAATGAATCCTTATGCTAAGTATATGAAAGATATTGTTACAAATAAGAGAAAGATACCGGAAGCTGAAATTTCCACCATGCTTGCTAATTATACTTTTAAGGGTGGAATACCTAAGAAACTAGGAGATCCAGGAGGACCCACTATACCATGCTCCATTAAAAGAAACTATGTTAAAACTGCTTTATGTGATCTTGGAGCCGGTGTTAGTGTTATGCCTCTTTCTTTATATCGTAGACTTGATTTGAATAAGTTGACACCTACTGAAATATCTTTGCAAATGGCTGATAAATCAACTGATATACCTATCGGTATTTGTGAGGATGTGCCTGTTGTGGTTGCAAACGTTACTATTTTAACGGACTTTGTTATTCTTGATATTCCCGAGGACGATAGTATGTCTATTATTCTTGGAAGACCTTTTCTGAATACTGCAGGGGCTGTTATTGACTGCAACAAAGGCAATGTCACTTTTCATGTTAATGGTAATGAGCATACGGTGCACTTTCCGAGGAAACAACCTCAAGTTCATAGTATCAACTCTATTGGAAAAATTCCATCGATTATTTTTGGAGGTTTTGAATTTCCTATTCCTACTTTCAAGAAGAAATACGATATTCTTATTATTGGGGATGTGCATATCCCTGTTGAGGTAACATAGTGTTATTCGTAATTTCTCCGGTTCCATGTTATTCGGAATGAGTTTGTTAACAAGACTTGATCAACCTTGTTAGTGGATTCCTTTTGATGAGCATGAGATGGATGAAACTAGAAGGCACAACCTTCTGTACCCTCTCTCTACTTTCTATTATTTAGTTGAAATAAAGTAAAAATAGTATTTTTCTGTCTGTTTTCTGATTTATCCGTGCAATATAAAAATACCCCGAAAATAAAAGTTCTCCAAATGCCCTGAAAATGGAATATGATTTTTTCTAGAATATTTGAGAATATCTGGAATTGAGAACATAGCAGGGGGAGCAACCACCTGGCCACGAGGGTCCAGGGCGCGCCCTCTGCCTCGTGGGCCCATGGTGGCCCCCTCCACTTATTCCTGCACCCACACACTTCTTCTTCCTCCCAAAAAAATCACCATCCAGCTCAAGCACGAGTTCTAGCTCATTTTGCTGCGATTTTCGATCTCCTTGCTCAAAGCACCTCTCACAAAACTGCTTGGGAGGATTGTTCCTTGGTATGTGACTCCTCCATTGGTCCAATTAGTTTTTGTTCTAGTGCTTTATTCATTGCAAATTTGTGCTGCCTAGGTGACCATGTTCTTGAGCTTGCATGTCAAATTTATATGGTTCCAAGTAGTTCTAATGCATGATATAGTCTCTAGGCACTTGTAGGAGTAGTTGCTATCAATTTTGTTGAGCTTGGTTCACTTTTATTTGAAGTTACTAAAAATTTCAGAAATATTTCAGAGGAAGAAATATGCTTAGGAAAATGTACCAATGTGGTTCTTCAAGGAAGCAAGGACCCAGGCTTGCAATGCGTGATGCCGACGATGAGCCACCAAGGGACGCTCCAGTGCGGCCTTGTGAATGGCCTTCAGAAAACTTTATGGATCGAGCGGGAATCAAGGAAGAATTTAACGCTTATTTGTGTAACGCTGATCTTGTGAGCTTCGAGGAAGAAAAATGCCGCCAGTACCACTATCTCACTAGTTCCTTTGTGAGGAGGTTTGAATTTTCATCTTCACGTAATTCTCCAACTGTCCTGTTTGATCTTTGTAAAAAATCTTATACGATGGACTTAGTGGATTTTACCACTGCTTGCAAACTTCCACAATGGGTTAGTGCTAGTGAACCTCGCAAATCTGAATTTAGAAATTTTCTTGCTAGTATAACTGCGGGGGAATCTAGAGACATAACACAAGCTACCATAGGGAGCATTCATTTTCCTGCTATACATTATTTTGCTCTCTTCATAGGTAGGTGCATAAATGGTACGGATGAAGCATGTCATATGTGTGTCCCCGACCTCAGTATTCTTAGGAGTGCTTTGTTAGGAGACAAATCTTATAATTTGGGAGCCATTATTGCACGTAGCTTGCATCATAATAGATTTAATGGAGATTTCTTCGGTGGAATGTATGCAACCCACTTAGCTGAATTTCTGGGTGTAGCCATACGTAATGATGATATTGAATTGCCTCCTACTTAT
Organism: Aegilops tauschii subsp. strangulata; assembly: GCF_002575655.3. Classification (NCBI taxonomy): domain Eukaryota; kingdom Viridiplantae; phylum Streptophyta; class Magnoliopsida; order Poales; family Poaceae; genus Aegilops; species Aegilops tauschii. Next base: position 43,807,579 of record NC_053038.3, read on the forward strand.
TTAGACTTTAATGCTATGGTTCACCACCAGTTTGTCGAGAGGAATGAATCACCTCTCCGGTATCGCTTAATCTTTGACAGACGTCGTGCTGTCCGTATTACTCTCCCTGCTCCCGCCTTCTTTGATTATCAGGAAAGAGGAAGACATTTTATTACCAGAGAGGAGGCAGATGAGTACGAGAGGAGGGCGGAGGCAGCTCGCCGCCACGCTGCAGCCCAAGAGGCAATAACTGCCGCATCGCAATACGACCCCGGCTACAACTATGGATATCTGCCAGGCCATCCGTGGCAATAAACCAACTTAGGCCAAAAGCCTAAGCTTGGGGGAGTACGTATTTCCCACCAACATTACATTTATGTTTACACACATTGCTAGTTGTCGGTGCTCATGCCCTTTCACTGTAATGTCCATGCTAGTTTATTTTCTTTTTCTTGCTTTCTTCTTGTGTGTTTGAAAAACCTTAAGAAAAACAAAAAAATTTAGTGTAGCTTTTAGGTAGTTTACCTTTCTTGCTGTAGTAGTAATAATTAAAAATAAAACCCCAAAGGATTTCCCGTTCTTCTTTTGCTTGTTGGGAGCTTTTCCATGTAAATAGTTTTATTTCTTTTCTTTTCTTTGGGGGTCGATAGGAGATGACCATAATGAAATTGTTGAAGTGGCTCTTATATGCATTATTGTTGATTTAACCAAGAGCCCATATTGCCTTGTCTTCTCCTGTTTATTGAATGCTCACAGATTCCAGCTTAGTCTAATGCACGTGCACTCTTATTATTTTCACATCGTTCGGTCGTGCAAGTGAAAGGCAATTATGACGATATACGATGGACTGACTGAGATGAGAAAAGCTGGTATGAACTCGACCTCTCTTGTTTTTGTAAATATGAGTAGTTCATCGTTCCTGATTCAGCCTATTATGAATAAACATGTTTGCAATGACAATTAGAGATTATAGTTGCTTGTGCCATGCTTGATTAGCTATGAGTTATAATGGTTTACCTTGCATGCCAACATGCTATTAAAATGATTGTGATGTGGTATAGCGGGGTGGTATCCTCCTTCGAATGATTTAAATGACTCGACTTGGCACATGTTCACACATGTAGTTGAAACAAATCAACATAGCCTTCACGATATTTATGTTCATGGTGGATTATATCCTACTCATGCTTGCACCCAATGTTTATTAATTTTAATGCATGTTCACGACTGTTGTCGCTCTCTAGTTGGTCGCTTCCCAGTCTTTTTCTAGCCTTCACTTGTACTAAGTGGGAATACTGCTTGTGCATCCAATCCCTTAAACCCCAAAGTTATTCCATATGAGTCCACTATACCTTCCTATATGCGGTATCTACCTACCGTTCCAAGTAAATTTGTATGTGCCAAACTCCAAACCTTCAAATGAAATTCTGTTTTGTATGCTCGAATAGCTCATGTATCAACTAGGGTTGTCCGTATCTTCCATGCTAGGCGGGTTATTCTCAAGAGGAGTGGACTCCGCTCCTCACTCACGAGAAAATGGCTGGTCTCCGGGATGCCCAGTCGCATGCTTTATGCAAACTAAATCAAAATAATTGCAAACAAAACTCCCCCTGGGACTGTTGCTAGTTGGAGGCACTCGTTGTTTCGAGCAAGCCATGGATTGATGCTTGTTGATGGAGGGGGAGTATAAACTTTGCCATTCTGTTTGGGAACCGCCTATAATGTGTGTAGCATGGAAGATATCGCCATCTCTTGGTTGTTATGTTGACAATGAAAGTATGCCGCTCAAAATATTATTTATCTCTGCTTTAAAATCGAGCTCTGGCACTTCTACAAATCCCTGCTTCCCTCTGCGAAGGGCCTATCTATTTACTTTCATGTTGAGTCATCACCCTCTTATTAAAAAGCACTAGCTGGAGAGCCCTGCTATCATTTGCATCCATTACTATTAATTTATATTGGGTATGACTATGACTGGATCTCTTTTACCATGAATTACAATGTTTAGTCAGTCCTTGATATTTAAAGGTGCTCTGCATTTATGTTTTGCGGTCTCAGAAAGGGCTAGCGAGATACCATCTTATTATATCATATTATGATTGTTTTGAGAAAGTGTTGTCATCCGAGATTTATTATTATTGCTTGCTAGTTGATTATGCCATTGACATGAGTAAACATGAGACCTAAATGTTATTGTGAATGTGGTTAGTCATAATCTTTGCTGAAAACTTGAATGCTGGCTTTACATATTTACAACAACAAGAGCAAACGGAGTTTGTAAATGTTTTTCTTTATCACTTTCAGTTTATCAACTGAATTGCTTGAGGACAAGCAAAGGTTTAAGCTTGGGGGAGTTGATACGTCTCCGTCGTATCTACTTTTCCAAACACTTTTGCCCTTGTTTTGGACTCTAACTTGCATGATTTGAATGGAACTAACCCGGACTGACGCTGTTTTCAGCAGACTTTCCATGGTGTTATTTATGTGCAGAAACAAAAGTTCTCGCAATGACCTGAAACTCCACTGAACGTATTTTTGGAAAATATTAAAAATACTGGAAGAAGAATCCATGTCAGGGGGCCCACACCCTGTCCACGGGGGTGGGGGCGCGCCTGCCCCCTAGGCGCGCCCCTGCCTCGTGGGCCCCCTGACGCTCCACCGACCTCAACTCCAACTCCATATATTCACTTCCGGGGAGAAAAAAATCAGAGAGAAGGATTCATCACGTTTTACGATACGGAGCCGCCGTCAAGCCCTAAAACCTCTCGGGAGGGCTGATCTGGAGTCCGTTCGGGGCTCCGGAGAGGGGGATTCATCGCCATCATCATCATCAACCATCCTCCATCACTAATTTCATGATGCTCACCGCCGTGCGTGAGTAATTCCATCATAGGCTTGCTGGATGGTGATGGGGTGGATGAGATTTATCATGTAATCGAGTTAGTTTTGTTAGGGTGTTATCCCTAGTATCCACTATGTTCTGAGATTGATGTTGCTATGACTTTGCTATGCTTAATGCTTGTCACTAGGGCCCGAGTGCCATGATTTCAGATCTGAACCTATTATGTTTTCATGAATATATGTGAGTTCTTGATCCTATCTTGCAAGTCTATAGTCACCTACTATGTGTTATGATCCGGCAACCCCGAAGTGACAATAATCGGGACCACTCCCGGTGATGACCATAGTTTGAGGAGTTCATGTATTCACTATGTGTTAATGCTTTGGTCCGGTATTCTATTAAAAGGAGGCCTTAATATCCCTTAGTTTCCATTAGGACCCCGCTGCCACGGGAGGGTAGGACAAAGATGTCATGCAAGTTCTTTTCCATAAGCACGTATGACTATATTCGGAATACATGCCTACATTACATTGATGAATTGGAGCTAGTTCTGTGTCACCCTATGTTATGATTGTTACATGATGAACCGCATCCGGCATAATTCTCCATCACTGATCCAATGCCTACGAGCTTTTCACATATTGTTCTTCGCTTATTTACTTTTCCGTTGCTACTGTTACAATCACTACAAAACCCAAAAATATTACTTTTGCTACCGTTACCGTTACTTCCATATTACTTTGCTACTAAATACTTTGCTGCAGATACTAAGTTATCCAGGTGTGGTTGAATTGACAACTCAACTGCTAATACTTGAGAATATTCTTTGGCTCCCCTTGTGTCAAATCAATAAATTTGGGTTGAATACTCTACCCTCAAAAACTGTTGCGATCCCCTATACTTGTGGGTTATCAATGACTATGTAAACAGGATGACATGATATAACTATACGATGTCTCTATTAAAGTGGTTGGCATGCCATATATCACAAACATGCCGTCGATGGAAACATGATGGCATGATATAATTCACGGATAGAATGACATAATTCAAAATATGATGACTATGTGAAGTGTGAACAGGATGAGATGATATAACTATATCATGTCTTTAGAAAATGGGTTGGCATGCCATAATTCAGATACATGCTCTCTATGTAAACATCATGGCATGATATAATTCAAATATATGATTTATATACTAAGGAAGTGAGCAGAGGGCAATCGCATATATGATGTGTCAACTAAGGAGATGGCATTCAATATCGTGTATATGATGTAAAAACTAAGCATTGCAATACAACATATGCATGATATGAGTAATATAACCCTGCCAAGTTTGAGCATACACCTCAAGGGGATAATAGGACTGGTCATCTGCCTCTGAATCCTCCTCTGAAGAGCTATATGTAAGCAGCAAAATATCTGCTTCACCAGGTAGCATTGTCTGCTCTGAAGACATTGTTTTCACTCCAGATTTCTCCATCACCAATTCAAATGGCTGATGCACAGGAAGAGCAGTTGAATATACAAACATTGTCGACAAAAGCAATAGAAATACAAAAAAAAGGACGATATGATACAATTCACATATATGACGCTTGGCTAAACAGCATGGCATTGCATAATTCACATATATAATGCCTTGCAACAAGATAGCATTGCATAATTCACATATATAATGTCTTGCAACAAGATGGCATTGCATAATTCACATATATGGTAATTAGACACTAAACAGGTGGAATTCACACAAAGCATGTCTAAACTAAGCAAATGACATAGCAATGCAAGATACCATACGCACGATATGAGCAACATAACCCTGCCAAGTTAGAGCATGCACCTCGGGGGGGGGGGGGATTGGATTGGTCATCTGTCTCTGAATCCTCCTCCGAGGAGCTATCTGTAACCAGCAAGACATGCGCTTCGTCAGATAGCATTGTCTGCTCTGAAGACCTTGTTTCCACTCCAGCTTTTCCATGACCGTGCCGAATGGCTGATGCACAGGAAGAGTAATTGAATGTACTAAAATTGTTGAAAATTTTAACACGTAATAAAAAATGATGTCATGATATAATTCACATATAAGATGACTGGCTAACCAGGGTGGCATTGCAAAATTCACATATATGATGCCTGGCTAAACAAGATGGCATTGCATGATTCACATATACGATAGAGAAACTAAACAGATGGCATTGACACAAAGCATGTCTAAACTAAGCAGATGACATCTTTGATGTATACAATAAGCAATGCAAGGCACCATAAGCATGATTTTACCAACATCAGCATGCCAAGTTAGAGCAAAGACCTCATGGGGTAAATAGGAGTGGTCTTCTGCTTCTGAATCCCCCTCAGAACAGTTATCTTCCTCTTGATTACGATCCGAAATGGGTGGAGGGGGGCTGCCTTTGCGCCCACCATGGAGCGACGTCTGCCTGAAATTTTATTGCCACGCAAGGCTCGTCTCTTTTGCTCTACATGTTTAGTTCCATTGTGTACAATAACTGACATGCATAGGAATAAAACATAGTGAGATTATGTAAGGAGTGCATGCACAAATACAGAGTGATGGTAGCAAACTGTGGATAGACCCAAAACAAATGATAGCAGGCAGATAATAGCTTTAGTTAAGAAATACAGATAATGGCTCCTTTAATGTTTGTTTGCACCCAACATGAAACTCATAGTAGACACCCGAGATTAACCAGATAGTAGACAGATAGTACTGATTGCTGCCCCAATATGTACCCCACAACCATTTAAAAACTCAAGTTTCAGCATAAGTTTGGACCTGAGTCGGAGTCTAATAGGTGAACACGACGATAAAGTAGCATGTCATCATATTAAGCAATGCATAACCTAAGCAGACACGGAAGAGTGCGACCTCTCTTGCGGACCCGTGTAGCCCTCAAGGTCATCTGCTCAGTTGATGATGGTAATGCAGTTGTCGTGGCTACCGGTGGCGGGGAAGAAGATTTGAGGCGGCGAAAGATAGTCTGGAGAGCGGATCCCTGCTGTGGTGAACCCTTCCGTCATTGGAGCAGCTGAGCTCGGGTGGAACACAGCACCGCAGGAGCAGGACAAAGCACACAAGGTTTTCTTTGACACATATCTGTAACAGAAGTAATTGTGTAAGGGCTTGTTTGAATTTGAGGATTCTAACAATGCAGGGATAGGAAATAGACAGGAATAGGATAGGAATGCACGTGCAAAACAGAGAATTTAAAAACACATGATTTCTGCCAATCTGGGTGTTTGGTTCACAAGAATTGGAAGATCACAGGATGCAAATTATCATGGTGAGATTAAGTCAAACCACAAGAAGTGTACAACCTCTTTGGCGAAGCCATGTCGATCTCAGTGTGATTGGGTTGGCCGGTGAGGATGCTCCGGCTGACTTGGCTGTCGGAGGAGGGGAAGAAGATCTTAGGCGTCTGGAGATGGAGCCCGAGGTACTGCTCCGCTGTGATGGAGGGTTTCGTCGTTGGAGCAGCTCCGGTGAGTTGTACGACGCCGAGGCTGAAGCAGGACAAGAGAGACAACGTTAACCTGAGTGGAATTCTAATAGCATCTCCAATAGATGACGTAAAATACATAACCACAAAGTGCTAGATGTATACATCTGCCGCTCATCTCTGAACTTAACTGTCGAAATTGAATTTAACTGTCGAAACTGAACTTAACTGTCGAAACTGAATTTTGCTGTCGAAACTGAATTTTACTATCGAAACTGAACACACTAGAGGTGAGGCTACACGTCAGTCGACTTGCTTTTTCATCTCTGGTCAGTCGATTTTGCAGCCGTTGGATACGAAATCAAGGGCCTACAGTTCATCTTCAACCTCCACCCCCCAGAGCCGCCAGCCACCACCGGCCAAACAGCCGCCCCCGCCACCCGGGGCCGGCGGTGCGCCGCCCCGCCCGCCCCGAAAACACTCCCCACCGCCGGTCCGCCGCAGCCCCGGCCATCCCTCTAGGAACCCCCATGCCGAGCTTTTTCTCCGGCGATCCCCACGCCACCGCCCCACCACCACCGGCGACCATCGCCCCTACCCTGAACCCTAAGATACATAGTGGGGTACCTCTCCGGCGAGCCCCCCTCCCCACTGCGGCTGGTTCTTCCTTAACTCCAGCGAGCCCCCCACCCCCTCAAAATCGACTGACCCCAAAGTCGATTCAGTCGACTGAAGTGTAGCTAAATCAGAGCAGCATCGCAAGCAAGAGCAAGAGCAAGAGCAGCAGCGCGAGCAAGAGCAGGCCAGGCAGGGGACCGAGAGCAAGAGCAGAGCAGCAGCGCGAGCGAGAGCTAAAGCAGCAGCAGCTCCTACTGATGTGGACGTCGCCACCGAGGGAGCGATACCGCAGAGGAAGTAGTCGGCGACACCGCCGTGGATGGAGCCGCGCCATGTTGGCTCAGGACCAAGCGCCGGCAGCACCGTGAGATCGAATCAAGAAGAAAATGCGGGGATTAGTGTACAACCTCTTTGGTGGAGCCGATTAGGCCGCAGCTTCATCCGAGGAAACGGTGATGATGATGCTCTTCTGGTGGTGCAGGTGAAGACGGTGGTGTGGGAATGGAGGTGGCGCGAAAGACGAGGGGAACGTCAGGGCAGCTCCTTGGAGGTGGAGGATGGGGTGGCTGAACCGGCGGGACGACCAGATCGACGACGGATCCTCATCCGGTACGGTGGATGAGGGACGTCGAGGTGTTGCTGTGGACGATGTCGTCGGGGAAGAGGCTCCAGCTGGGTGGCGGACGGAGGAGGGTGTGGGGCTTCGCGTGTTTTCCCGGCCTCGGTGTACGAATGGGTGGGCGGATGGGATGGGAGTGGGGAACCATGGCTCAGGGACGCGCTTGTCTGAAATGTGGGGTAAGTTATGAAAGTACCCCCACCGATTTGAGGCGGTTCTTTCAGTTCAGGGGTATCATGGGCATTTTGCGTGTCGGGATTTAATAGGAGGTGGGAGTTTTCGCGCGCGTTGTAATTTTGGAATAGCAAGGCGCGGGTTGAGATGGAGGGAGTCGTCGGAGCACAATGAGACAAAGATTTATCTTAAATATTTCGGGGTAACAAGGCGCGGGTTGAAGAGGCTGGAGTTTTGCAGCACGATAGACACAGACGCTAGCTTGAAATTTCGGCATAACAAGGCGCGGCTTGAAATTTCGGGAGAACAAGCTTAACGTGTACCCAAAAGAAAAAAAACACAATTTAGACTAGTATGATATACTACGTACAATGTGTTTAACACGCACAACACACACAGAGACACCATTTAGACTAGTAAGGTACACGTGCATTGCACGCATGAGATTTGGCAACCAAATTATGAATAAATACCACATTATAGCATGTAAGCTTTGAGTCATATATGCATGATGTAGATGTTCGTTTAATTCTTGTAGTTCATTCATTCAAAATCATCTAGCTTTTATAAGAAAGCTAATCTATTTTCAGATTCATGGAATTGTGCGTTGTAAGTCATAAAGTAAAAACAAATCATGTAGAAAAACATTTGGGCAATTCTGATACGGAAGATTATAGAACAAAGAAGAAGTGCTTGTGTTTTGAGGTTTGTGCATTATGCTTAAGTTCAACCATAGAGTCTTCTAGATTGTACATGTGGCAAAATCTGGTGGAATCTAGATGATATCCAACAGCTAGTAGTGCTCAAATTTGCCAGCTCTGCACCATCGGATTGGCCTCATCCAACGACCATCTTTCAAAGTTAAAGTTATCCACACACTATATAAAAAATATAAAATATAATATATATATAGGGGTATAGATATAGATATGTGATGCGAAAGCCACCCATCATCTCCAATTAGAATAGTGTGTCCATGCACGGATGCAATGTGGCCAAACGATGTCTGCCATCGATATCTCAAATTCAAACCAGTCTGACCTTGTTCAATGTGTATACATTACAACATGCTCGTTTCCAAACCACACCGTGCATATCTCTGTTATATTCATGCATGCATGGGTTTCAAACATCATGATCTCTTATTCAAATATTTGAATTCAACTTTAAAATTGATTATGACCTCACCTAGTCTTTTACACCCACACATTGGTCTTCTCTTTATAATTGTACCACTAACTTTCTCTCATGCATGCATGCACACACACTACCAGTCGGCATTATCCATCGCACACATGCAATCTTTTTCTTCAGGTCGGTCTCCCATGAAGGCACACACACACACACACACATCCCCCTCTCCATCATATCGGGCATTCTTTATCTCTCACGTGCATGCGCAACGATTGATGTTCCTCTATGTGTGTGTGTATATAGCTAGGTCTTTCATAGTTTTCCACATAAACCGATCAATCTATATATCTAGTGAGGTCTCACCCTCTTTCCCACGTTCACATCGATCAATCTATACCTCTCTATATAGGATTACATATATAGCTAATACACCCACATTAATTATATATCCAACGCCCCCCTCTCATCATCCATGCCTTCCGCTTCATCTCTCAGACGCGCGCACAATGGCGAAGACAGGGGCAGCAAGGGCCCTGCCCCCCTAACATCACTATATATCGAGGCTAATATGAATGTGATCATTAGACAATTGCTGGTAAAAATGGTTTAAGTTGATGAATTGGCCCTCCTCGTAAAGGATTAGCAATGCTTGGCCCCCTAGCTCATGGGACATTTTTCATGGCTCCGCCGCTGCGCGCAACATCGCACGTTCTCGCCCCCTCTCTCTAAATAGATCTCGCAGTTGTGCACTCCTTCATAGTCTCCCTCCACTCGGCCCCTCGCACCATCTTCTATCCCCCACTGGATTTTGCCACATGTACAATCTAGCAGACTCCATGGTTGAACTTAAGCATAATGCACAAATCTCAAAACAATAGTGGTTCTCCTTTGTTCAAGAATCTTCCGTATCATAACTGCCCAAACTTTTTTTCTAGTTGAATTGCCATTATTTGTTTTTACTTTATGCTTTACAACGCACAATTCCATGAATCATAAAATAGATTAAAGGCTTCTTTGATTCAAAGGATTCTTGAAAGAATTTTGGAGGATTCTAATCCTTAGGAATTTTTCCTATCTTGGTTGTTTGATTCGTAGGATTGTAAACCATAGGAATTTTTCCATATGATTCATTTGCACTAGATTTCATAGGAAACATACCATCCACTCAAACCTCTTTGAAAGAATTCTGCGTTTTTTCTATGCACAATCAAACACTCGTACCATCCTGTAGGATTCAAGAAGACATTCCACTCTAATCCCATGTTCTTCCTATTCCCGCGTTTTGGAAATCCTACGAATCAAAGAGGCCCTAGGTTTTTTATAAAAACTAATTGATTTTGAATGAGATGAACTATAAGAATTAAACGAAGGTCTACTTCAGGCATATATGACTCAGAGCTTACATGCTACAGTGTGGTATTTATTCATAATTTGGTTGCAAAATCTGACGCGTGCAATGCACGTGTACCTTACTAGTACTTTGAGTACGTGCAAAACACAATGGCACGCTACAAAGTGCCTCTCTTACAGTTCATGAAGCCACGTGGCACATGTGGAGACGTTGTCGCGACATCCTTGTGTGGATTGATCACAGTGACGTGCTGCTGGTTCCAGGAGAATGTACTCGTCCTCCCTGAGCTGCACTGGCGGTACATGCACGAAGCGAAGATGTGCACGCACGCACTCATACCCTCGCATGCACACGTGGGTACACGGGCGGACGCAATTTTATACCAAGATCCACCCCATGTGATAATTTGACGCGTGTAAAGTCCTTCACTTCATTGATGGTCAATTAATACAGCGCATGCAAATTGAGTGGACGTGAGGGCGGAAGAAAGACATTACTACTCCACTGCGCGCATGCGAGTAGTTAAATCATGGGTTGCTAGTAGTACTTCCATTGGTCTCCTTCGTATTTTGTGCCAATTTTTGACAGTAACATAATATTTACGCATCTGAGCAGTGTAGTCTACTTGAAATTTATGTTCCACTAAACTCATCGGGAGCCGTTTCAGGCCTCGAAACCAAAAACCATCAATTAATCTTTACCTTGTTCCCGTCACATTCGAAAGTACTAGTGCTACAATTAAGTGCAAGCCTGCTCACACCTACCAGTACGTACCAAACCTGAATGTGTTCCCCTATGCAGGTTTTAGTACTAGTGCTAGTACTTAGGTTATAAAAAGGGGAACTACCTAACCGAAAATTACTCTACCTTCCTCCTCGTAAGCCCTCCTTCTTCGTCCGTCCTTGCCATGGCCGGTGTGCAGAGCTCTAGGTCGAGAACTACTCGTAACAAGGGAGCGGCAACCAAGGCTGCGGAAAAAAAGAGGGCTCGCCGCCACGCAGAGACCTCGAAAGATCTCTCACGGGCAGGCGATGGCTCCCTAGAGCGCCCTAGACGCGGAGGCGAACATGCCGAGCTGGCGGCACTGGAGTCGTTATCCCTCGACGGCATGCCCGATCAGCTCAATAAGCACCTCAATAAGCAGAAGGAGTTCATCCATGGCTTGGTGGAGCTGCTGAAGGAGAGCCTCGACGACATGCCCGCTGAGCTCAATGAGCAGGGGGGTTGACCGCCGGCTTGGTGATGCTGCTGAAGAAGAGCATTGCCTCGGAGAAGAAGGCGACCGGCGAAATCCTGGAACTTCAGAAGGACAAGGCGAAGCTCTGCCACGAGCTTGACCTGCTGAAGGAGGAGAACGCCGGCTGGAAGAAGCTGCATGAGAATAGTAGTTCCTCGATGAAGATGTTGTAGGCCCTCGTCATGGAACAGAAGGATGAGTTGGTGAAGCTCCGCATCGAGCACCTGGCTGCTGTCGAGGTACGTAATGCGGCCGTGGAACAGATGATGAAGGCTCGCGTCGAGAAATCCTGCGTCATGGACACAATGATGAAGATGGCGGAGGAGACGCGCAAGGAGATGGAGGTCGTGGAGGCGATGAAGAAGCAGTTACAACTCCGCGGCCAGCAACCCTTCATATAGTGAGAGCAGCGCCCCAGACTTGTGTGTGCGTCTTCCTTCTTTTTTTGGGGTGATAATCCTCCTTCTTCTTTTGCTACTGTGTTTCTTATTTTGCTTCGGGTGTTTGGCCACATGTGTCACCTTCTCTGCGAGGCATGAGTAGAACAATGCAAAAAATGAGATGACTAGCAAATTAGATCATTCTTTATCACCAATAGAACAATGCCTCTTGCTAGTAATATATAATAAGAGTAGAGAGTAGAGGATATGGCACTGGGCTGCCGTGTTTTGTGCTCCTCCGTCGTACTCCAGTGGAAAACTTGAGTATACCACACGGTTCTTTGCTCCTCCTCAGGTCGTCGGCACATTTATACGAGCAGTCAAATCACAAGGCCCCGCCTTCCAGCAGTAATGAGCCGTCAAATCACAAAGGCCCTCGCCTCTCATGAAAAGGACCAAGCTAGACTGCCCCGCCCTCTAGCCTTTTAAAAGATGTATACATTTGTACAGTAGTAGTATCGATGGATTGCGCCATGGAGCAAAACTAACAAGATGTAATTAAAGAAAAAAGGTGGTACATGTAGAGAGTGCTCGTCGCCAAATTATGCATATACTAGTGCAAGAAAAAGGCAATGCGCAGACTAATTAGGAAAAAACCGAGAATAGTTATATGCAGAGAAAAAAGAAATGGAGGGAGTACTATTTGACACTACCCACTATGAAGGTACTAGTAACATAGACTAGTAACTAGTCTATGCTACTCTCCACTATGACCAGCCAAAGTCGAGGCGCGGATACCAATGAGGGCCTGGTTGTGTCTATACTTGGACAACTCACCTAACTGCATGCGCACCAGGCAGACGAAGCACGTGTTGTGTTGGTGTCGTGTGCGGCCCGCACATTAACCAAAACCTCGCGCCTCCATCTTAGCCTCCGCGTTTTAAACTTCTTAATCTCAAGGCCAAGGAGCAACATGAAACCTATGATAGAGCCAATCGGATGGTTGAGAACACTACAATTAGTAGCTACAGATGCGTGTGTGAGAGAGGACGAGTGCATGCGTGCACCTCTTCTCAGAGTACAACTGTATGTGGGTGGCATCGACCTAGGGAGTAGTGATGGTGCGTGCGAGAAGTCCCAAGAGATAGGTGTAATGCGTCTGAAAAAAAGACTAGTCTATAGCTCGCCACGAGGCTATTCCTGTCGAACGCCAAGCGTAAGATATGTATCCGACAGTGCCAGTTTTTGCACGTACACGACAGTAGAAAAAGAACTAGTACCATGGCATATGCTACACCACGGCCGAGAAAACGTGCTGACGTTACGCCATCCGGGAATAGTGCCGCACTTCGAAACTAGAACCGTCAATAAATTTTGAGCGCGTCTCGTCACATTCCAAATTACTACTACTACCACGCTATATTTAATTGCAAACCTGTTCACACCGATCACAACCTAAACGGTTTCCCACTTAGGAGCGTATTAGTAGTACTCGGTTATAAATGCTACTATTCTAAGATGACTGCACATTCCTCCTCAACTCCTCATCCACAAAAAACAATCAAGTCAATCAAGCCATAACCAGCGTGAGTTCTGGGTCGAGAGATTTCCACCAGGGAGAGGTGAGCATGGAAGAGGAAGCACGAGAGATGTCCTGCCTCGCCGCAAAAGCAGCCGACATGTCCAGCCGCGCAGCAGTAGCAGCACAGAGGTCCCGCCGCGCTGCCGAAGCAGCACGGAGGTCTTGCCGCGCCGTCGATGTAGCAGACTGGTCCGGCCACGCCGCGGAAGCAGCAGAGATGTCCCGCCGCGCCACCGAAGCAGCAGGGAGGTCCCGCCGTGCCGCGGCGGCCTGGGAAATTTCTCGCGGGCAGGCGAGGACTCTTACAGGCGCATGCATGCGATAGTCCATAGCCAGATGGATCAGATCTCCGGCTGGGCGAGGATGCAGGACGATGCTACAGGCGTCATCCGGCAACTAGGGGAGGGCAATGCGAAGCTCCGGGGCGAGCGCGACCTGCTGAGGGCGAAGATCGCCGGAAGGGCGAAGCAGGAGGAGGAGACCGCTGCCTTGTTGCAGAGGACGGGCGTCATCATCAAGAAACTTATGGACGAGAATGCCATGCTCCGCATCGAGCACAACACGCTGGTGGAGGAATCCATGGATGCTGCCAAGCAGCGTATTAAGGACATGAAACTGATGAAAGAGATCATCGCCCGCCGCGAGAACTAGTCTCCGCGACCTACAACGCATAAAGAAAGTAGAGATCAGCGAGCCAGATCGTTGTATGCGTCTTCCTTCTTCTTTTGCCCTTGTGTATTTCGGGCGTAGCCGCATGTGGCTTTTTAAATTATCTTCCTAATTATGTAAGACAATTATTATCCACTCTCGTCGTCCTTATATATATATTCATCAGTCTTGCTATAAGTCGCAGTAGATGCTATATAGGTCCGTCGGATCTTACATCAAGATCCGTGCAAAATTTTCTTTTCAGATTTTCTTTTTTCTCTCTTAAATCTCAGTCGAGTGAGACATTGCCACGCCATTAAACAGAGGCTCGGGCGCCATTAATGGAGACCTTGGGAGAGAGGTGGACGGCATATGGAGGTCAAAGGGCTCTCCTCCCGATAAGCACATGCAGGGGTCTGATCGCACGCCTCCCGTACTCAAATAGCTACCCTGCACGGCGCCTCCTAGCTAATAAAAAAGGGGACGCGTGGCGGCACGTAAATGGTAAATAGAACGCCCACGGTTTCAATGATACTTGTGTTTTCGATTGTAACGTGACAGCATTTGTTCTAAAATGACTTTGTTGATTGTTAATGTGTGCGCCTTTGCAAATCGGACAGCAAAATTACCACAGCATGTTGGTGCCATGTCATGACACCAAGCCAAGTTTCATGATTTTCATGCGTGTTTCGGATTTACAGGAATTAAAAAACCAAGTTTCTCAATGTTTCCAGCCGAGCCATGACGCCCAGATGTTTGAATTTCATTCCCATTTCGGGCATGGGACCTAGAAATTTACCCGAGGACACACATGTTATTTTTCAACCAGCTTTGCTGCACTGGAGCATGTGCTTGTATTTAAAATTTGAATTATCCACACAAAGGTGACACGTTCCCTCTTAGAACCACGAGCCTTCTTGAGAGAATCTCCGGTTTGCAAGAAACTTATACAAAAACTTGTTCCTATTCTACAATTTTTTTTACCACAGCATGGTAGTACCATGACATGACACCATGCCAAGTTTCATGATTTTCAGGCGTGTTTTGGATTTACAAGAATTTGAAAACCAAGCTTCTCAATGTTCTCGGCCGAACCACGATGCCCAGATGCTTAAATTTCATTCCCATTTCTTGCATGGGACCTAGAAATTCACCCGAGGACACACATGTGATTTTTCAATCAACTTTGGTGCACGGGAGCATGTGCTTGTAGTTCAAATTTGAATTATGCACATTAAATGACCAGAAACTCAATAATGTATAAAAAAGGCCAAACGAACCCGGAATAATTCCAAAATTTAACAGGGCACTCATATAGTACTATGTTGCCTCTGTAAAGAAAATCTGGGGGAGGCAGCGTATATTGTTTCTCACACAAAGGTACAAAGAAATAAAGAAATTAGCATACCTATTTAATTCTTGGGTTCTTATTATTTATGCCACTAGTTGTGTATCACTACTCAGTTTTGCCATTAGAAATTACAACTACTCAAAAAATGCCATCGATCCATGAGATGCCTGCTCAAAAATGCAATTAGATATCTAAAAATGCCATTGTTAAGTTAGATGTTTGCTCAGAAATGCCATTAGACATTGTTATTTTCACGTCAAACCCGTTGACCATGTTACATGAGAAAAATAAGCCGATTATCACAATGATAAGTTAATGGTGTCTGGCACAACACACCCCTCATATAAAACTAAGCACCCTGGAATTCTTTGACAAAACTAAGCACCCTGAATTTCTTTGACAACTAAACTGCTGGCCATATGATGTTGGCCATATATATTGTACGTATATAATGTCAAGAAACGAGTGGTAGTACTATACCAACTAAAAGGTGAAATGTACGAAATATAACGAGAAGAAACATAACATAGTTCTGCTGGGGGCTTAGCACAACACACCCATCAAATAAAACTAAGCACACCAGAAATTAAACTAAGCAACTAATCCGGTAGACACTGCATTAGAACCACCATGAGCAACGACACTGCCACCTTACTCGGAGTCCTCGTCCACGTCCTCGACTTCGTCCTTGTCCCTCTTCCTCTTGGGCGATACTTCTTTGCTTGAACCGCACACTTGGCTCTTGCTCTTCATCCAACCCTTGTAGATATTGAAACAAAGGTAGCCATCCATTGCAGCGTAGTAGATGTGCTCTATATCTAGTACAGTCCACTGCCATGCACGATGAAACGTGTGCGGAGGTTTCTTCAGTTCACCGTACGAAGGATGAACCATGGCTCCTATCAGGGTCGGCATTGAAGGCTGATCAAGGGAGGGCACCAGCCCTTCCTTCTGGAGGTCGAAGGGGTCGCCTACAATGAGGCCTATCCGACCCAGGATTTCCTTGTCGTTCCTAAAGTCTACAGTAACGAATTTGACTAGGCCGCCCTTGAGGAACTTCTTAAATTCCTCGCACTCAACGTCGGCATGGCATATGTGGTAGACCAAGCATAAGTCATGCACGCAAACCTGGATCACGGCGGACTTCTTCTTCTATGCCTCCTTTAGTTCTTCTCGCTTCCCAGGACTATGGTGTACTCAACATCTAGCCCAGCGACCCACTCATCATTTGAGTTTTCGAACATGTGTTTGAAGCGAGCAAGGCATTCTTTCACCGTTGCGGAAGAACGGGTGTAGATGACGTCGAACTCATTGCCGGTGATGGTTCTAACCTTATACTCACCGCCAATCATGGAGATTTGGGACGCCATGGATTTGGGAGGAGGGTTAGGATTAGTGGAACTGCCGTAATGTGAAAGGACGGGACGACTAGGAGCGGTTTATCGATTGTAAAAATGTCGAGTGGGGGGGGGGGCGTGCGAATGGCAGGGTAGTGGCTTGCCTGGTGGATAAATGGATTCATGCACAGTACTATGGGGGCCCAATTAGATGTCATGTCTACTCGACGCCCAATTAAATGGCTTTCGATGTCATGTCAAGCGCCGGGAAAATTACAGGTGATACGAAGCTTTCCATTCTCCCATGATACGGGCTTCCGAGAGCCCTTGGATCTGAGATCGAACGGTTGCATGGCGTGATTCTAGACCATGGGTGAATATCCTATCCTGGAGGGTTATTCTGCAAATTTTCAACAACTTAGCATGCGACCGTTTGATCTCAGATCCAAGGGCTGCCAGCAGCCCGTATCATGGGCGCGCCTACCACGACCGTCGCCTTGCTCGCGCGGTCGTGCCCTTGGAGATTTAACACGGTGCGTTAGGCTATCTGATGTTGGCATGTCATACATAGTCATCCCTTAGTCACTCATACAACAAGGTTAGCTATAAGGTTGGCTATAAGAGTATTTTTTTGTTTACTTCTCTCTATCTCTTTCTTCGTAGTATTTATTGCATTTGCCAAGGAGTGACCTCTTCCAATGAAATGGTGCTTAGATGAGGTGCTATGGGCATTAAATGGCTTAGCAACTCAAGTCCCCAATGCATAGGTGCTTAGTTTTTTGTTGCTAAGTTTGCTTCATCTAGCTAGGTACACACGCTTATCACCGTTTCTTCTTGGGGTCACCAAACTAGTCTCTCTCTTCTTAATTAACTTGCCACATCAGAATTTATGCCTATGTGGCAGGCTTAGCACCTGTAGGATCAAGTACAATAGTGGGCTATAAGCCCGCTTTACATGGCATTTTTGCATATGTGGGGGAAAGAGGCAAGGAAAAAGTGGATGAGTGGGCTCTCAAGCAAGAGCCAGCCTCTACATGGTGGAGCATCGGGAGAGGCACCTGTATGGAGGCGGTCAGGAATCGGGAGACTCAAGGCGGTCGTAGCGCCGCAGTTAAAATGATAATGTCAACTCAAATCACCGAGCCCCACCTATCCAGCAGTAACTCACTGTCAAATCACACAACCCTACGTTTGCAGCAGCCTACTCCCTCATCTTCTCGCGTCTCTGTCGAACCGACTAGGCAGAACTGCCCTGCCTACCGTGCGGGAAAAGCCCCGCCCTCGACTTTTAAATAGTACAGTATACTAATTTTGTATCCATGGATTGCGCCATGGAGCAAAGCCTCAAGAAAACGGCGGTACACATGTACGGAGAATACAACACGCTCGTCGCGTTCGCGTCGCACCCCAGACGGTCGGTCGGTCTGGCACGCCGCTCTCTGAACGGAACGTGCGTCATATTGCGTTTGCACACACATGTGGGACCGCAATTGAGAACCGACCATAGGCACACTCCCCGGCCCCGCAAGTCGGGTGAGTTAATAGAAGTACATACGTTGGTACCTGGACGATCCCTGCAAGACACGGAAGATCAGTTCGTCCATGCATGTGACCAGACTCCAGCAGACACGCCTGGATTGGCTATCGTCTACATATCGTGCAGGCTGTGTCGTACAGGGCTGTAGTTCTGGTGAGAAATCTAAAAAAAGGTTTCTTGTCATCTCGCAAAATTAGGTGTCATGTGATTCGGATCACTGCGAGGGTTAAACAGCGACAACTGAGTTGGGCTAGTCATTGGGGGCACATGCACGAAGACTACTCGGCTGCCATCTAGGTCAAGCCGGCTATGTTAATTAGGACATCTATCGACGCACCCCTTTTCTACGAGTTTATCTTTAATTTGAGCTTTGATCCTCGTCTAGTTTGTCCGTCGGGATTCATCTTCTCTCCTTTGGGCAGTGAGGTTATGATTTCTTGTCATGTGGCATTTTTTCATGTTATATGTTATAATCCGGTGCTTCAGATCAAAATGACGATAACTGCGCCTCCGGGGCACGTGCATGAAGACTTATCAACAGTCATTGCTGTTGGAAATATGCCCTAGAGGCAATAATAAATGGCTATTATTATATTTCTTTGTTCATGATAATTGTCTATTGTTCATGCTATAATTGTGTTATCCGGAAATCGTAATACATGTGCGAATATATAGACCACAACGTGTCCCTAGTAAGCCTCTAGTTGACTAGCTCGTTGATCAACAGATAGTCATGGTTTCCGGACTATGGACATTGGATGTCATTGATAACGGGATCACATCATTAGGAGAATGATGTGATGGACAAGACCCAATCCTAAGCGTAGCATAAAAGATCGTGTAGTTCGTTTTCTAGAGCTTTTCCAATATCAAGTATCATTTCCTTAGACCATGAGATCGTGCAACTCCCGGATATCGTAGGAGTGCTTTGGGTGTGCCAAACGTCACAACGTAACTGGGTGACTATAAAGGTACACTACGGGTATCTCCGAAAGTGTCTGTTGAGTTGGCACGGATCGAGACTGGGATTTGTCACTCCGTATGACGGAGAGGTATCTCTGGGCCCACTCGGTAATGCATCATCATAATGAGCTCAAGGTGACTAAGGAGTTAGCCACGGGATCATGCATTACGGTACGAGTAAAGAGACTTGCCGGTAACGAGATTGAACAAGGTATTGTGATACCGACGATCGAATCTCGGGCAAGTAGCATACCGATTGACAAAGGGAATTGTATACGGGATTGATTGAATCCTCGACATCGTGGTTCATCCGATGAGATCATCGTGGAACATGTGGGAGCCAACATGGGTATCCAGATCCCGCTGTTGGTTATTGACCGGAGAGGCGTCTCGGTCATGTCTGCATGTCTCCCGAACCCGTAGGGTCTACACACTTAAGGCTCGGTGACGCTAGGGTTGTAGAGATATTGGTATGCGGAAACCCGAAAGTTGTTCGGAATCCCGGATGAGATCCCTGACGTCACGAGGAGTTCCGGAATGGTCCGGAGGTGAAGAATTATATATAGGAAGTCCAGTTTCGGCCACCGGGAAAGTTTCGAGGGTTATCGGTATTGTACCGGGACCACCGGAAGGGTCCTGGGGGTCCACCGGGTGGGGCCACCTATCCCGGAGGGCCCCATGGGCTGAAGTGGGAAGGGAACCAGCCCTTAGTGGGCTGGGGCGCCCCCCCTTGGGCCTCCCCCTGCGCCTAGGGTTGGAAACCCTAGGGGTGGGGGGCGCCCCACTTGGCTTGGGGGGAAGCCACCCCCCCTTCCCCCTTGGCCGCCGCCCCCCTTGGAGATCTGATCTCCCAGGGCCGGCGCCCCCCCGGGGTCCTATAAATAGTGGGGGGGAGGGAGGGCAGCAACACAACAGCCCCTGGCGCCTCCCTCTCCCCCTGCAACACCTCTCCCTCTCGCAGAAGCTTGGCGAAGCCCTGCTGAGACCCTGCTACTTCCACCACCACGCCGTCGTGCTGCTGGATCTCCATCAACCTCTCTTTCCCCCTTGCTGGATCAATAAGGAGGAGACGTCGCTACTCCGTACGTGTGTTGAACGCGGAGGTGCCGTCCGTTCGGCACTCGGTCATCGGTGATTTGGATCACGGCGAGTACGACTCCATCAACCTCGTTCATTGGAACGCTTCCGCTCGCGATCTACAAGGGTAGATGCACTCCTTTCCCCTCGTTTATAGTATACTCCATAGATGGATCTTGGTGATGCGTAGGAAATTTTAAAATTCTGCTACGATCAACTACAGTGGCATCATGAGCCAGGCCTATGCGTAGTTACTATGCACGAGTAGAACACAAAGCAGTTGTGGGCGTAGATGTTGCCAATTCTTCTTGCCGCTACTAGTCTTATCTTGTTTCGGCGGTATTGTGGGATGAAGCGGCCCGGACCGACCTTACACGTACGCTTACGTGAGACAGGTTCCACCGACTGACATGCACTAGTTGCATAAGGTGGCTAGCGGGTGTCTGTCTCTCCCACTTTAGTCAGAACGGATTCAATGAAAAGGGTCCTTATGAAGGGTAAATAGAAATTGGCATATCACGTTGTGGTTTTACGTAGGTAAGAAACGTTCTTGCTAGAAACCTATACAAGCCACGTAAAAACTTGCAACAACAATTAGAGGACGTCTAACTTGTTTTTGCAGCATGTGCTATGTGATGTGATATGGCCAGAAGATGTGATGAATGATATATGTGATGTATGAGATTGATCATATTCTTGTAATAGGAATCACGACTTGCATGTCGATGAGTATGACAACCGGCAGGAGCCATAGGAGTTGTCTTTATTTTTTTGTATGACCTGCGTGTCATTGAATAACGCCATGTAAATTACTTTACTTTATTGCTAAACGTGTTAGCCATAGAAGTAGAAGTAATCGTTGGCGTGACAACTTCATGAAGACACAATGATGGAGATCATGATGATGGAGATCATGGTGTCATGCCGGTGACGAAGATGATCATGGTGCCCCGAAGATGGAGATCAAAGGAGCAAAATGATATTGGCCATATCATGTCACTATTTGATTGCATGTGATGTTTATCATGTTTTGCATCTTATTTGCTTAGAACGACGGTAGTAAGTAAGATGATCCCTTATAATAATTTCAAGAAAGTGTTCCCCTAACTGTGCACCGTTGCGAAGGTTCGTTGTTTCGAAGCACCACGTGATGATCGGGTGTGATAGATTCTAACGTTCGCATACAACGGGTGTTGACGAGCCTAGCATGTACAGACATGGCCTCGGAACACACGCAATACACTTAGGTTGACTTGACGAGCCTAGCATGTACAGACATGGCCTCGGAACACGGAGGACCGAAAGGTCGAGCATGACTCGTATAGAAGATACGATCAACATGGAGATGTTCACCGATCTTGACTAGTCCGTCTCACGTGATGATCGGACACGGCCTAGTTAAACTCGGATCATGTTTCACTTAGATGACTAGAGGGATGTCTATCTGAGTGGGAGTTCATTGAATAATTTGATTAGATGAACTTAATTATCATGAACTTAGTCTAAAATCTTTACAATATGTCTTGTAGATCAAATGGCCCACGTTGTCCTCAACTTCAACGCGTTCCTAGAGAAAACCAAGCTGAAAGATGATGGCAGCAACCATACGGACTGGGTCCGGAACCTGAGGATCATCCTCATAGCTGCCAAGAAAGATTATGTCCTAGAAGCACCGCTAGGTGAAGCACCAATCCCAGAGAACCAAGACGTTATGAACGCTTGGCAATCACGTGCTGATGATTACTCCCTCGTTCAGTGCGGCATGCTTTACAGCTTAGAACCGGGGCTCCAAAAGCGTTTTGAGAAGCATGGAGCATATGAGATGTTCGAAGAGCTGAAAATGGTTTTCCAAGCTCATGCCCGGGTCGAGAGATATGAAGTCTCCGACAAGTTCTTCAGCTGTAAAATGGAGGAGAATAGTTCTGTTAGTGAGCACATACTTAGAATGTCTGGGTTGCACAACTGCTTGTCTCAGCTGGGAGTTAATCTCCCGGATGACGCGGTCATTGACAGAATCCTTCAGTCGCTTCCACCAAGCTACAAGAGCTTTGTGATGAACTTCAATATGCAGGGGATGGAAAAGACCATTCCCGAGGTATGTTCAATGCTGAAATCAGCGGAGGTGGAGATCAAAAAGGAACATCAAGTGTTGATGGTGAATAAAACCACTAAGTTCAAGAAAGGCAAGGGCAAGAAGAACTTCAAGAAGGACGGCAAGGGAGTTGCCGCGCCCGGTAAGCCAGTTGCCGGGAAGAAGCCAAGGAATGGACCCAAGCCTGAGACTGAGTGCTTTTATTGCAAGGGAAGTGGTCACTGGAAGCGGAACTGCCCCAAATACTTAGCGGACAAGAAGGCCGACAACACCAAAGGTATATGTGATATACATGTAATTGATGTGTACCTTACCAGTACTCGTAGTAGCTCCTGGGTATTTGATACCGGTGCGGTTGCTCATATTTGTAACTCAAAACAGGAACTGCGGAATAAACGGAGACGGGCAAAGGACGAGGTGACGATGCGCGTCGGGAATGGTTCCAAGGTCGATGTGATCGCCGTCGGCACGCTACCTCTGCATTTACCTACGGGATTAGTTTTAAACCTCAATAATTGTTATTTAGTGCCAGCTTTGAGCATGAACATTGTATCTGGATCTCGTGTAATTCGAGATGGCTACTCATTTAAATCCGAGAATAATGGTTGTTCTATTTATATGAGAGATATGTTTTATGGTCATGCCCCGCTGGTCAATGGTTTATTCTTGATGAATCTCGAACGTGATGTTACACATATTCATAGTGTGAATACCAAAAGATGTAAAGTTGATAACGATAGTCCCACATACTTGTGGCACTGCCGCCTTGGTCACATTGGTGTCAAGCGCGTGAAGAAGCTCCATGCAGATGGACTTTTGGAGTCTCTTGATTACGAATCATTTGACACGTGCGAACCATGCCTCATGGGTAAGATGACCAAGACTCCGTTCTCCGGAACAATGGAGCAAGCAACCAATTTATTGGAAATCATACATACCGATGTGTGTGGTCCAATGAGTGTTGAGGCTCGCGGAGGATATCGTTATGTTCTCACTCTCACTGATGACTTAAGTAGATATGGTATGTCTACCTAATGAAACACAAGTCTGAAACCTTTGAAAAGTTCAAGGAATTTCAGAGTGAGGTTGAGAATCAACGTGACAGGAAAATAAAGTTCTTACGATCAGATCGTGGTGGAGAATATTGAAGTCACGAATTTGGTACGCACTTAAGGAAATGTGGAATCGTTTCACAACTCACGCCGCCTGGAACACCTCAGCGAAACGGTGTGTCCGAACGTCGTAATCGCACTCTATTGGATATGGTGCGATCTATGATGTCTCTTACCGATCTACCGCTCTCATTTTGGGGCTATGCTTTAGAGACTGCCGCATTCACTTTAAATAGGGCTCCGTCGAAATCCGTTGAGACGGCACCATATGAATTATGGTTTGGGAAGAAACCTAAGCTGTCGTTTCTAAAAGTTTGGGGTGCGATGCTTATGTCAAGAAACTTCAACCTGAAAAGCTCGAACCCAAGTCGGAAAAATGCGTCTTCATAGGATACCCTAAGGAAACCATTGGGTATACCTTCTACCTCAGATCCGAAGGCAAGATCTTTGTTGCCAAGAACGGGTCCTTTCTGGAGAAAGAGTTTCTCTCGAAAGAATTAAGTGGGAGGAAAGTGGAACTTGATGAGGTGATAGTCACCCCTTCCGAACCGGAAAGTAGCGCAGCGCGGGAAGATGTTCCTGTGGTGCCTACACCGACTGGGGAGGAAGTTAATGATGATGATCATGAAGCTTCAGATCAAGTTACTGCTGAACTTCGTAGGTCCACAAGGACACGTTCCGCACCAGAGTGGTACGGCAACCCTGTCCTGGAAATCATGTTGTTAGACAACGATGAACCTTCGAACTATGAAGAAGCGATGGCGGGCCCGGATTCCGACAAATGGCTTGAAGCCATGAAATCCGAGATAGGATCCATGTATGAAAACGAAGTATGGACTTTGACTGACTTGCCCGATGATCGGCGAGCCATAGAAAACAAATGGATCTTTAAGAAGAAGACAGACGCGGATGGTAATGTGACCATCTATAAGGCTCGACTTGTCGCTAAGGGCTATCGACAAGTTCAAGGGGTTGACTACGATGAGACTTTCTCACCCGTAGCGAAGCTGAAGTCCGTCCGAATCATGTTAGCAATTGCCGCATTCTATGATTATGAGATATGGCAAATGGACGTCAAAACGGCATTCCTTAACGGCTTTCTTAAGGAAGAATTGTATATGATGCAGCCGGAAGGTTTTGTCGATCCTAAGAATGCTAACAAGGTATGCAAGCTCCAGCGCTCCATCTATGGACTGGTGCAAGCATCTCGGAGTTGGAACATTCGCTTTGATGAGATGATCAAAGCGTTTGGGATTACACAGACTTATGGAGAAGCCTGTGTTTACAAGAAAGTGAGTGGGAGCTCTGTAGCATTTCTCTTATTATATGTGGATGACATACTATTGATGGGAAATGATATAGAATTCTTGGAAAGTATAAAGGCCTATTTGAATAAGTGTTTTTCAATGAAGGACCTTGGAGAAGCTGCTTATATATTAGGCATCAAGATCTATAGAGATAGATCAAGACGCCTCATTGGTCTTTCACAGAGTACGTACCTTGACAAGATATTGAAGAAGTTCAATATGGATCAGTCCAAGAAGGGGTTCTTGCCTGTATTGCAAGGTGTGCAATTGAGCACGGCACAATGCCCGACCACGGCAGAAGATAGAGAAAAGATGAGTGTCATCCCCTATGCCTCGGCCATAGGGTCTATTATGTATGCCATGCTGTGTACCAGACCTGATGTAAACCTTGCCGTAAGTTTGGTAGGAAGGTACCAAAGTAATCCCAGCATGGAACACTGGACAGCGGTCAAGAATATCCTGAAGTACCTGAAGAGGACTAAGGATATGTTTCTCGTTTATGGAGGTGACGAAGAGCTCGTCTTAAAGGGTTACGTCGACGCTAGCTTCGACACAGATCTGGATGACTCGAAGTCACAAACCGGATACGTGTATATTTTGAATGGAGGGGCAGTAAGCTGGTGCAGTTGCAAGCAAAGCATCGTGGCGGGATCTACATGTGAAGCGGAGTACATGGCGGCCTCAGAGGCAGCACAGGAAGCAGTCTTGATAAAGGAGTTCATTACCGACCTAGGGGTGATTCCCAATGCGTCGGGCCCGATGACTCTCTTCTGTGACAACACTGGAGCTATTGCCCTTGCGAAGGAGCCCAGATTTCACAGGAAGACCAGGCATATCAAGCGTCGCTTCAACTCCATTCGTGAAAGTACATACGGACCTGAATGTAGCAGATCCGTTGCCTAAACCTCTCCCTAGAGCAAAACATGATCAACACCAGAACGCTATGGGTGTTCGATTCATCACAATGTAACTAGATTATTGACTCTAGTGCAAGTGGGAGACTGTTGGAAATATGCCCTAGAGGCAATAATAAATGGTTATTATTATATTTCTTTGTTCATGATAATTGTCTATTGTTCATGCTATAATTGTGTTATCCGGAAATCGTAATACATGTGTGAATATATAGACCACAACGTGTCCCTAGTAAGCCTCTAGTTGACTAGCTCGTTGATCAACAGATAGTCATGGTTTCCTGACTATGGACATTGGATGTCATTGATAACGGGATCACATCATTAGGAGAATGATGTGATGGACAAGACCCAATCCTAAGCATAGCATAAAATATCGTGTAGTTCGTTTGCCAGAGCTTTTCCAATGTCAAGTATCTTTTCCTTAGACCATGAGATCGTGTAACTCCCGGATGCCATAGGAGTGCTTTGGGTGTACCCAACATCACAACGTAACTGGGTGACTATAAAGGTACATTACGGGTATCTCTGAAAGTGTCTGTTGGGTTGACACGGATCGAGACTGGGATTTGTCACTCCGTATGACGGAGAGGTATCTCTGGGACCACTCGGTAATGCATCATCATAATGAGCTCAATGTGACTAAGGAGTTAGCCATGGGATCATGCATTACGGTATGAGTAAAGTGACTTGCCGGTAACGAGATTGAACAAGGTATTGGGATACCGACGATCGAATCTCGGGCAAGTAACGTACCGATTGACAAAGGGAATTGTATACGGGATTGATTGAATCCTCGACATCGTGGTTCATCCAATGAGATCATCGTGGAACATGTGGGAGCCAGCATGGGTATCCAGATCCCGCTGTTGGTTATTGACCGGAGAGGCGTCTCGGTCATGTCTGCATGTCTCCCGAACCCGTAGGGTCTACACACTTAAGGTTCGGTGACGCTAGGGTTGTAGAGATATTAGTATGCGGAAACCCGAAAGTTGTTCGGAGTCCCGGATGATATCCCGGACGTCACGAGGAGTTCCGAAATGGTCCGGAGGTGAAGAATTATATATAGGAAGTCCAGTTTCGGCCACCGGGAAAGTTTCGGGGGTTATCGGTATTGTACCGGGACCACCGGAAGGGTCCCGGGGGTCCACCGGGTGGGGCCACCTATCCCAGAGGGCCCCATGGGCTGAAGTGGGAAGGGAACCAGCCCTTAGTGGGCTGGGGCGCCCCACTTGGCTTGGGCGGGATGCCAACCCCCCTTCCCCTTGGCCGCCGCCCCCCCTTGGAGATCTGATCTCCCAGGGCCGGCGCCCCCCCAGGGGTCCCTATATATAGTGGGCGGGAGGGAGGGCAGCAGCACCACAGCCCCTGGCGCCTCCCTCTCCCCCTGCAACACCTCTCCGTCTCACAGGAGCTTGGCGAAGCCCTGCCGAGATCCCGCTACTTCCACCACCACGCCGTCGTGCTGCTGGATCTCCATCAACCTCTCCTTCCCCTTGCTGGATCAAGAAGGAGGAGACGTCGCTGCTCCGTACGTGTGTTGAACGCGGAGGTGTCGTCCGTTCGGCACTCGGTCATCGGTGATTTGGATCACGGCGAGTACGACTCCATCAACCCCGTTCATTGGAACGCTTCCGCTCGCGATCTACAAGGGTATGTAGATGCACTCCTTTCCCCTCGTTGCTAGTATACTCCATAGATGGATCTTGGTGATGCGTAGGAAATTTTAAAATTCTGCTACGATCCCCTACAATTGCCGAGGTCAAGCCGGCTCCGGCCGGTAGACAAAAGAAAACTAGTACTCCACTATATAGGCAGGAGCCTCCGCGCTTGCTTGCTAGTGTTGCTCTCTTCACACTGTCTCGTCCTCTCCATATCTAAACACGACAGCGGTGGCCACACTCTCTTTCTCTACTCACCGCTGGTCACAGATCCAGCCGGATCCTCTCCACCGGGGAAGGTGAGAAGGTGCAACATTCACGCGGGCGTCCTCGGCGGCGGCTCTTACCCACTGTCGGCGCATCCCGATCAGTGTGCCTTGCCGTTCTCTCCTAAGCATCACTGGCGAGGGAGGGCCTCCCACCCCTTCTTCCTCGCTGTCATAGTGTGGGCAGATCCGGCCTCCCGCCGCCCACCTAGCGACATCCTGGCGACCCTCAGGTATAACTTCCTTCGAAACCGGCCTTGCTCTACTTCCCGAGCTCCTGACGTCGCTACATTTGTATCTTTTACTATTTCTCAGGGCCCCTCGTGTAGATAGGATCGATCGGCTGTTTGAAAACCACCTAATTTTTTTACTGTT
Source organism: Aegilops tauschii subsp. strangulata (assembly GCF_002575655.3). NCBI lineage: Eukaryota > Viridiplantae > Streptophyta > Magnoliopsida > Poales > Poaceae > Aegilops > Aegilops tauschii. The sequence goes on from NC_053038.3 coordinate 43,835,598, forward strand.
AAGAGGTAAAACTAGTTCATGCACTCGAATCTAGTAGTACTTGGTTCAAACAAGGAAGAAAGGGGGTGGGGGTGGGGGAAGATTTGTTACCTGAATCTAGGACTTGGTCGAAAGAGGAAATAATGGGGGCGAAAAGTAGCAGAGACTGGCTATCCAACTGGTCTCTAGGTCTAATAGGGAAATAAAGGGAACATAGTACAAACTCAATATAAACCCGATCTATTGGTTGAAAAAGGAAAGAAAGTGGGGACTGGGGGACAAGTCAACAGAGTAAGTCCAGCACTAGATTTGCTAGCCTCACACAGTATAAGGTGGCTATATACCGAACAAAAATGGGACCAACCCAGATATCCTCTTCTGATGTTTGTCGCCCCGAGCCGCTCTTATGTAATGCCACTGGTAAAATGTAGCAGTCGCACTGTTAAAAGTAAGGACATGTTAAACCAATGTTGTTTTCAATGTAATGCCTCCAGTAATATGAATCAATGGCACTTTTTTCATGTCCTGCTAAATTTCCCATTAAGATAAGTTGCTTCTTTTCGTTAGAGATGCAATTGTCCTGGTCTGCCTACTCTCCAGGACCTTCATGACCAACCTTGATGTTGCTCAATTTTATTGCAACTAATGAAGAAGAAGCTCCGTGGGTTCCGTTTTCTCATGGAAATGGAACCGGGGCTGGAGCCCTTTTCTTAAAAAAGAAGAAGAAGAAGCTGCTAGCTCATGGGACATTGCTTCATTTTAGGTGAACTGCACCAAAAGGTCCCACGAATTGAATCATCCATGTTGGTGACTGGTGTCATCCCTTCTACGATGGCGTTGACTGCAGATATGGTTCCCATCACGAGGTATGTTCCTTTTTGGTCTGACCATTTGCCAAAGATCCTGCATGTTGATCCTGCTCTTGTGCTACTGTTTTGGCACTGACATGATAAAGCAGTAATGTTATTATTTTGCACCTTAATCTAGTGGCACTATTAATTTGAGGCAATGTTTTGGCACCGCTAGTGCCACTGTTTTTTTATATATCGAAAGAGGGGGTTCCCTCCTATTTCATTAAAGAAACCCAACCATAGAGAACCATTATCCGACAACATCTCAGTGTAAACGGGTAGTTATGCAACTACTACTAGAACGGACTGAGTACTAGCAGGATACAAGTTTGCCACATAACCTAGGCAGGTAGGGGGACGCAGCACCAACTCGACCATGTTTGGATTACAACCCAAATGCTACCACAAAAACATCAGGGGGAAGATAGGGACTGAAGGAGCCAGCTTCAGCATCCCAGTCTAAGCACCCCCGGCCTTCATCCTTGCAACGCACGGTACACCTCATTTGTCACCTGCTCGACCCTAGTGTCACTGATAAAATGAAGTAATAATACAGTTAAAATAGAGTGAGTGTCCTCTCTATCATTTCATTTCCAATGTAGATAAAGAAAGTGCTTCACTTTGTTAATGTATGTTTCATCAACTAGTCCCATTGTTAATGTTTAAGCATTTCTGCAAACTGGGGTGCTTAATTTTAGTTGATCTGCACAAAAATAGAGATTTGAATGTCTCAAGGCCCCTCCTTGTACTACCGCTGTACACTGATGTTCATCACTGGCAGAAGGTGTATCGGGGAGACTTAGGTCGATTTACAGTACGATGTAATATTTTCTTCTATTTATTAGTGTATGTTTCATCAACTAGTGCCACTATAATGTAATCATGCCTTTTCATTATCTATGCAAACAGGATTATTCAGCTGCATTTTGGTGGAACTGCACAAATGTACGGATGGAACCGACATATATGCAGAGTGCGAGGTGACAAGTAAAAATTACCGACACCAACACTGCTCCATCTAAGCATTGGCATCCACCACCATCAGTGGGATGTGTGGCGCTCACTGTGGACGGATCTTTCTCGGCAGCAAATCCTCTAACCAAATACTAGTAGCTTAGACTTAAAAAAATACTAGTAGCTTATATTGGCAGTTTTATAGGGGTGTACTCTTTTCTTAAAGAAGCACCCATCTATTTTTCTTTATTTGTACACAGTGTCACAACTTTGACCCAAAGGTCCAGAGCTATTTTAGGGTGATTGGCGTAGTACTCGGAGACTGATTGTAAGCATGATTTTTATTAGTTGTCACACTGATTGTAAGCATGAGCAGATGGAAGATTAGGTTAGTGTGAAGCTTACCTTAAACCCTACCGATGTCGTTGAAACGAGGCGAGCATCGAGGGAACCGTGGAGAACGGCGGGGAAGTGACGTCACGCCATCCAACCTCCTCTTTGTGGTGGGAGAATGAATACTCCTATGGCTCCGGCTGGCTCTGCACCCTCACGAATGGCACACCATACTCGATCGATTCGTTATCCTCTGGGTGCTCGACCTTCGACTTGTACGCCCACCAACTCCGCTTGACTTTTGCCTCGGGCGAATCTGTCTGCTCCATCGCCCAGAGGAGATACTCGATGAACTCGAAGGACTGCGGCGTGACTGCCGCCGAGGAGTACATCACCGCCCTCATCGCCGCCGTCTCGCTCTTTCGCATACATTGCCACATGGCCCTCACCATCCTCGAAATCTCCCACTCATTGTCAAACCAAGTAAGGATCTCCTTCAACCTGGCTAACTTTGCCTGGTTGCCGCCGACGATCTGCCTGATTCGCTGTTGCATCCCCTCCATAGATGTCTTTCTGAGTGGTCTGGTGCTAGCTTTGGAAGACGGGAGGAGAGACGGTGGTCTTGCAATAGAGAAGAGGGAGAGGCGAGACGGTGGTTTTGGAATGGAGATGATGGAGAGGAGAGGGGGTGGTTTTGAAATGGAGATAATGGAGAGGAGAGGTTCCCCTGCCTTTCAGTCGCTGACAGGTGGCCCCCGCGCTTGGTGGGATCCATGTGTCAGTGTCTCAATGGCGGGATGGGCTACGTCAGGGAATCCTCGTCCGAGGAGAGAGGAGGTGGTTTTGCAATGGAGAAGAGGGAGAGGCGAGATGGTGGTTTTGGAATGGGGATGATGGAGAGGAGAGGAGGTGGTTTTGCAATGGAGAAGAGGCAGAGGAGTGTGCGGCAGCGATTTAGGATTGGACGAGAGGGCCGGCGCGCTGTGACTGGATCAAAATCAAAATCAATTTACCCATCAATTAAGAAAGCGACCCCACATTAACTAGTCTCCCTTTTATTCTGGGTCATAATTCACCATGATTTTCGCAAATAAAATATATGTTATACGTTGCAAAAATAATATAATTTGAAAGTACATTCAGATACGAACCAAACGATACAATTTTTGGTGACATGCATTCACATTTTGCTTGTCAAATACAGTACGTGGTCAAACTTTGACCCAAAATACGCAAAACAAAAAAAATACTTCCAAGACCAGCGCCGCTCTTCCGCTCTTCTCCTCTTAAACCACCGCCGCTCCTCTCCTGTTCCAATCTAAATACAGCGTCGCTCCTCTCCTCTTCCATTTCAAAACCACCGCCCCTCCTCTCCTGTTCCAATCCAAAACCAGCGTCGCTCCTCTCCCGTTCTAAACCAAAACCAGCGCTGCTCCTCTCCTCTTCCATTCAAAAACCACCGCCGGCGAGTGAAGGTGCTGTGCAGAAGTAGATCGATGAAGGAGTACAACCGATACGTGAGGATCGCAGACGACGACCCTGTGAATCTAGCTAGGATGTTGGAGATACAGTCTTGGTTTGACAACAAGGACCAACTAGCGGCGACGGCGACATCCATGGCCAAATATCTGCAACAGAGCGAAAAGGCGGCGCTACTCCTGGAGGGACTCGCACAGGAGTACATAGAGCTGCTCCTCTGGGCCATGGAGCAAACAGATTCACCGAATCCGATCGTGAGGGAGCGGTCGTGGGAGTATCGATCCCAGATGGAGCATCCACCAGAGATTGAAGGATCGAGCATCTACAGGGTGCCGTTTGTGAGGGTGTCGTGCCAGAGTGAGCCGGTGGAGTCTTCGTCGACCGAACCCAACTGCAAGAGGAGAAAACCAGTTGGCCCGACGACGCTTCCCGCCATCCTCTCCCTCGCCGTTCACATCGTCTCACGGGGCGGCTGTCTGCCGCCAAGGAATAGGAGGGATTGCCCCCCAGACCAATAGTCAGGCAGGTTGTGAATTGTCAGGAGGAGCTTAGGGTTGTTAGTATTTGCAGGTTGTGAATTGTATTTTGTGTTGTGTATTTTGAGAGTACTTTCAGAAATGAATGTCTTTTGAATTTCAGATTTGCAGTATTGAGCATATGAAGTATTTTATGAATTCTAGAGATCTATTTTTAGCACTTAAAAAAATGTAGTTTCATAGGAGTATAAAAGTGCAGACAATGTGATTCTCAGAGAAGAAACTGCAAGTTTCAGTCTCAAATAAGAAACTCCAAGTTCAGTTTCAGATAAGAAACTGCAACTTTCAGAGGCAGAGCATTTATATTAACACGGCCTTTTCAAACAGTGTTAACATCATGCTAGAAGTTTTATTCATGGTCGAAACTGGAACTACCAGCCAGTTAACATCATGCTGATCTACATTCATGCATAGCACATCTTCATATGATGCACAGTCAAAAACATATGCTATTTTCAAGATGCCCACACAATGCCGAGTGTGCGAAAAACAGAGAAAACGAGGGACGAAGTTTTGGCAAGTGTTGGACGTGGTGTGCGTAGATGACAATTGGGACCCACATGTCAATAGAGGCAAAGGCAAAAAAATTGGAGATATTTTCTCTGCACAGGTGGAATCGAACCCGGGTGGAACAACTGTCGGGTAGTGTCACTCGGTCACTAGGCTAGTTCAGTTGTTTCGTTACTAATAAGGCACTTCCTCAGGTGGTCGGATCTCCTCCTGCGCCTTTGTCCACTCGCCGCGACGCCGCTGTCTGCCATTGTGAACATGCTGAACAAACGAGAGTAATCTGGAGAGGACTGCACGTGGAGAGGCGGACAGTCGGGACCCACCAGGTCTATGGCCGTACGCAAGCAAGTGCCTCATCGAAAAAATACTTCCTCCTAATGCTATACTGACATTGGGGCCCACGGGTTTGTCAACATAGTTACATTTTTTTAGGTGCTTCAACGTAGTTACTATAGGAGATAAATTCACAACAAAGCCGGGGAGCTGGCAGGTATCATTTATTATCACTGGGGCAGCAAGTATCAGCTGGGTTTTGGGCTGCCCCGTCTAGGCTTTCTTTTTTAACATGCGCGGCCCACGACCTCGGATGGGAGGTCCATAGGCCTGTTTGTATTTTCTTGAGGGCCGTCAGGTATCGACCGGCCTATGGACCTCCCATCCGAGGTTTTATTTTTCCTGAAACATCGGCAGCCCAATTTATGTATTTTTTTTTGAAGAAAACGCAGAGGTCTGTTCTATTTTTCTATATAAGAATAGGAACGCCTGGTCCAACTTATGTTTCCCTTCTAACTATATTATATATATTTAAATTATTTTATATGTTATTATATATTATTGTTATTGTCATCATATATTTAACAGATACTTACATATGTAAGAAAATAATATCCCACATCTTATTAACTTATAAAAATAATTTCTTAACGATCAAATCCTAAATTTTTTTTGGCAACGAAAATCCTGGTGATTGTGTACAAAAGCTTGGTAAGATTTCAGGACCAAAGTAATAATAGATCACTTATTATTTAAATATATATATAACAAAATGCTCAGCCCCTGTTTATTTTTTGATAACATTGCTGCGCCCACCCCAACATTATAATTAGAATAAGCCCAGCAAAATCGTGTATTTCGAGAAAGTGCAAATGGCCTGTAATTTTTTAGGAAAAACATAAATGGGCCGCATGGATGCTACATTATTTGTTCACCGAGCCCAGTCAATGGACTGTAATTCAAAAAAAAAGATCAAATGGACTGTAAATTCTACCCCGCAAAAAAAGACTGTAAATTCTGAAAAATGGGTTGAATACGTGCCACATTTTTGGAGGCTAAAATGTGGGCCAATAGGTCGAAGCTAATGCAAGTCATTGTCAACTTAGTCAACAAATGATTCTGACATCGTTAGCCGTTGGATTTACATCCAACGACCGGCATCCATCTTCAATCTCTCGTCTTCTTCCTCCAGCGCCGCCGGGACCACCTGCTCCCGCCTCCTGCTGCTAGCAGCTCTGCTTAGCACGCTTCGCTGTGAAGCGCTACTCCACCGTTGGCCAGGCCATCCCTCCACCCCTCCACACCTCCTGTTCTTCTCCACCGTCTATCAAACCACACCGCACCAGAACCAGTTAACCCTCGTACACCTCTCCGTCTGCGACTCTACTCCTGTGTCTTCCCATCTCCGGTTCGTTGCTGTCCGGGGCCTCCCCGTCGTCCACCACCTTGGATGCGCTCGGCGCGGAGTGGTCAACGTGGTCAACGAATGACACCATCGGAAGTAGACTGTGCGTGGAGAGGCTGACAGCTGGGTCCACGGCCGCACGCAAGGAAATGCCTCCTTATTAAGCGCAAAAAAAATGATTCCTCCACCTGACAGCTGGGACCCACCAGAAGGGCCTCTGTATTTCGCGAAAACGTTCCCACCTCCGACAGGTCAGACCCACCAGCTATATCTTTGCACGCAAGGAAGTGCCTCCTTATTACGCACAAAAAAATGAATACCCCTGCTAGCTGGGACCCACAATAGTGGGAGGCTGACTTGTGGGCCAACTAAGTTGACGGGGACGGAGGGCTTTGTCAACTTAGTCAATATGAACGATTCTAGCTCCAGTGACCGTACAATCTCCATCCAACGGCTGTAGTGCTTCTTCAACCTCTGGTCTTCTTGCTCCAGCCGCCCAAAGCAGCGCCGGTTGTGTCTTGTGCTCCTGCCTCCCATGGCCGGCTGCGATGCCACGGAGGCCTCACTAGCCCCTACTACTCCCACCGCTGGCCAGGCCATCCCTCTACTCACCCACACCCCCTGTTATTCTGCAGCGACGGCAGCCTCACACCACAGCGAACCAGTGAACCCTCATACTCCTCTACGCCTGGGCTTCCACTGCCGCGTCTTCCCCGGCTCCACGTCGTCCCCTTCCTAGGCCTCGCCGTCGTCCACCGCCCTGGTGCTCTTGGCGCGGGGTGGTCAACATGGTCAAGGAACGGCTTCCATCGGACGTGGACTGTACGTGAAGAGGCTGACAGCTGGGTCCACGGCCGCAGCAAGGAAGTGCCTCCTTATTACGCGGAAAATAATGATTCCTTCACCAGACAGCAGGGACCCACTGGACGGGCAACCGTATTTTGTGGAAAAAAAATGTTTCCCCCTGACTGCTGGGACCTACCAGCGACATCTTCACACGCAAGGAAGTGCGTCCGGGCAAAAAAACAAGATTCGCCCCCCTGACTACTAGGATCCACCAGCTACATCTTTGCACGCAAGGAAGTGCCTGACAGTCAGGACCCACCTGGTCGAAGCGTACGTAGCATTGTCATTCTGGTCGCGAACGTGTACGTACATACTGGTCGATGTAGAGGCGCGCACGTGTCGTAGTAGAGGCGCGCATGTAGCATGTACACGTACGTACAGCGGCCAGGGTGCAAGAAAGTAAATATGGCCACGTACGTACATATTGGCGGGGTCTCGAACGCCTACTCGCGCGTACGTATGGCCAGGGCTCGTGTACATGGCTGGGTCAGAATGGAGAAACTGCGTCGTCGTCATGTTCATGGGGAGGCAACGGAATGCGTCGTGTTCATCGGGAGGCAACGGAACGCGTGGGAGCCAACCGGCTTGGACGGAACAGCCGATGGAAATGAGGCCTGGAGTACCGCAGAACGGAGGAAACGGCCTTGTGTTCGATCGGCCATGTTTGAAACGGGATCTTGTTCATCGGGAGGGGTCTGGCGTACCGCAAAACAGAGGAAACGGACCTCCTACGGTCGAAACGGGGGTCTTGTTGATCAGGAGGGGTGTGGCGTACAACAAAACAGAGGAAACAGACTTGTGTTGGAGCGCTACGGTCGAAACGGGGGCCCTGTTGATCGGGAGGGGTGTGGCGTACTGCAAAACGGAGGAAACGAACCTCCTACGGTCGAAATGGGGGTCCTGTTGATCGGGAGGGGTGTGGCGTACCGCAAAACAGAGGAAACAGACTTGTGTTGGAGCACTACGGTCGAAATGGGGGTCCTGTTCATCGAGAGGGGTGTGGCGTACCGCAAAATGGGACTCCACGGCATACTGTTCATCTCCACCGTCGACCCCCTCCAGCCTCCACGGGCTACTGTTCATCCACCATCGACCTCCTCTAGCCTCCACCTATGACTGTTCATCCACGGGCTCCTGTTCATCCAGCCTCCACCGCGTGCTACTCCACCGGCTACTGTTCAACCACCCCTCTCCACGGGCTCTTGTTCAACCACCCCTCCACGGGCTACTGTTCATCCAGCCCTCCACCGTCTACTGTTCTTCCAACCCTCCTTGGGGTGGTCCTGTTCATCCAGCCCTCCACGGGGTCCTGTTCATCCAGCCCCAACCTGCTCGATCGATCGGGGTCCTGTTCATCCAGACGCAACACCACGGGGTCCTGTTCATCCACCCCCATCGGGAACTGTTCATCCAAACCCCCCAGAACACTCACTGTTCATCCAGAGGCAACATCGATCGGCATCAGTTAGCAGCACTAGCGAAGGAATCGCTCGATCGGGTTCAGTTAACAGCCATCGATCGATCGCTCGGGTTCAGTAATGCGTAGCCTGCAGTGCAATCGCTCGGGTTCAGTTAGAGCCCAATGCCTCGCTCGGGTTCAGTTATAGCCCAACGCCTCGCACCCACGCGCGTGCGTGTACGAGAAAAACGTGCATCGCTCGGCCCCGACCACCCACCGTAACCGGGAACACCCCGATATTTTCATCGCCCTCGCTTCTACCACGGTTTTTTCCGTCATGGACGGCCCAAAGAATGTCATGCAGCTCCGTCTCCGGCCTGCGCAGGACGAAAAGCCCATTTTCTGTCATGATTTTTTGTCATAGAAGTAGGACCCCACCACATCTATGATGATACCGTGTTTTGTCACAATTATTGTCATAGAAGTGTCATAAGTATGACAGAATTTTTTTTCGTTCGGCGCAAAATGTCACGGATGTGTCTTTTTTGTAGTGTAAGTTGGCAGTGTGTTGGTTTGCGTCTTGAATATGATTTCTAGCATGTATTGCTTCTAGTTTGATGAACGCCACCTATGACGAGACAGTTTTAACTTGGCAGAGTGATATTGATTGCACCTTTCATATGGTGTCTAGTTTGCAGTGCTTCTAATTTGTTGAAGTGCCTTCTACTTAGTTACCACATCATAGGTGTGAATATGTCAAGCCGTCCATTTTTTTGTACATATTCCATCCTCGTATTATGACTTTGCCTTTCATCAGAGTAGTGTTCGTCAGTATCATGCATGAATGAGTTCTGAAGAGTGAATTATATTCCTTTTTCTTGTCGGTTTGACCTCACAATGCAAAATCAATAAAGCTGAAGGAAATTGGCAAGGCATTGGATGATGGTGGTCCTTCCGAGCAACTGAAATGGAGGTTCTCTACAGATTCTACTCCGCCATCCTCCCAACAAGATTCGCAAGACAACGCAAGGCTAGACAGTCAACATAGCTGTGTAGATGATGAGCACATCTCCCCTACTCCACCATCACAGGTGCTTGCTCTAACTTGGCACTATTATATGTGGTTGCATGTTGCGTATGATGTCTAGCTTGTATTGCTTCTAACTTTGTTGAATTGCATCTGCTTACTTTACACATAATGCCTGTGAATATGACACGTGTTCCTGTTTCTAGAACATACGTGTACATGACGAGCACATCTCCCCTACTCCACCATCACAGGTGCTTGCTCTAACTTGGAACTGTTATATGTGGTTGCATTTTCCGTATGATGTCTAGTTTGTATTGCTTCTGATTATGTTGAATTGCATCTGCGTAGCTTACAACTTATACCTGCAACGATCACTTACCCATAAGACACATTTAACTTGGGACTGTGATGTAGGTTGCATCTTGCATTGTCTTCTAGCTTGTACTGCTTCTAATTTCTTGAAATGGCACTTACAACGAGACACTTTTTACCTGATAGAGTGATATTTGTTGCATGTTCATATGGTGCCTAGCTTTCATTTCTTCTAATTTTGTTGAAATGCCTTCCGCTTACTGTTTTTTCATACATATTCCATCCTCCTATCGTACGTGTGAATATGAAACGCTGTCTTTTTTTGTATATATTCCATCCTCCTATCCTGCGCTTGCCTTACATCAAAGTAGTGTTCGTTTGTATCATGCATCAACCAGTTATGCAGAGCTAATTTTATTCATCTTCTTGTGGTTTTGACTTCATAAGGTAATATCAGAAAATAGGAAGGAAAAGAGTAAGTTAGGGGATGTTGGTGGTCCTCCGCACCGACGCAAACAGAGACTCTCTAAATTTGCTACTGCTACTGCTAATGAAGTTGAAGTCCCAAGTCTACATGATGAGTTCATCTCCCATACTCCACCATCGCAGGTGCTTGCTCTAAGTTGACAGTGTGATAATTGGTTTCATGTTGCATATGTTGTCTAGCCTATATTTCTTCTATTTTGATTAAATTGCACCTGCTGAGTTCATACATCATACATGTGCATATGACATGGCGTTCTGTGTCTAGAATACACTGCATCTATCTATCATACCATGTTCTTACATCAAAGTACTGCTGTTGTGTATCCCGCATCAGTCACTCATGATTGGATACTTTTAACATGGCAGTTTGATAGTGGTTGCATCTTGCATTGATTTCTACGTTGTACTGCTTCTAATTTTTCGAATTGCCACTTATGACAAGACACTTTTAACTTGGCAGAGTAATATTGGTTGCATCTTTCATATGGTGTCTAGCTTGCATTACTTCTATTTTCTTGAAAATCCTTCTGCTTAGTTTACACATCGTAGCTGTGAATATGTCATGTCGTCCTGTTTTTCTTACATATTCCATCCTCATACGGTTGTCTTACATCAAAGTATTGCTTGTCTGTATCATGCATCAATGAGTTCTGAAGAGAGATTTTATTCTTTTGTGTTGTGGGTACGGCTTGACATGGCAAAGTCAAAAAAGAGCAAGGAAAATAATATAGTAGGGAGTGGTGTTACTCGTCGAGTGAAACGGAAAAGGATCTGCCATCCAGATTCTGCTGGTACTTATAGTGCAGTAGAAGGTCCAAGTCCACCGGCTAAATCTACAAACACAGTATCACCTGCTCCACCAGCTGCAGCATCCGCTTCAACACATAAGCAATCACTCAAAAGATCGGGAAGAACGAAGAAGACAGTTCGGAAAACATCAATACAAAGCAAATAACTCTTGCATCATAAAACAATTTCTAACAGTACCAAAATTATGTGAATTTGGCCTTATCAGAAAGTTTAAGTCAAGAGCTCCGATTTGCAAAAAGAATCAACTCAAACGGGGTTACGAAACTCAAGTTATGATCAAAAGAAGATTGAGTACAAATCTGTCTGAATTCAAATTTTAAAACTTTCAAAAACATGTTTAAGTTGTTTTACTGGATAGAGGAGATCATAACGAAGGCGTGGGCGTTGGTTTCGTTGGATTTGGACAAACGAGTAAAAAGATGTGAAGGTTTGAAGTCCAGGGGCTAAATTGTAAATAAAACATCTATAAAGAAGTCCCTGAATAAAACTAACAGAAAAAGAAAAAGATAATTAACGAACGCTCGTTTATAAAACCTAAACCGCGGACGTTCGTTGCTTAATAAAACCCAAAAAAACAGATCTAGTCTAGTTTTTTTTTAAAAAAACTAAACAAAAGAAAACCGAGAAAACCGGGCGGCGGTTTACCGGTTCGCGGCGGTTCGGGCTGATCGGCCGGCGGGTCGGGTCCGGCGAGGTCGGGGCAGTGCCGTGCTCCGGCGACGGCGGCGCGCGGGCAAGGCGAGGGCGGCGAGCTCCGGCGCGGCGGCTCGGGCGCGGGACAAGGCACGGGCGGCGGCGCAGGCGAGCGGTGGTGGCGCGGGCGGCGGAGCTTCGGCGGATCTCGCCGGCGGCGGCGAGATGCGGGAGGCGCGGCGGCGCGAGCAGAGGGGGAGAGAGAGGGGTCGGGGCCCGGGGCTCCGTCTTTTAAGAGGGGGGGCGGCACGGTGGCGTGCGGGAGGGGGCAGGGGAGGAGGAGTCCGGCGGGGAGACGCCTCCGGCGAGCCGTGGCGGCGGCGGACTCCCGCCTGGAGTCGGTCGCGCGGGGGTGACGGGCGAGCTGAGCTGGGCCGCGGCCTGGCCTGGGGCTGGGCCGGCCCAGTCGGAGGGGAGGGTTTTTTTTTAACATTTCTCAAACAAAGAAAATAATAAAACGAAATAATTAAAAAATATTATATAGGCATATAATATATCAAAATTTTCAGAAAAAGATTTCCTACAACGTGGACATTTTTGTAAATTCAAATAAAATCCACACAAATTTTAATAAATCAAACAGTGCTGCTGCCTTATCAAAATCCAATAAAAATCATTTTAAAAATACCAAAATGATTTCAAATTTATTTTTCTCCAATTTTCTGATGTAGGGAATCATTTTACCCTAATTTCTGTATATTTTATTTTGGAGAAAAATAATTTGAATAAAACTCAAATAACTCCAATATTGAAAAATAATTTCAATGGGACTTTGAATAAATACTTTGAAACTCCAAATCATATTTCATTTGTTTTGAAGAAGTCATTTTATCTTCTCTCGTGAAAATCATTGAGTTGCATAAAGTTTCAAAATTGGAAATATTCTCAAATGAAATTCAAATATTTTCAACACCCCTTTTCATTTAAATAAATGGAAGAAGTCATGTCATCTTCTCTACAGGGTTTTGTGATGAAAAGAATTTGAATTCATGGAGATCATAAAAGCAAAATGAAAGTTTTGGGAAAGTCCTTTTATTCCCTCTCATTTAACTTTCAAAAGATTTCGAATTCCACTCACTTTCAGTCAATCAATCAATCCAATCTATCTGTTTATTATAACATTTCAAAATTTAGAATTTTGGGATGTTACAAACCTACCACCCTTAAAATGAATCTCGTCCTCGAGATTCGGAGAGGCTAGCAAGAAAATGGTTAGGGTTTGGGTTCTTCTCAAAATCCATCGATCATCAGAGGGGGTCTGGGGTGCTACCACCCTTAGAACCATTGTTACTGTTCCATCAAAACTCATAAACTCCATCCATCTTTGACAGTGTCAGTCTTCTCAGATTCTCGGAAAAAATTCCTTCTCTAGGCTCTTCCGGTGGTGGCATAACCTTTTCCTCAATTCTTGTGTCCATTCCATCTTGGTAAGGTTATTTCGAGACTGGGTCTTCACAGCTGACGGGTTTGGCGCCAATACTAAACAACTATTGACATCTCATGGTGGTCAACAATTTATGGTTTCTCCTGCAGGAAATGGGTCTGGGTTGAACCTCACCGTATAACCTATGGTTGGCAACAACTGCCGTGTACAAGGGAAACATTCTTATACCATTCTAAGCTTCAAGCAAGGTTTGGTCGTCATCTCTCTACTATAGGTAAGTCACTCAGATTTACCATCCCATATAGCAAAGCGAACAATAAGAGTAAGTCGGTATGGTGATCAATCCATCCCGCACCCAAATCATTACCTTGTATATGGTTTAGCGAATCTCGCATTCTAACACTCGGTCATCCTCGCGGCATTGCAGAATTTCTCTTGTCGACGAACCAAGTTCGGATAAATCCATGGATTCTGCAAGCCAAACAAACATCTATCGTTCCTTCACAACTCTCAGGTTTTGCGTAACTCCTATAAGATCGTCTGTCGATAAAATCGTAACTTCTTCCAGGGTCTTCCCTTCAACAAGAGTATGCTTGCTTCTTGGCAGGTCCTGGGGCCTGCGGGTTATGGCCCATCTCATCACTTGTAGTTCCTTGATCTTATCATCGAGCAACTGATCATTACTCCAACATCCAACTTCCTAGTATTCTTAAATCCATCCAATTGTACTGTCTTCCTTCCTTCTATTGGCACCAAACTAGGACATGATTACTCAGACTCATCATGGAATTCTATTGATCTATATTTCCAACATCATACCTCCTTTATATCCAATAATAATTTATCTCTTCTTTCTTGTGGGATTTCCCACATACCGAGATAAAAACTTATACTTATGAAGTCCATACTCCACTTCGTGGAACATCATTATCCTTTCCAGGGTCAAGCGTCCTTACAGGGGAATATTGGCCATCTCTGCATGGCACTTCTTCATCTGGGAAACATGAAACACATCATGAACTCCTGACAGTCCTTCGGGTAACTCCAACTTGTAGGCCACTTCTCTCATACGCTCCAAAACTCGGTATGGTCCTACAATTCTCGGGGCTAACTTTCCCTTAACTCCAAATAGTTTAACTCCTCGCAGAGGGAACACACGTAGACATGCTCCATCTCCAATTTCATAGACTACCTCCTTTACATCCAATAATACTCCATACCCTCATATTCTTGGGGTATCCAACATATCGAGATAAAACTCATACTTATTTTGTTCGAAATCCACTTCGTGGAATATCATTACCTTTTCCAAGGGTCAAGTTTCCTCACAGGGTACTACCACCCTTAAAATGCACAATCTTCCATAGACCATCTTTCTCATATCCTCGAAAATGGTCAAAATCTTTCTTCATAGAGTAACAACTCATAAAATCCAAATCAGCATCAATGATGCTAACTTTATTGATTCTCAAATATTACAAACTCCTTCATTCCATTACATGCCTCAATCCGACTCTTCACTAATAAAAGAAATGTCCACACTACTACTACGTTTCTTGTTGCACTCAACTATTTATCACAAGTCTTCGTCTCCTTGGGGCATTCCCTGGCAAAGTGCCCTGCTTCATCACAACGGAAACATATTACTTCTGACATATCTCGGGGTTTCCTTGTGATTATATAGCCTCCTGGGGTCCTCATCTTCCCTTTTGGGCAATCATTGTGGTAGTGTCCTGAATTTTTGCACCTGAAACATGTGATATGACTCAGGTCTCTCTTTGTAGAAATTGGGTTGTTCCTGGGATCCAATCTATTTCTCTTCCTGGACTTTTCCGTTCCAATCAGGGCTTCTATTTCCTGTGGGTCATACTCTACTTCCTCTGTCGGGAATTCTACTAAATCCCCATTCAGACAATTTTGGGAGATGTGTCCTTCTTCTCCACATGAATAGCATGACTTGGTGCAGGGTTTATTTGGTTCTTCTTTGGGTGTGTCCTCCACCTCTTCCTTCATTACAGATTCCTCTAAACTTTCCATGTGGGCTCTTTTCATTGCTTCTTTCTTCGGCTGGATAGTCCTTTGTACCATGGGGTAGATGTGACACTGAGCAGGGTAGTGGGTAGTCCCTTCACACAAGAAACAAGTGATCTGCCGAGTTGGGCATTCTTCAGCTGGGTGACTTCCCTCACAATTAGGGCATTCCTCCTTGTGTTCCTTATGGTTGTGGCCTATTTCTGCACAAGGCTTGTATGCACAAGGTTTCTTCATATCCTTTCCATAAGGCTTCAATTTCTGGGACACAAGACGAGATCTTTGTAGAGTCCACTTAAATTCTTTCCAAGTGGTTACTTCTTGCCATCCATTGATTGTTTGGTACATCCTCCACCAAGTAGCAGCACTTCTTTCAAAACATTGAAGAGCATGCCGGGTCATATCATTTCCGACTATAGGGTTATTCTTCATGTGATCCTCCATGTTCTGAATCCATCGGTCCGTCTCCAATTGACTCATCGGTCCAGAAAATACAAGCTCATCTCCATTCATCCTCTGTTGGGTCCATGGGTTTGGGGTGAGATAAGAGAGGTAGAGAGGGATACACACAATGCAAACAATAGTTTTTGAAAAGAAAGATTTTATTGTGGCTGTCGGAAAAACAACAAACAAATGACAGCTCACAAATGTCGCATCTAACGTAGGTATAGCAGGGGTTGGGTCTTCTAGAGATCAAAATCTTCAAAGTCGCCAAACTCTTTGGAATCTTGTTCATGTCTCCGATGGCTTCTTCCAATCATGCTTGTCCTTCTCAAGTTCTTTTGCCAAATCATCTCTGTTGACGCGAAGTCTCTCATGACGTCCTTTAATATTTCTGGAGTTGCGCTCCAACTTCTGGGTTTCAACATCCTTGACATGAACCATGATCCTACTGGCCTTCAGTTCCTTGACGAGTCTCCGTTATCTCGAGGTTTTGCTTTCCCAGCTTGGCTACTTTCAGTTTCTGGGTTCTGAGTCCTTCACGAAATGCTTACTTGTCGAATACTGCTTCCTGAAGGTTCATCTTAACTTCCTGATGTAATACTCCAGATCCTGGTGATACACCGGTCTAAAGTTAAAACTTCATCTTGCTGAGAGGTGATCCATCAGCTTTCTACCATCCAATCCTTCCATGCTTCTGCATGCTTAACTCCGCACGGTGACAATATCATAAGCGGGTGATAACCTCATGGGTATCCGTGTTTCTGCTCTTGTCATTTCCGTGAGCTATCTCTCCATAGTTGATATCTCCTGTCTTTGGGTTTTCCTTGACAGAACTTTGAGTTTCTAACTCACCATGTTTCGGTCTTTCTCCGATACACCTTGTTCTCGGGCATCGACAACTTCCATAGTCTGCCATGTTCCATAAGGGTAACCTTCCTAGGTCATACACATCTGGCAATTCTTCAGAGCCTTCAAATTCTCCCAGTCTTCAGAGTCCTTAACCGTTGTAGTTTCCATTATCATAATGCACGGTAAAAATCCTCTTCATTCCGAATGGTCTTAGTTGTCCGATATCTTGTAATTCTTGGAGTGGTCTCATCAGTCGAATCTTCGAGTGGTCAAAAGGGGAAAGGGTATGGTCTCACTAAAGGGAATATTTGAATAAGACTCGGAAAAGAAGAGAGGTAAAAGATCTTTTTGAAAAGGAAAGTTTTAGAGAGAATCCTTCCTATGGGCTTGCCAGTTTCTAGGGTCACGTCCTACAGTCAACATGTGCTCTGATACCATCTTGTAGCGACCCGACCCGAATGGATCAAGTCTCTGTGCTTAAGTGTCATCCCTGGATCGGTATGCTGACACACACAGTACTCGAGGATTTATAACAGAGTTAAATCACATGTATAAAATAACGTAAATACTATTACCTCAATCCAAATAGCGGAAGTAACAAGGTTGTGGATTCCCATCAACACCAACGGCAAAGTTAAGTGTAGAAATCGTAACCCTAACGTATCTCTTACTCGTCGTAAGATATCCTGCAACATGAAACGTTGCAGCCCGAAAACGGGTCAGTACATTGAATGTACTGGCAAATTCACACCATAGAGAAATGATGAACAAAGGCTATCACTACATGCATATATGGCTGGTGGAAAAGCTCTATGGTTATAATGTTTTTGCGAAAAGCCAGTTTTTCCCTACTTCAAAGGAATAAATTTTATTTAACTATCATGGTGGTTGTGAAATATTGAGATGGTTGACAGCATCTCAATCCCAATTAAGTATCATCATTAACCCAACAAGATTAATTAAAGTAACATGATGAGATCAACGGGATAATCCAAGAACTAGATACTCAAGTTGTCCATAACCGGGGACACGGCTAATCATGATCAGCTTGTACACTCTGCGGAGGTTTGTGCACTTTTCCCACAAGACTTGATCTCCTCCGTTGGATTACTCGCACTACATGGTGTTTGAGTAATGGATGACCAAGACACAGTCTTTCAGAAGTGTTTGCACCTTACGTATGGGTAGACCGTTACACCTACTTTCCCCTACATCTGCTAGTCTACCACTGTAAGAGTTCACACAACTTAATCAACTATGCTAGAGCCCATAATAGCTTGCGGCTGCACACAGAAGTTTCTAGCATGAAAAATCTCATGATCCCTTTGAACCTGGGTGGCGGTCCAAAAGAAAAACAGGCAATCCTGGAATACCCAGGTACCTCAATCCACCCAGATGTGAGTTTAAGTTGCCACCTTAAGTAAACCGTTAATTAACAATCTCACATCTGTCATGAATTTCACTCAAACCCAATCCACGTCTACGAGCATAGCATGGCAATAATAAAAGCAACATAGAAGTAACTCCCAAGGGTTTGATAGAAAAACAGGTAATAGGTACTACCTCAACTACTTTCCAATACCCACAGTTTATTAGATCCTAATCATGCAATGTGTTTGAAGGAATAGATCTAATGCAATAAAACTGGGTATGAACGGGGTATGATCAAAGTGTTACTTGCCTGCAATGTTGATGAAGATGATTCGCACTCAAATTCTTGATAGATCTACTCGTCACACTCCGGTCAATCTATCGAGAGCAAGCAATAGTAACCACACATAAGCAATCACTCAAAAGATCGGGAAGAACGAAGAAGACAGTTCGGAAAACATCAATACAAAGCAAATAACTCTTGCAGCATAAAACAATTTCTAACAGTACCAAAATTATGTGAATTTGGCCTTATCAGAAAGTTTAAGTCAAGAGCTCCGATTTGCAAAAAGAATCAACTCAAACGGGGTTACGAAACTCAAGTTATGATCAAAAGAAGATTGAATACAAATCTGTCTGAATTCAAATTTTAAAACTTTCAAAAACATGTTTAAGTTGTTTTACTGAATAGAGGAGATCATAACGAAGGCGTGGGCGTTGGTTTCGTTGGATTTGGACAAACGAGTAAAAAGATGTGAAGGTTTGAAGTCCAGGGGCTAAATTGTAAATAAAACATCTATAAAGAAGTCCCTGAATAAAACTAACAGAAAAAGAAAAAGCTAATTAACGAACGCTCGTTTATAAAACCTAAACCGCGGACGTTCGTTGCTTAATAAAACCCAAAAAAACAGATCTAGTCTAGTTTTTTTTTTAAAAAAACTGAACAAAAGAAAACCGGGAAAACCGGGCGGCGGTTTACCGGTTCGCGGCGGTTCGGGCTGCTCGGCCGGCGGGTCGGGTCCGGCGAGGTCGGGGCAGTGCCGTGCTTCGGCGACGGCGGTCGGCGACGGTGGCGCGCGGGCAAGGCGAGGGCGGTGAGCTCCGGCGCGGCGGCTCGGGCGCGGGGCATGGCACGGGCGGCGGCGCAGGCGAGCGGTGGTGGCGCGGGCGGCGGAGCTTCGGCGGATCTCGCCGGCGGCGGCGAGATGCGGGAGGCGCGGCGGCGCGAGCAGAGGGGGAGAGAGAGGGGTCGGGGCCCGGGGCTCCGGCTTTTAAGAGGGGGGGCGGCACGGTGGCGTGCGGGAGGGGGCAGGGGAGGAGGAGTCCGGCGGGGAGACGCCTCCGGCGAGCCGTGGCGGCGGCGGACTCCCGCCTGGAGTCGGTCGCGCGGGGGTGACGGGCGAGCTGAGCTGGGCCGCGGCCTGGCCTGGGGCTGGGCCGGCCCAGTCGGAGGGGAGGGTTTTTTTTTTAAAACATTTCTCAGACAAAGAAAATAATAAAACGAAATAATTAAAAAATATTATATAGGCATATAATATATCAAAATTTTCAGAAAAAGATTTCCTACAACGTGGACATTTTTGTAAATTCAAATAAAATCCACACAAATTTTAATAAATCAAACAGTGCTGCTGCCTTATCAAAATCCAATAAAAATCATTTTAAAAATACCAAAATGATTTCAAATTTATTTTTCTCCAATTTTCTGATGTAGGGAATCATTTTACCCTAATTTCTGTATATTTTATTTTTGGAGAAAAATAATTTGAATAAAACTCAAATAACTCCAATATTGAAAAATAATTTCAATGGGACTTTGAATAAATCCTTTGAAACTCCCAACTCATATTTCATTTGTTTTGAAGAAGTCATTTTATCTTCTCTCGTGAAAATCATTGAGTTGCATAAAGTTTCAAAATTGGAAATATTCTCAAATGAAATTCAAATATTTTCAACACCCCTTTTCATTTAAATAAATGGAAGAAGTCATGTCATCTTCTCTACAGGGTTTTGTGATGAAAAGAATTTGAATTCATGGAGATCATAAAAGCAAAATGAAAGTTTTGGGAAAGTCCTTTTATTCCCTCTCATTTAACTTTCAAAAGATTTCGAATTCCACTCACTTTCAGTCAATCAATCAATCCAATCTATCTGTTTATTATAACATTCCAAAATTTAGAATTTTGGGATGTTACACCCACTATGGCCCAATAAGGCCCATATACTTCCCGGGGGGTTCCGGTAACCTCCCGGTACTCCGGTAAATGCCCGAACTCACCCGGAACCATTCCGATGTCCAAACATAGCCATCCAATATATCGATCTTTATGTCTCGACCATTTCGAGACTTCTCGTTATGTCCGTGATCAAATCCGGGACTCCAAACAACCTTCGGTACATCAAAACACATAAACTCATAATACCGATCGTCACCGAACGTTAAGCGTGTGGACCCTACGGGTTCGAGAACTATGTAGAAATGACCGAGACTCATCTCTGGTCAATAACCAATAGCGGAACCTGGATGCTCATATTGGTTCCTACATATTCTACGAAGATCTTTATCGGTCAAACCGCATAACAACATACGTTGTTCCCTTTGTCATTGGTATGTTACTTGCCCGAGATTCGATTGTCGGTATCTCAATACCTAGTTCAATCTCGTTACCGGCAAGTCTCTTTACTCGTTCCGTAATGCATCATCCCGCAACTAACTTATTAGTCACATTGCTTGCAAGTCTTATAGTGATGTGCATTACCGAGAGGGCCCAGAGATACCTCTCCGATACTCGGAGTGACAAATCCTAATCTCGATCTATGCCAACTCAACAAACACCATCGGAGACACCTGTAGAGCATCTTTATAATCACCCAGTTACGTTGTGACGTTTGATAGCACACTAAGTGTTCCTCCGGTATTCGGGAGTTGCATAATCTCATAGTCATAGGAACATGTATAAGTCATGAAGAAAGCAATAGCAATAAACTAAATGATCAAGTGCTAAGCTAACGAAATGGGTCAAGTCAATCACATCATTCTCTAATGATGTGATCCCGTTAATCAAATGACAACTCATGTCTATGGCTAGGAAACTTAACCATCTTTGATTCAACGAGCTAGTCAAGTAGAGGCATACTAGTGACACTCTGTTTGTCTATGTATTCACACATGTACTAAGTTTCCGGTTAATACAATTCTAGCATGAATAATAAACATTTATCATGATATAAGGAAATATAAATTACAACTTTATTATTGCCTCTAGGGCATATTTCCTTCACACACTTTGTTCTCATACATGGATTCTATCTCAGATTTCATGGCCTCAAGCCATCTGTCGGAATTTGGGCTCATCGTTGCTTCCTCATAGTTCGTATGTTCGTCATGGTCAAGTAACATGACCACCAGAACAACATTACCGTACCACTCTCGTGCGGACTGTACTCTGGTTGACCTACGAGGTTCGGTAGTAACTTGATGTGAAGTTTCATGATCATCATCATTAGCTTCCTCACTAATTGGTGTAGGAATCACTGGAACTAATTTATGTCATGAACTACTTTCCAATTCGGGAGAAGGTACAATCACCTCATCAAGTTCTACTTCCTCCTAGTCACTTCTTTCAAGAGAAACTCCTTCTCTAGAAAGGATCCATTCTTAGCAACAAATATCTTGCCTTCGGATCTGTGATAGAAGGTGTACCCAACAGTCTCCTTTGGGTATCCTATGCAGACACATTTCTCCGATTTGGGTTCGAGCTTATCAGGTTGAAGCTTTTTCACAAAAGCATCGCAGCCCCAAACTTTAAGAAACGACAACTTGGGTTTCTTGCCAAACCACAGTTCATATGGCGTCATCTCAACGGATTTAGATGGTACCCTATTTAATGTGAATGCAGCTGTCTCTAATGCATAAACCCAATATGATAGTGGTAAATCGATAAGAGACATCATAGATCGCACCATATCTAATAAAGTACGGTTACGACATTCGGACACACCATTATGCTGTGGTTTTCCAGGTGGCATGAGTTTGTGAAACTATTCCACATTGTTTTAATTGAAGGCCAAACTCGTAACTCAAATATTCATCTCCGCGATCAGATCATAGAAACTTTATTTTCTTGTTACGATGATTCTCCACTTCACTCTGAAATTCTTTGAACTTTTCAAATGTTTCAAACTTGTGTTTCATCAAGTAGATATACTCATATCTGCTCAAAGCATCTGTGAAGGTCAGAAAATAACGATACCCTGTCGCGAGCCTCAACACTTATCGAATCGCATACATCGGTATGTATTATTTCCAATAAGTCAGTTGCTCGCTCCATTGTTCCGGAGAATGGAGCCTTAGTCATCTTGCCCATGAGGCATGGTTCACAAGCATCAAGTGATTCATAATCAAGTGATTCCAAAAGTCCATCAGCATGGAGTTTCTTCATGCGCTTTACACCAATATGACCTAAACGACAGTGCCACATATAAGTTGCACTATCATTATTAACTTTGTATCTTTTGGCTTCAATATTATGAATATGTGTATCACTACGATCGAGATTCAATAAACCATTTATATTGAGTGTATGACCATAGAAGGTTTTATTCATGAAAATAGAACAACAATTATTCTTTAACTTAAATAAATAATCGTATTGCAATAAACATGATCCAATCATATTTATGCTCAACGGAAACACCAAATAACATTTATTTTAGGTTCAACACTAATCCCAAAGGTAAAGGGAGTGTGCGATGGTGATCTTAATAACCTTGGAATCACCTTGCCCTCAACTAGTCTTTGTTCATTTTGTAACTCCTGTTTCGAGTTACTAATCATAGCAACTGAACCAGTATCAAATACCCAGGGGCTACTATGAACACTAGTAAAGTACACATCAATAACATGTATATCATATATACTTTTGTTCACTTTGCCATCCTTATTATCCGCCAAGTATTTGGGGTAGTTCCGCTTCCAGTGACCATTTCCTTTGTAGTAGAAGCACTCAGTTCCACGCTTGGGTCTAGCTTTGGGCTTCTTAATGGGAGTGGCAACTTGCTTGCCATTCTTCTTGAAGTTCCCTTTCTTTCCCTTGCCCTTTTACTTGAAACTAGTGGTCTTGTCAACCATCAACATTTGATGTTTTTCTTGATTTCTACCTTCGTCGATTTCAGCATCACGAGGAGCTCGGGAATTGTTTTCGCCATCCCTTGCATATTATAGTTCATCACGTAGTTCCAGTAACTTGGTGATAGTGACTAGAGAACTCTGTCAATCACTATCTTATCTGGAAGATTAACTCCCACTTGATTCAAGCGATTGTAGTACTCAGACATTCTGAGCACATGCTCACTGGTTGAGCTATTCTCCTCCATCTTGTAGGCAAAGTACTTGCCAGAGGCCTCATACCTCTTGACTCGAGCATGAGTCTGAAATACCAATTTTAGCTCTTGGAACATCTTATATGCTCTGTGGCGTTCAAAACATTTTTGAAGTCCCGGTTCTAAGCCGTAAAGCATGGCGCACTAAACTATCAAGTAGTTATCAAATCGAGCTTGCCAAACGTTCATAACGTCTGCATCTGCTCCTGCAATAGGTCCGTCACCTAGCGGTGCAGCAAGGACATAATTCTTCTGTGCAACAATGAGGATAATCCTTAGATCACGGACCTAGTCTGCATCATTGCTACTATCATCTTTTGACATAGTTTTTCTCTAGGAACATATCAAAAATAAAACGGGGAAGCTATACACGAGCAATAAATCTACAACATAGATATGCAAATACTATCAGGACTAAGTTCATGATAAATTTAAGTTCAATTAATCATATTACTTAAGAACTCCCACTTAGATAGACATCCCTCTAGTCATCCAAATGATCATGTGATCCATATCAACTAAACCATGTCCGATCATCACGTGAGATGGAGTAGTTTTCAATGGTGAACATCACTATGTTGATCATATCTACTATATGATTCACGCTCGACCTTTCGGTCTCAGTGTTCCGAGGCCATATCTGCATATGCTAGGCTCGTCAAGTTTAACCCGAGTATTCTACATTGCAAAACTGGATTGCACCCATTGTATGTGAACGTAGAGATTATCACACCCGATCATCATGTGGTGTCTCAACACGAAGAACTATCGCACTGGTGCATACTGCTACCTCTTGAGCATGCGTTGGTTTTCCCTTGAAGAGGAAAGGGTGATGCAGCAAAGTAGCGTAAGTATTTCCCTCAGTTTTTGAGAACCAAGGTATCAATCCAGTAGGAGGCCACACGCAAGTCCCTCGTACCTACACTAACAAATAAGAACCTTGCAACCAACGCGATAAAGGGGTTGTCAATCCCTTCACGGCCACTTGCAAAAGTGAGATCTGGTAGAGATGATAAGATAATATTTTTGGTATTTTTATGATAAAGATTAAAACTAAAGATTGCAAAATAAACTGTGAAAGAAATAGCTAGTTGACGGAAGATTAATATGATGGAAAATAGACCCGGGGGGCATAGGTTTCACTAGTGGCTTCTCTCAAGATAGCATAAGTATTACGGTGGGTGAACAAATTACTGCCGAGCAATTGATAGAAAAGTGCATAATTATGAGAATATCTATGCATGATCATGTATATAGGCATCACGTCCGCGATAAGTAGACCGAAACGATTCTACATCTACTACTATTACTCCACACATCGACCGCTATCCAGCATGCATCTAGAGTATTAAGTTCATAAGAACAGAGTAACACATTAGGCAAGATGACATGATGTAGAGGGATAAACTCAAGCAATATGATATAAACCCCATCTTTTTATCCTCGATGGCAACAATACAATACGTGTCGTTTCCCCTTCTGTCACTGGGATCGAGCAATGCAAGATTGAACCCAAAGCTAAGCACTTCTCCCATTGCAAGAAAGATCAATCTAGTAGGCCAAACCAAACTGATAATTCGAAGAGACTTGCAAAGATAACAAATCATACATAAAAGAATTCAGAGGAGATTCAAATATTGTTCATAGATAATCTTGATCATAAACCCACAATTCATCGGATCTCGACAAACACACCGCAAAAAAGAGATACATCGAATAGATCTCCAAGAAGATCGAGGAGAACTTTGTATTGAGATCCAAAGAGAGAGAAGAAGCCATCTAGCTAATAACTATGGACCCGACGGTCTGTGGTAAACTACTCACACATCATCGGAGAGGCTATGGTGTTGATGTAGAAGCCCTCCATGATCGATTCCCCCTCCGGCGGAGCGCCGGAAAAGGCCCCAAGATGGGATCTCACGGGTACAGAAGGTTGCAGCAGTGGAAATAGGGTTTCGTGGTGCTCCTGGTTGGTTTCAGGGTATATGGGTATATATAGGAGGAAGAAGTAGGTCGGTGGAGCTGCGAGGGGCCCACGAGGGTGGCGGGCACGCCCAGGGGGTAGGCGCGCCTCCCTGCCTCGTGGCCACCTCGCTTCTTTTTTGACGTCCACTCCAAGTCCTCTGGATCACGTTTGTTCCAAAAATCACTCTCCCGAAGGTTTCATTCCGTTTGGACTCCGTTTAATATTCCTTTTCTGCGAAGCACTGAAGTAGGTAAAAACAGCAATTTGCACTGGGCCTTGGGTTAGTAGGTTAGTCCCAAAAATAATATAAAAGTGTACAATAAAGCCCATTAAACATCCAAAACAGATAATATAATAGCATGGAACAATAAAAAATTATAGATACGTTGATGACGTATCAAGCATCCCCAAGCTTAATTCCTGCTCGTCCTCGAGTAGGTGAATGATAAAAACAGAATTTTTGATGTGGAATGCTACCTAGCATATTCTTCAATGTAATTTTCTTTATTGTGGCATGAATGTTCAGATCCGAAAGATTCTAGATAGAAGTTTAATATTGACATAAAAATAATAATACTTCAAGCATACTAACTAAGCAATCATGTCTTCTCAAAATAACATGGCCAAAGAAAGTTCATCCCTACAAAATCATATAGTTTGGTCATGCTCCATTTTCGTCACACAAGAGTGCTCTCATCATGCACAACCCCGATGACAAGCCAAGCAATTGTTTCATACTTTAGTAATCTCAAACTTTTTCAACTTTCACACAATACATGAGCGTGAGCCATGGATATAGCACTATGGGTGGAATAGAATATAATTATGGGGGTTATGTGGAGAAGACAAAAAAGGAGAAAGTCTCACATTGACGTGGCTAATCAATGGGCTAGGGAGATGCCCATCAATTGATGTCAATGCAAGGAGTAGGGATTGTCATGCAAAGGATGCACTAGAGCTATAAATGTATGAAAGCTCAAAAAAAGAAACTAAGTGGGTGTGCATCCAACTTGCTTGCTCACGAAGACCTAGGGCATTTGAGGAAGCCCATTGTTGGCATATACAAGCCAAGTTCTATAATGAAAAATTCCCACTAGTATATGAAAGTGACAAAACAAGAGACTCTCTATCATAAAGATCATGGTGCTACTTTGAAGAACAAGTGTGGAAAAAGGATAGTAGCATTGTCCCTTTTTATTTATTTATTCTCTTTTTTTGGGCCTTTCTTTTTTTATTTGGCCTTTCTCTTTTTTTGGGTACAATGCTCTATTAATGATGATCATCACACTTCTATTTATTTACAACTCAATGATTACAACTCGAAACTAGAACAAAATATGACTATATGAATGCCTCCGAGGGTGTACCGGGATGGGCAATGAATCAAGAGTGACATGTATGAAATAATATGCATGGTGGCTTTGCCACAAATACGATGTCAACTACATGATCATGCAGGGCAATATGACAATGATGAAGCGTGTCATAATAAACGGAACGGTGGAAAGTTGCATGGCAATATATCTCGGAATGGCTATGGAAATGCCATAATAGGTAGGTATGGTGGCTGTTTTGAGGAAGATATAAGGAGGTTTATGTGTGATACAGTGTATCGTATCACGGGGTTTGGATGCACCGGCGAAGTTTGCACCAACTCTCAAGGTGAGAAAGGGCAATGCACGGTACCGAAGAGGCTAGCAATGATGGAAGGTTGAGAGTGCGTATAATCCATGGGCTCAACATTAGTCATAAATAACTCACATACTTATTGCAAAAATCTACAAGTCATCGAAAAACAAGCACTACGTGCATGCTCCTAGGGGGATAGATTGGTAGGAAAAGACGATCGCTCGTCCCCGACTGCCACTCATAAGAATGACAATCAAAGAACACCTCATGTTTCAAATTTGTTACACAACGTTTACCATACGTGCATGCTACGGGACCTGCAAACTTCAACACAAGTATTTCTCAAATTCACAACTACTCAACTAGCACAACTTTAATATCACTATCTCCATATCTCAAAACAATCATCAAGTATCAAACTTCTCTTAGAATTCAACGCACTTATATGAAAGTTTTTATTATATCCATCCTGGATGCCTATCATATTAGGACTAATTTTATAGCCAAAGCAAATTACCATGCTGTTCTAAAGGACTCTCAAAATAATATAAGTGAAGCATGAGAGATCAATAATTTCTATAAAATAAAACCACCACCGTGCTCTAAAAGATATAAGTGAAGCGCTAGAGCAAAATTGTTTAGCTCAAAAGATATAAGTGAAGCACATAGAGTATTCTAATAAATTCTGATTAATGTGTGTCTCTCCCAAAAGGTGTGTACAGCAAGGATGATTGTGGTGAACTAAAAAGCAAAGACTCAAATCATACAAGACGCTCCAAGCAAAACACATATCATGTGGTGAATAAAAATATAGCTCCAAGTAAAGTTACCGATGGACGAAGACAAAAGAGGGGATGCCCTTCTGGGGCATCCCCAAGCTAAGGATTTTTGGTTGTCCTTGTATTTTACCTTGGGGTGCCTTGGGAATCCCCAATCTTAGGCTCTTGCCACTCCTTGTTCCATAATCCATCAAATCTTTACCCAAAACTTGAAAACTTCACAACACAAAACTTAACAGAAAATCTCATGAGCTCCGTTAGCGAAAGAAAACAAAACACCACTTCAAGTTACTGTAATGAACTCATTCTTTATTTATAATGGTGTTAAACCTACTGTATTCCAACTTCTCTATGGTTCATAACCTCCGATACTAGCCATAGATTTATCAAAATAAGCAAACAACACATGAAAAACAGAATCTGTCAAAAACAGAACAGTCTGTAGTAATCTGTATCAAACGCATACTTCTGGAACTCCAAAATTTCTAAAATAAATTTCTGGACGTGAGTAACTTATCTATTAATCATCTGCAAAAAGAATCAACTAAATAGCACTCTCCAGTAAAAAGTTGTAGCTAATCTCGTGAGCACTAAAGTTTCTGTTTTTTACAGCAACATCAAAAGGACTTCACCCAAGTCTTCCCAAAGGTTCTACTTGGCACAAACACTAATTAAAACATAAAACCACATCTAACCAGTGGCTAGATCAAATATTTATTACTAAACAGAACCAAAAAGCAAGAAACAAAAATAAAATTGGGTTGCCTCCCAACAAGCGCTATCGTTTAACGCCCCTAGCTAGGCATAAAGGCGAGGATAGATCTAGGTATTATCATCTTTGGCTTTTAATTTTTTAGCGGAATCATGCTCGAATCCGGGAGGTTCTTTACATTTCCCTTCATATTCAGAAATTTTTAAATCTAAAGAATCCAACCGCTTATTGCAAAGGGTAATCAACATATTCATGCGGTGAAGATTTCCGCTAACACTCTTAAGAGGTTCAAGAGACTTTTGTAAAATCTTCGTTACTTTGCAAATCTTTTCAAAAACTTGTGTCTCTTCCTGGCTATGTTGTGGCCCCTTTTCTTGAGGTAGTGTTCCCACTACCCCCTCTATGATTTCATGCGCAATACTGGGATCAATTTCAATAAAATTTCATTTGGCAACGCAATCCAAGAGTTGTCTATGGGACATATTTAGTCCAACGTAAAAATTGCGAAGCAAAATTCTAAAACTCACCTCTAAGGTGCAATTACGATAAGATTCCATCATCCTATACCAAGCATCTTTTAAGTTTTCTCCTTGCCTTTGTTTGAAGTGGAGAACTTCAAACTCAGGAGACAAAGGAGCAGATAAAGGACTAGCCATGGCGGCACACGGGACACAAGAAGCAAGCAAAAAAGAGGCGAACGAAAAGAGAGGGCGAATAAAACGGCAAGGGTGAAGTGGGAGAGAGGAAAATGAGAGGCAAATGGCAAATAATGTAATGCGAGGGATAAGAGTTTGTGATGGGTACTTGGTATGTCTTGACTTGTGCGTAGACTCCCCGGCAACGGTGCCAGAAATCGCACGTTGGCGGGAGATCAAATCTTGACTTGACTTGGTGTAAGCCTCCCCGGAAACGGCGCCAGAAATCCTTCTTGCTACCTCTTGAGCATGTGTTGGTTTTCCCTTGAAGAGGAAAGGGTGATGCAGCAAAGAGCGTAAGTATTTCCCTCAGTTTTTGAGAACCAAGGTATCAATCCAGTAGGAGGCCACACGCAAGTCCCTCGTACCTACACAAACAAATAAGAACCTTGCAACCAATGCGATAAAGGGGTTGTCAATCCCTTCACGGCCACTTGCAAAAGTGAGATCTGATAGAGATGATAAGATAATATTTTTGGTATTTTTATGATAAAGATTAAAAGTAAAGATTGCAAAATAAACTGCGAAAGAAATAGCTAGTTGACGGAAGATTAATATGATGGAAAATAGACCCGGGGGCCATAGGTTTCACTAGTGGCTTCTCTCAAGATAGCATAAGTATTACGGTGGGTGAACAAATTACTGTCGAGCAATTGATAGAAAAGTGCATAATTATGAGAATATCTAGGCATGATCATGTATATAGGCATCACGTCCGCGAAATGTAGACCAAAACGATTATGCATCTACTAATATTACTCCACACATCGACTGCTATCCAGCATGCATCTAGAGTATTAAGTTCATAAGAACAGAGTAAGGCATTTGGCAAGATGACATGATGTAGAGGAATAAACTCAAGCAATATGATATAAACCCCACCTTTTTATCCTCGATTGCAACAATACAATACGTGTCGTTTCCCCTTCTGTCACTGGGATCGAGCAACGCAAGATTGAAAACTTCTCCCATTGCAAGAAACAATCTAGTAGGCCAAACCAAACTGATAATTCAAAGAAACTTGCAAAGATAACAAATCATACATAAAAGAATTCAGAGGAGATTCAAATATTGTTCATAGATAATCTTGATCATAAACCCACAATTCATCGTATCTCGACAAACACACTGCAAAAAGAGTTACATCGAATAGATCTCCAAGAAGATCGAGGAGAACTTTGTATTGAGATCCAAAGAGAGAGAAGAAGCCATCTAGCTAATAACTATGGACCCGAAGGTCTGTGGTGAACTACTCACACATCATCGGAGAGGCTATGGTGTTGATGTAGAAGCCCTTCGTGATCGATTCCCCCTCCGGCGGAGCGCCGGAAAAGGCCCCAAGATGGAATCTCACGGGTACAGAAGGTTGCGGCGGTGTAAACAGGGTTTCGTGGTGCTCCTGGTTGGTTTCGGGGTATGTGGGTATATATAGGAGGAAGAAGTACGTCGGTGGAGCTGCGAGGGGCCCATGAGGGTGGGGGCGCGCCTCCCTGCCTCGTGGCCGCTCGCTTCTTTCTTGACGTCCACTCCAAGTCCTCTGGATCACGTTTGTTCCAAAAATCACTCTCCCGATGGTTTCATTCCGTTTGGACTCTGTTTGATATTCTTTTTCTGCGAAACACTGGGCCTTGGGTTAGTAGGTTAGTCCCAAAAATAATATAAAACTGTATAATAAAGCCCATTAAACATCCAAAACAGATAATATAATAGCATGGAACAATCGAAAATTATATACGTTGGAGACGTATCACATACTCAGGGAGAACACTTATACCTTGAAATTTTAGTAAGGGATCATCTCACAATGCTACCGTCGTACTAAGCAAAATAAGATGCATAAAAGATAAACATCACATGCAATCAAAAAAATGTGACATGATATGGCCATCATC
Source organism: Aegilops tauschii subsp. strangulata (assembly GCF_002575655.3). Classification (NCBI taxonomy): domain Eukaryota; kingdom Viridiplantae; phylum Streptophyta; class Magnoliopsida; order Poales; family Poaceae; genus Aegilops; species Aegilops tauschii. The sequence goes on from NC_053038.3 coordinate 43,866,628, forward strand.
ATCTTGTGCCTTTGATCTCCATCTCCAAAGTACCGTCATGATCTCCATCATCACCGGCATGACACCATGATCTCCATCATCTTGATCTTTATCAACGTGTCGTCACATGGTCGTCTCACCAACTATTGCTTTTGCAACTATTGCTATCGCATAGCGATAAAATAAAGCAATTATATGGCGCTTGCATCTTATGCAATAAAGAGACAACCATAAGGCTCCTGCCAGTGGCCGATAACTTTAACAAAACATGATCATCTCATACAACAATTTATATCTCATCACGTCTTGAACATATCACATCACAACATGCCCTGCAAAAACAAGTTAGACGTCCTCTACTTTGTTGTTGAAAGTTTTACGTGGTTGCTACAGGCTTCAAGCAAGAACCGTTCTTACCTATGCATCAAAATCACAACGATTTTTCGTCAAGTGTGTTGTTTTAACCTTCAACAAGGACCGGGCATAGTCAAACTCGATTCAACTAAAGTTGGAGAAACAGACACCCACTAGCCACTTGTGTGCGAAGCACGGCGGTAGAACCAGTCTCATGAACGCGGTCATGTAATGTCGGTCTGGGCCGCTTCATCCAACAATACCGCTGAATCAAAGTATGACATGCTGGTAAGTAGTATGACTATCATCGCCCACAACTCTTTGTGTTCTACTCATGCATATAACATCTACGCATAGACCTGGCTCTGATGCCACTGATGAGGAACGTAGTATTTTCAAAAAAATTCCTACGCACATGCAAGATCCATCTAGGTGATGCATAGCAACGAGAGGGGAGAGTGTTGTCCACGTACCCTCGTAGACCGAAAGCGGAAGCGTTAAGTAACGAGGTTGATGCAGTCGAACGTCTTTGCGATCCAACCGATCAAGTACCGAACACATGGCACCTCCGCAATCTGCACACGTTCAGCTCGGTGACGTCCCTCGAACTCTAGATCCAGCTGAGGCCGGGGGAGAGTTTTGTCAGCACGACGGCGTGTTGACGGTGATGATGAAGTTACTAACGCAGGGCTTCGCCTAAGCACTACGACAATATGACCGAGGTGGAAATCTGTGGAGGGGGGCACCACACACGGCTAAGAAATCAACTTGTGTGTCTACGAGCACTACAAAAAAAATACACTTCCGTGATGATACGTGTTTGTCACAGTAGGTCGCGTCTTCTGTCATGCATGTACATCCATGACAAATTTATGACAGAATCAAGATAGTCATACCTGTGCTGTCGTAGAAGTGTTCCATGACATTGCAAAATTATCATCACGGAAGTGTCCACTTCCATGACGATAAATCGCGCGTCACATAAGTGCTTTCGTCAAGGGTGACTGACACGTGGCATCCACCATAACGGAACGCCGTTAAGCTATCGGGTCGGGTTTTGGATCCGATAACCCGTTAACAGCCCCAACCAATGGGGATTTTCCACGTGTAAAATCATCATTGGCTGGAGGAAACACGTGTCGGCTCATCGTTGGGACAGATGTCATCCACTCATTGGACGGAAGGCGCCTATGATACGTCGACACGTGGCACGGCCCAACAGAGGCCCATTCCTGTGAAAAGGCCGGCCGGTTTGACTTGGTCAAAAGGTGGCGGGTCGGCCCATGGAAAGCCTGTTAACGGCCTGTTCACATATAGCCCATTTACAACCCGCTAACCCAAGGCCCGTTACGCCCTATCCGAATTAGGCCCAGTAGCGTCATCTGGGCCATCCAATATGATTCCAGCCCGTTTTCACTTCTGGCGCATGTATGGCCCATGACGTCTTTCCGCCCATATGAGGCCCTATGTAACTCTTGGCCTATTAATGGCCCGTGGTGAAACTGGCCCGTAATGAACAGTGTATCACTTTACACCCATTAACGGCCCGTGGTGAAACTAGCCCGTAATGAACAGTGTATCACTTTATACCCATTAACGGCCCGTTATTCCGTTGGGCCATTTCCAGCCCATGTTATCTTTCGGCCTTCTCAGAGCCCATTTATTCTTGGGCTCATTTCCATCATTCGTTTACTTACGGCCCGTTACTGTCATTTTTTGCTTGTGGGCCAAATTCAGCCCGTGGTTACAGTCGGCCCGTTTGTGGTCCGTTAATACGTTGGGCCGTTTTCATAGCGTCATCAAATACTGCCTATTAACGATGGCCCGTTATGGTCGGCCCATGAACGGACGATTCCAACTCTAGCCCGTTTACGGCCATAATGCGGTCTGTTTGGCCCATGTTTGGCCAATCGATCATACGACCCGTATAAGGCCCATTGATGATACGGCCCGCAGAAGGCCCATTGTTTCTACGGCCCGTAGAAGGCCCATTGTTTCTACGGCCGGTAGAAGGCCCACTATTTCTACGGCCAGTAGGAGGCCCAGTGTCACTACAGTAAATATTAGCCCATGGTTATTGTGGCCTAGTTTTAAAAAATAGGTTATTGCAGCCACTAGCTAACCGCGGAAAAAGAACTGCAATGACTACAAGCAAACAAATAAACAAGACAACAAGGAAATAAATAAGCAAGCAACTAACGCTAGGCTATCACGGCTATTACACATATTACATCCACTGGGCATCAAAGTTCGCCACCAGTGCAAATATAGGGAACAAAGCAGCATATCATATACACTGGTTGTCAAAGTTGGCGACCAGCGCAAATAAACGCCGCAGCAAAACAAATCCAGAGCTGAAACCA